>NC_135425.1:20719886-21056136 GCF_051991245.1 Festucalex cinctus
TTTTTTTTGTTTTTTTGTTTTTTTTTTCAAACGACCATGTATAGTATGGCGTTTTTGTTTTAAAAAAAAAAAAAAAAAAAAAATGACCATGTATACTAAGGCGTTTTTTTTTTTTCTTTGTTTTTTTTAAACGACCATGTATAGTAAGGCGTTTTTTTAAAACGACCATGTATAGTAAGGCGTTTTTTTTTTTTGTTTTTTTTTTTTGAACGACCATGTATAGTAAGGCATTTAAAAAAAAAAAAAAAACGACCATGTATAGTAAGGCTTTTTTTTTTTTTTTTTTTTTCAAACGACCATGTATAGTAAGGCGTTTTTTTAAAAAAAACGACCATGTATAGTAAGGCTTTTTTTTTTTTTAAACGACCATGTATAGTATGGCATTTTAAAAAAAAAACGACCATGTATAGTAAGGCGTTTTTTTTTTGTTTTTTGTTTTAAAAACGACCATGTATAATAAGGCTTTTTATTTTATTTTTTTTTTTTTTTCAAATGACCATGTATAGTAAGGCGTTTTTTTTTTTTTTTTAAAAACGACCATGTATAGTAAGGCTTTTTTTTTTTTTTTTTTTTTTAACGACCATGGCGTTTTTTTTTAAAAAAAACAAAAAAACAACGACCATGTATAGTAAGGCGTTTTTTTGTTTTTTTTTCAAACGACCATGTATAGTATGGCGTTTTTATTTTATTTTTTAAAAACAACGACCATGTATAGTAAGTCGTTTTTTTGTTTTTTTTTCAAACGACCATGTATAGTATGGCGTTTTTATTTTTATTTTTTTTAAAAAACGACCATGTATAGGAAGGCTTTTTTTTTTTTTTTTTTTTTTAAACGACCATGTATAGTCAGGCGTTTTTTTTAAAAAACGACCATGTATTGTAAGGTTTTTTTTTTTTTTTTTTTTTTTAATTATTCTTTTTTTTTTTTAAACGACCATGTATAGGAAGGCATTTTTTTTTAAAAAACGACCATGTATAGGAAGGCTTTTTTTTTTTTTTTTTTTTTTTTAAACGACCATGTATAGTAAGGCTTTTTTTTCTTTTTTCTTTTTTAACGACCATGAAAAGTATGGCGTTTTTTGTTGTTGTTGTTTAAAAAAAAACAAAAAAAAAAACGACCATGTATAGTAAGGCGGTTTTTTTTTTGTTTTTTTTTCTTTTTTTTTAAACGACCATGTATAGTAAGGTTTTTTTTTTTTTTAAAAACGACCATGCATACTAAGGCTTATACTAAGGCTCATACTTTTTTGTTTTTATTTTTTGGTTTTTTTTAAACGACAATGTATAGTAAGGCGTTTTTTTTTAAATATATAAAAAAACGACCATGTATAGTAAGGCGTTTTTTTTTTTTCGTTTTTTTTTAAACGACCATGTATAGTAAGGCATTTAAAAAAAAAATGACCATGTATAGTAAGGCTTTTTTTTTTTTTTTTTTTTTTCAAATGACCATATATAGTAAGGCTTTTTTTTTTTTTTTTTTTTTTTTTTAAATGACCATGTATAGTATGGCGTTTTTGTTTTTTTTTAAAAAAACGACCATGTATGCTAAGGCGTTTTTTTGTTTTGTTTTGTTTTTGTTTTTGTTTTCTTTTTTTTTTAACGACCATGTATAGTAAGGCGTTTTTTTTGTTTGTTTTTTTAAACGACCATATATAGTAAGGCGTTTTTTTTTTTTTTTTTTTTTTTTTTCCTTTTTTTTTTTAAACGACCATGTATAGTAAGGCATTTTTTTTGTTTTGTTTTTTAAACGACCATGTATAGTAAGGCTTTTTTTTTTTTTTTCAAACGACCATGTATAGTAAGGCGTTTTTTTTTTTAAAAACAATGACCATGTATAGTAAGGCTTTTTTTTTTTTTTCAAATGACCATGTATAGTATGGCGTTTTTTTGTTTTGTTTTTTTTTTTTAAAAAAAACCGACCATGTATAGTAAGGCGTTTTTAAAAATAAAAAAAAAAACGACCATGTATAGTAAGGCATTTTTAAAAAAATGACCATATATAGTAAGGCTTTTTTTTTTTTTACAAAAAAAACGACCATGTATAGTAAGGCTTTGTTTTTTTTTGTTTTTTTCAAACGACCATGTATAGTAAGGCGTTTTTTTTTTGTTTTTTTTTAAACGACCATGTATAGTAAGGCTTTTTTTTCTTTTTTTTTTTGTTAACGACCATGAAAAGTATGGCGTTTTTTGTTGTTGTTGTTTTTTAAAAAAAACAAAAAAAAACGACCATGTATAGTAAGGCGTTTTTTTTTTTGTTTTTTTTCTTTTTTTTAAACACCCATGTATAGTAAGGTTTTTTTTTTTTTTAAAAACGACCATGTATAGTATGGCTTTTTTTTTTTTTCAAACGACCATGTATAGTAAGGCGTTTTTTTTAAAAAAAACAATGACCATGTAGAGTAAGGCTTTTTTTTTTTTTCAAACGACCATGTATAGTATGGCGTTTTTATTTAAAAAAAAAAAACGACCATGTATAGTAAGGCTTTTTTTTTTTTTTTTTTTCAAACGACCATGTATAGTAAGGCGTTTTTTTGTTGTTTTTTTTTAAACGACCATGTATAGTAAGGCTTTTTTTTTTTTTTTTTTTTAAATGACCATGTATAGTAAGGCGTTTTTTTTTTTTTTTGTTTTTGTTTTCAAACGACCATGTATAGTATGGCGTTTTTGTTTAAAAAAAAAAAAAAAAAAAAAATGACCATGTATACTAAGGCGTTTTTTTTTTTTCTTTGTTTTTTTTAAACGACCATGTATAGTAAGGCGTTTTTTTAAAACGACCATGTATAGTAAGGCGTTTTTTTTTTTTTTTTGTTTTTTGAACGACCATGTATAGTAAGGCGTTTTTTTTTTTTTTTTTTCAAACGACCATGTATAGTATGGCGTTTTTATTTTATTTTTTAAAAACAACGACCATGTATAGTAAGTCGTTTTTTTGTTTTTTTTTCAAACGACCATGTATAGTATGGCGTTTTTATTTTTATTTTTTTTAAAAAACGACCATGTATAGGAAGGCTTTTTTTTTTTTTTTTTTTTTTAAACGACCATGTATAGTCAGGCGTTTTTTTTTAAAAAACGACCATGTATTGTAAGGCTTTTTTTTTTTTTTTTTTTTTTTATTATTCTTTTTTTTTTTAAACGACCATGTATAGGAAGGCATTTTTTTTTAAAAAACGACCATGTATAGGAAGGCTTTTTTTTTTTTTTTTTTTTTTTTTTTAAACGACCATGTATAGTCAGGCGTTTTTTTTTAAAAACGACCATGTATTGTAAGGCTTTTTTTTCCGACAAAAAAACGACCATGTATAGTAAGGCTTTTTTTTTTCGACAAAAAAACGACCATGTATAGTAAGGCTTTTTTTTTCCGACAAAAAAACGACCATGTATAGTAAGGCTTTTTTTTTCCGACAAAAAAACGACCATGTATAGTGAGGCTTTTTTTTCCGACAAAAAAAACGACCATGTATAATAAGGCTTTTTTTCAAACGAAAAAACGACCATGTATAGTAAGGCTTTTTTTTTTCCGACAAAAAAATGACCATGTATAGTAAGGCTTTTTTTCCCGACAAAAAAACGACCATGTATAGTAAGGCTTTTTTTTTTCAGACAAAAAAACGACCATGTATAGTAAGGCTTTTTTTTTTCAGACAAAAAAACGACCATGTATAGTAAGGCTTTTTTTTTTTTCGACAAAAAAACGACCATGTATAGTAAGGCTTTTTTTTTTCCGACAAAAAAACGACCATGTATAGTAAGGCTTTTTTTTTCCGACAAAAAAACGACCATGTATAGTGAGGCTTTTTTTTCCGACAAAAAAAACGACCATGTATAATAAGGCTTTTTTTCAAACGAAAAAACGACCATGTATAGTAAGGCTTTTTTTTTTCCGACAAAAAAATGACCATGTATAGTAAGGCTTTTTTTCCCGACAAAAAAACGACCATGTATAGTAAGGCTTTTTTTTTTCAGACAAAAAAACGACCATGTATAGTAAGGCTTTTTTTTTTCAGACAAAAAAACGACCATGTATAGTAAGGCTTTTTTTTTTTTCGACAAAAAAAACGACCATGTATAGTAAGGCTTTTTTTTTCCGGCAAAAAAACGACCATGTATAGTAAGGCTTTTTTTTAGATGAAAAAACGACCATGTATAGTAAGGCTTTTTTTTCCGAAAAAAAAAACGACCATGTATAGTCAGGCTTTTTTTTTTTTTTTTTTTTTTTTTAAATCCTAGTTATACTTACTAAACTCATTGCCCCTCTTTCCAGTAAACAGGCTAACATCCCTGTGGTCTAGTGGTAGAGTGTCTACCTTCAGACACTGAGGTAGTGGGTTTGATCCCAGGCTGAGTCAAACCGAATGACCATGTATAGTAAGGCTTTTTTTTCCGACAAAAAAACGACCATGTTTAATAAGGCTTTTTTTCAGACGAAAAACGACCATGAATAGTAAGGCTTTTTTTCCGACAAAAAAACGACCATGTATAGTAAGGCTTTTTTTTTCCGACAAAAAAACGACCATGTATAGTAAGGCTTTTTTTGAGATGAAAAAACGACCATGTATAGTAAGGCTTTTTTTTCCGACAAAAAAACGACCATGTATAGTAAGGCTTTTTTTTTTCCGACAAAAAAACGACCATGTATAGTAAGGCTTTTTTTTTCCGACAAAAAAACGACCATGTATAGTGAGGCTTTTTTTTCCGACAAAAAAAACGACCATGTATAATAAGGCTTTTTTTCAAACGAAAAAACGACCATGTATAGTAAGGCTTTTTTTTTTCCGACAAAAAAATGACCATGTATAGTAAGGCTTTTTTTCCCGACAAAAAAACGACCATGTATAGTAAGGCTTTTTTTTTTCAGACAAAAAAACGACCATGTATAGTAAGGCTTTTTTTTTTCAGACAAAAAAACGACCATGTATAGTAAGGCTTTTTTTTTTTTCGACAAAAAAAACGACCATGTATAGTAAGGCTTTTTTTTTCCGGCAAAAAAACGACCATGTATAGTAAGGCTTTTTTTGAGATGAAAAAACGACCATGTATAGTAAGGCTTTTTTTTCCGAAAAAAAAAACGACCATGTATAGTCAGGCTTTTTTTTTTTTTTTTTTTTTTTTTAAATCCTAGTTATACTTACTAAACTCATTGCCCCTCTTTCCAGTAAACAGGCTAACATCCCTGTGGTCTAGTGGTAGAGTGTCTACCTTCAGACACTGAGGTAGTGGGTTTGATCCCAGGCTGAGTCAAACCGAATGACCATGTATAGTAAGGCTTTTTTTTCCGACAAAAAACCGACCATGTTTAATAAGGCTTTTTTTCAGACGAAAAACGACCATGAATAGTAAGGCTTTTTTTCCGACAAAAAAACGACATGTATAGTAAGGCTTTTTTTTTCCGACAAAAAAACGACCATGTATAGTAAGGCTTTTTTTTAGATGAAAAAAACGACCATGTATAGTAAGGCTTTTTTTTCCGACAAAAAAACGACCATGTATCGTAAGGCTTTTTTTTCCGACCAAAAAACGACCATGTATTGTAAGGCTTTTTTTTTTTCCTCAAAAAAACGACCATGTATAGTAAGGCTTTTTTTCCGACGAAAAAACAACCATGTATAGTAAGGCTTTTTTTTTCCGACAAAAAAACGACCATGTATAGTAAGGCTTTTTTTTTCCGACAAAAAAAACGACCATGTATAGTAAGGCTTTTTTTTTTTTTTTTTTTTTTTTTTTTTAAATCCTAGTTATACTTACTAAACTCATTGCCCCTCTTTCCAGTCAACAGACTAACAGCCCTGTGGTCTAGTGGTAGAGTGTCTACCTTCAGACACTGAGGTGTGGGTTCGATCCCAGGCTGAGTCAAACCAAATGACCATGTATAGTAAGGCTTTTTTTTCCGACAAAAAAAACGACCATGTATAATAAGGCTTTTTTTCAGACGATAAAACGACCATGTATAGTAAGGCTTTTTTTTTCCGACAAAAAAACGACCATGTATAGTAAGGCTTTTTTTCCCGACAAAAAAACGACCATGTATAGTAAGGCTTTTTTTTTTCAGACAAAAAAAACAACCATGTATAGTAAGGCTTTTTTTTTTTCGACCAAAAAACGACCATGTATAGTAAGGCTTTTTTTTTTCCGACAAAAAAACGACCATGTATAGTAAGGCTTTTTTTTTTCCGACAAAAAAACGACCATGTATAGTAAGGCTTTTTTTGAGATGAAAAAACGACCATGTATAGTAAGGCTTTTTTTTTCCGACAAAAAAACGACCATGTATAGTAAGGCTTTTTTTTCCCGACAAAAAACGACCATGCATAGTAAGGCTTTTTTTTTTTTTTTTTTTTTTTTAAATCCTAGTTATACTTACTAAACTCATTGCCCCTCTTTCCAGTAAACAGACTAACAGCCCTGTGGTCTAGTGGTAGAGTGTCTACCTTCAGACACTGAGGTGTGGGTTCGATCCCAGGCTGAGTCAATCCAAATGACCATGTATAGTAAGGCTTTTTTTTCCGACAAAAAAAACGACCATGTATAATAAGGCTTTTTTTCAGACGATAAAACGACCATGTATAGTAAGGCTTTTTTTTCCGACAAAAAAACGACCATGTATAGTAAGGCTTTTTTTCCCGACAAAAAAACGACCATGTATAGTAAGGCTTTTTTTTTTTCAGACAAAAAAAACAACCATGTATAGTAAGGCTTTTTTTTATCCCGACAAAAAAACGACCATGTATAGTAAGGCTTTTTTTTTCCGACAAAAAAACGACCATGTATAGTAAGGCTTTTTTTTCCGACAAAAAAACGACCATGTATAGTAAGGCTTTTTTTTTCCGACAAAAAAAACGACCATGTATAGTAAGGCTTTTTTTTTTTTTTTTTTTTTTTTTTTAAATCCTAGTTATACTTACTAAACTCATTGCCCCTCTTTCCAGTCAACAGACTAACAGCCCTGTGGTCTAGTGGTAGAGTGTCTACCTTCAGACACTGAGGTGTGGGTTCGATCCCAGGCTGAGTCAAACCAAATGACCATGTATAGTAAGGCTTTTTTTTCCGACAAAAAAAACGACCATGTATAATAAGGCTTTTTTTCAGACGATAAAACGACCATGTATAGTAAGGCTTTTTTTTTCCGACAAAAAAACGACCATGTATAGTAAGGCTTTTTTTCCCGACAAAAAAACGACCATGTATAGTAAGGCTTTTTTTTTTTCAGACAAAAAAAACAACCATGTATAGTAAGGCTTTTTTTTTTTCGACCAAAAAACGACCATGTATAGTAAGGCTTTTTTTTTTCCGACAAAAAAACGACCATGTATAGTAAGGCTTTTTTTTTTCCGACAAAAAAACGACCATGTATAGTAAGGCTTTTTTTTTCCGACAAAAAAACGACCATGTATAGTAAGGCTTTTTTTTCCCGACAAAAAACGACCATGCATAGTAAGGCTTTTTTTTTTTTTTTTTTTTTTTTTTTTTTTTTTTTAAATCCTAGTTATACTTACTAAACTCATTGCCCCTCTTTCCAGTAAACAGACTATCAGCCCTGTGGTCTAGTGGTAGAGTGTCTACCTTCAGACACTGAGGTGTGGGTTCGATCCCAGGCTGAGTCAATCCAAATGACCATGTATAGTAAGGCTTTTTTTTCCGACAAAAAAAACGACCATGTATAATAAGGCTTTTTTTCAGACGATAAAACGACCATGTATAGTAAGGCTTTTTTTTCCGACAAAAAAACGACCATGTATAGTAAGGCTTTTTTTCCCGACAAAAAAACGACCATGTATAGTAAGGCTTTTTTTTTTTCAGACAAAAAAAACAACCATGTATAGTAAGGCTTTTTTTTATCCCGACAAAAAAACGACCATGTATAGTAAGGCTTTTTTTTTCCGACAAAAAAACGACCATGTATAGTAAGGCTTTTTTTTCCGACAAAAAAACGACCATGTATAGTAAGGCTTTTTTTTTCAGACAAAAAAACGACCATGTATAGTAAGGCTTTTTTTTCCGACAAAAAAACGACCATGTATAATAAGGCTTTTTTTCAGACGAAAAAACGACCATGAATAGTAAGGCTTTTTTTCCGACAAAAAAACGACCATGTATAGTAAGGCTTTTTTTTTATCCCGACAAAAAAACGACCATGTATAGTAAGGCTTTTTTTTTCCGACAAAAAAACGACCATGTATAGTAAGGCTTTTTTTTTCCGACAAAAAAACGACCATGTATAGTAAGGCTTTTTTTCCGACGAAAAAACAACCATGTATAGTAAGGCTTTTTTTTATCCCGACAAAAAAACGACCATGTATTGTAAGGCTTTTTTGCCGACGAAAAAACAACCATGTATAGTAAGGCTTTTTTTTTATCCCGACAAAAAAACGACCATGTATAGTAAGGCTTTTTTTTTCCGACAAAAAAACGACCATGTATAGTAAGGCTTTTTTTTCCGACAAAAAAACGACCATGTATAGTAAGGCTTTTTTTTCCGACAAAAAAACGACCATGTATAGTAAGGCTTTTTTTTTTTCCGCAAAAAAACGACCATGTATAGTAAGGCTTTTTTTCCGACGAAAAAACAACCATGTATAGTAAGGCTTTTTTTTTATCCCGACAAAAAAACGACCATGTATAGTAAGGCTTTTTTTCCGACGAAAAAACAACCATGTATAGTAAGGCTTTTTTTTTATCCCGACAAAAAAACGACCATTTATAGTAAGGCTTTTTTTTTCCGACAAAAAAATGACCATGTATAGTAAGGCTTTTTTTTCCGACAAAAAAACGACCATGTATAGTAAGGCTTTTTTTTCAGACAAAAAAACGACCATGTATAGTAAGGCTTTTTTTTCCGACAAAAAAACGACCATGTATAATAAGGCTTTTTTCAGACGAAAAAACGACCATGAATAGTAAGGCTTTTTTTCCGACAAAAAAACGACCATGTATAGTAAGGCTTTTTTTTATCCCGACAAAAAAACGACCATGTATAGTAAGGCTTTTTTTTTTCCGACAAAAAAAAGGACCATGTATAGTAAGGCTTTTTTTTTTTCGACAAAAAAACGACCATGTATAGTAAGGCTTTTTTTTCCGAAAAAAAAACGACCATGTATAGTAGGGGTGTGAATTGCCTAGTACCTGACGATTCGATTCGTATCACGATTCACAGGTCACGATTCGATTCGATACAGATTAATCCCGATACGAATGGTCACGATTCGATACCGATTAATCCCGATACGAATTTATAAGTCGATTGTTGCGATTTTTTTCCATTCAAATTTAGAAAATACTATCAGTAAATTTGTACATGTACACTGTAAGATTTGTATGAATATATGTATCTAAAACTTGAGGCTTATAACCGTGAGCCACTGTACACAAACAGTTTGCAATCTGTTTCACATTTGAACAGCATTAAAATAAAAATATTAAGGCTTAATGTGCCGTTCATATAACATTCTTCCATGCTCAAGGTGTGAATCCTAAAAAAAAAAAAAAAAAAAAAAAAAAATCGATTCTGACGATTATTGAATCGATTCGAGAATCGCGCGATGTAGTATCGCGATATATCGCCGAATCGATTATTTTTAACACCCCTAATGTATAGTAAGGCTTTTTTTTTTTCAGACGAAAAAACGACCATGTATTGTAAGGCTTTTTTTCAGACGAAAAAACGACCATGAATAGTAAGGCTTTTTTTTCCGACAAAAAAACGACCGTGTATAGTAAGGCTTTTTTTTCCGACAAAAAAACAACCATGTATAGTAACGCGTTTTTTCAGACGAAAAAACGACCTTGTATAGTAAGGCTTTTTTTTTTTCCGACAAAAAAAACGACCATGTATAGTAAGGCTTTTTTTTTTCAGACAAAAAAACGACCATGTATAGTAAGGCTTTTTTTTTTCCGACAAAAACACGACCATATATAGTAAGGCTTTTTTTCCCCACAAAAACACGACCATGTATAGTAAGGCTTTTTTTCAGACGAAAAAACGACCATGTATAGTAAGGCTTTTTTTTTTCCGACAAAAAAACGACCATGTATAGTAACGCTTTTTTTCCGACAAAAAAACGACCATGTATAGTAAGGCTTTTTTTTCCGACAAAAAAACGACCATGTATAGTAAGGCTTTTTTTTCCGACGAAAAAACGACCATGCATAGTAAGGCTTTTTTTTCTGACAAAAAAACGACCATGTATAGTAAGGCTTTTTTTCCCGACAAAAAAACGACCATGTATAGTAACGCTTTTTTTCAGACGAAAAAACGACCTTGTATAGTAAGGCTTTTTTTTTTTCGACAAAAAAACGACCATGTATAGTAAGGCTTTTTTTCCCGACAAAAAAAACGACCATGTATAGTAACGCTTTTTTTCAGACGAAAAAACGACCTTGTATAGTAAGGCTTTTTTTTTTTCGACAAAAAAACGACCATGTATAGTAAGGCTTTTTTTTTTTCCGACAAAAAAACGACCATGTATAGTAACGCTTTTTTTTCCGACAAAAAAACGACCATGTATAATAAGGCTTTTTTTTCCGACGAAAAAACGACCATGTATAGTAAGGCTTTTTTTTCCGACAAAAAAACGACCATGTATAGTAAGGCTTTTTTTTCAGACGAAAAAACGACCATGTATAGTAAGGCTTTTTTTTTCCGACAAAAAAACGACCGTGTATAGTAAGGCTTTTTTTCCCGACAAAAAAACGACCATGTATAGTAACGCTTTTTTTCAGACGAAAAAACGACCTTGTATAGTCAGGCTTTTTTTTTTTCGACAAAAAAACGACCATGTATACTAAGGCTTTTTTTTTTTCCGACAAAAAAACGACCATGTATAGTAAGGCTTTTTTTTTTCCGACCTTTTTTTTTTCCGGCTTTTTTTTTTTTTTTTTTGTCGGAAAAAAAAAGCCTTACTATACATGGTCGTTTTTTTGTCGGGAAAAAAAAAAGCCTTACTATACAAGGTCGTTTTTTTGTCTGGAAAAAAAACCTTACTATACATGGTCGTTTTTTGTCGGAAAAAAAAGCCTTACTATACATGGTCCGTTTTTTGTCGGAAAAAAAAAAGCCTTACTATACATGGTCGTTTTTTCGTCTGAAAAAAAGCCTTACTATACATGGTCGTTTTTTTGTCGAAAAAAAAAGCCTTACTATACATGGTCGTTTTTTTGTCGGAAAAAAAAAGCCTTACTATACATGGTCGTTTTTTTGTCTGAAAAAAAAGCCTTACTATACAGGGTCGTTTTTTTGTCTGAAAAAAAAGCCTTACTATACATGGTCGTTTTTTTGTCGGAAAAAAAGCCTCACTATACATGGTCGTTTTTTTGCGGAAAAAAAAAAGCCTTACTATACATGGTCGTTTTTTTGTCTGAAAAAAAAGCCTTACTATACATGGTCGTTTATTTGTCGGGAAAAAAAAAGCCTTACTATACATGGTCGTTTTTTTGTCGAAAAAAAAAAAAAGCCTTACTATACATGGTCGTTTTTTTGTCTGAAAAAAAAAAGCCTTACTATACATGGTCGCTTTTTTGTCGGGAAAAAAAGCCTTACTATACATGGTCGTTTTTTTGTCGGAAAAAAAAAAAGCCTTACTATACATGGTTGTTTTTTCGTTGGAAAAAAAGCCTTACTATACATGGTCGTTTTTTTGCGGAAAAAAAAAGCCTTACTATACATGGTCGTTTTTTGTCTGAAAAAAAAAGCCTTACTATACATGGTCGTTTTTTTGTCTAAAAAAAAAGCCTTACTATACATGGTCGTTTTTTTTTCGGAAAAAAAGCCTCACTATACATGGTCGTTTTTTTGCGGAAAAAAAAAAGCCTTACTATACATGGTCGTTTTTTTGTCTGAAAAAAAAGCCTTACTATACATGGTCGTTTTTTTGTCGGAAAAAAAAAGCCTTACTATACATGGTCGTTTTTTTGTCGAAAAAAAAAAAAGCCTTACTATACATGGTCGTTTTTTTGTCTGAAAAAAAAAAGCCTTACTATACATGGTCGTTTTTTTGTCGGGAAAAAAAGCCTTACTATACATGGTTGTTTTTTTGTCGGAAAAAAAAAGCCTTACTATACATGGTCGTTTTTTCGTCTGAAAAAAAGCCTTATTATACATTGTCGTTTTTTTTGTCGGAAAAAAAAGCCTTACTATACATGGTCATTTGGTTTGACTCAGCCTGGGATCGAACCCACACCTCAGTGTCTGAAGGTAGACACTCTACCACTAGACCACGGGGATGTTAACCTGTTTACTGGAAAGAGGGCCAATGAGTTTAGTAAGTATAACTAGGATTTAAAAAAAAAAAAAAAAAAAAAAAAAAAAAGCCTTACTATACATGGTCGTTTTTTTTGTCGGAAAAAAAAAAAGCCTTACTATACATGGTTGTTTTTTCGTCGGAAAAAAAGCCTTACTATACATGGTCGTTTTTTTGCGGAAAAAAAAAAGCCTTACTATACATGGTCGTTTTTTTGTCGGAAAAAAAAGCCTTACTATACATGGTCGTTTTTTTGTCGGAAAAAAAAGCCTTAGTATACATGGTCGTTTTTTCATCTCAAAAAAAGCCTTACTATACATGGTCGTTTTTTTGTCGGAAAAAAAAAAGCCTTACTATACATGGTCGTTTTTTTGTCGAAAAAAAAAAGCCTTACTATACATGGTCGTTTTTTTGTCGAAAAAAAAAAAGCCTTACTATACATGGTCGTTTTTTTGTCGGAAAAAAAAAAGCCTTACTATACATGGTCGTTTTTTTGTCGGGAAAAAAAAAGCCTTACTATACATGGTTGATTTTTCGTCGGAAAAAAAAGCCTTACAATACATGGTCGTTTTTTCGTCTGAAAAAAAAAAGCCTTACTATACATGGTCGTTTTTTTTTTCAGAAAAAAAAGCCTTACTATACATGGTCGTTTTTTTGTCGAAAAAAAAAAGCCTTACTATACATGGTCCTTTTTTTTGTCGGAAAAAAAAAAGCCTTACTATACATGGTCGTTTTTTGTCTGAAAAAAAAGCCTTACTATACAGGGTCGTTTTTTTGTCTGAAAAAAAAGCCTTACTATACATGGTCGTTTTTTTGTCGGAAAAAAAGCCTCACTATACATGGTCGTTTTTTTGCGGAAAAAAAAAAGCCTTACTATACATGGTCGTTTTTTTGTCTGAAAAAAAAGCCTTACTATACATGGTCGTTTATTTGTCGGGAAAAAAAAAGCCTTACTATACATGGTCGTTTTTTTGTCGAAAAAAAAAAAAAGCCTTACTATACATGGTCGTTTTTTTGTCTGAAAAAAAAAAGCCTTACTATACATGGTCGCTTTTTTGTCGGGAAAAAAAGCCTTACTATACATGGTCGTTTTTTTGTCGGAAAAAAAAAAAGCCTTACTATACATGGTTGTTTTTTCGTTGGAAAAAAAGCCTTACTATACATGGTCGTTTTTTTGCGGAAAAAAAAAGCCTTACTATACATGGTCGTTTTTTGTCTGAAAAAAAAAGCCTTACTATACATGGTCGTTTTTTTGTCTAAAAAAAAAGCCTTACTATACATGGTCGTTTTTTTTTCGGAAAAAAAGCCTCACTATACATGGTCGTTTTTTTGCGGAAAAAAAAAAGCCTTACTATACATGGTCGTTTTTTTGTCTGAAAAAAAAGCCTTACTATACATGGTCGTTTTTTTGTCGGAAAAAAAAAGCCTTACTATACATGGTCGTTTTTTTGTCGAAAAAAAAAAAAGCCTTACTATACATGGTCGTTTTTTTGTCTGAAAAAAAAAAGCCTTACTATACATGGTCGTTTTTTTGTCGGGAAAAAAAGCCTTACTATACATGGTTGTTTTTTTGTCGGAAAAAAAAAGCCTTACTATACATGGTCGTTTTTTCGTCTGAAAAAAAGCCTTATTATACATTGTCGTTTTTTTTGTCGGAAAAAAAAGCCTTACTATACATGGTCATTTGGTTTGACTCAGCCTGGGATCGAACCCACACCTCAGTGTCTGAAGGTAGACACTCTACCACTAGACCACGGGGATGTTAACCTGTTTACTGGAAAGAGGGCCAATGAGTTTAGTAAGTATAACTAGGATTTAAAAAAAAAAAAAAAAAAAAAAAAAAAAAAAAAAAAGCCTTACTATACATGGTCGTTTTTTTTGTCGGAAAAAAAAAAAGCCTTACTATACATGGTTGTTTTTTCGTCGGAAAAAAAGCCTTACTATACATGGTCGTTTTTTTGCGGAAAAAAAAAAGCCTTACTATACATGGTCGTTTTTTTGTCGGAAAAAAAAGCCTTACTATACATGGTCGTTTTTTTGTCGGAAAAAAAAGCCTTAGTATACATGGTCGTTTTTTCATCTCAAAAAAAGCCTTACTATACATGGTCGTTTTTTTGTCGGAAAAAAAAAAGCCTTACTATACATGGTCGTTTTTTTGTCGAAAAAAAAAAGCCTTACTATACATGGTCGTTTTTTTGTCGAAAAAAAAAAAGCCTTACTATACATGGTCGTTTTTTTGTCGGAAAAAAAAAAGCCTTACTATACATGGTCGTTTTTTTGTCGGGAAAAAAAAAGCCTTACTATACATGGTTGATTTTTCGTCGGAAAAAAAAGCCTTACAATACATGGTCGTTTTTTCGTCTGAAAAAAAAAAGCCTTACTATACATGGTCGTTTTTTTTTTCAGAAAAAAAAGCCTTACTATACATGGTCGTTTTTTTGTCGAAAAAAAAAAGCCTTACTATACATGGTCCTTTTTTTTGTCGGAAAAAAAAAAGCCTTACTATACATGGTCGTTTTTTGTCGGGATAAAAAAAAGCCTTACTATACATGGTCGTTTTTTTGTCGGAAAAAAAGCCTTACTATTCATGGTCGTTTTTTCGTCTGAAAAAAAGCCTTATTATACATGGTTGTTTTTTCGTCGGAAAAAAAGCCTTACTATACATGGTCGTTTTTTCGTCTGAAAAAAAGCCTTATTATACATTGTCGTTTTTTTTGTCGGAAAAAAAAGCCTTACTATACATGGTCGTTTTTTTGTCGGAAAAAAAAGCCTTACTATACATGGTCGTTTTTTTGTCGGAAAAAAAAGCCTTACTATACATGGTCGTTTTTTTGTCGGGAAAAAAAGCCTTACTATACATGGTTGTTTTTTTGTCGGAAAAAAAAAAGCCTTACTATACATGGTCGTTTTTTTGTCGAAAAAAAAAAAGCCTTACCATACATGGTCGTTTTTTCGTCGGAAAAAAGAGCCTTACTATACATGGTCGTTTTTTCGTCTGAAAAAAAGCCTTACTATACATGGTCGTTTTTTTGTCTGAAAAAAAAAAGCCTTACTATACATGGTCGTTTTTTTGTCGGGAAAAAAAGCCTTACTATACATGGTTGTTTTTTTGTCGGAAAAAAAAAGCCTTACTATACATGGTCGTTTTTTCGTCTGAAAAAAAGCCTTATTATACATTGTCGTTTTTTTTGTCGGAAAAAAAAGCCTTACTATACATGGTCATTTGGTTTGACTCAGCCTGGGATCGAACCCACTACCTCAGTGTCTGAAGGTAGACACTCTACCACTAGACCACGGGGATGTTAACCTGTTTACTGGAAAGAGGGCCAATGAGTTTAGTAAGTATAACTAGGATTTAAAAAAAAAAAAAAAAAAAAAAAAAAAAAAAAAAAAAAGCCTTACTATACATGGTCGTTTTTTTTGTCGGAAAAAAAAAAGCCTTACTATACATGGTTGTTTTTTCGTCGGAAAAAAAGCCTTACTATACATGGTCGTTTTTTTGCGGAAAAAAAAAAGCCTTACTATACATGGTCGTTTTTTTGTCGGAAAAAAAAGCCTTACTATACATGGTCGTTTTTTTGTCGGAAAAAAAAGCCTTAGTATACATGGTCGTTTTTTCATCTCAAAAAAAGCCTTACTATACATGGTCGTTTTTTTGTCGGAAAAAAAAAAGCCTTACTATACATGGTCGTTTTTTTGTCGAAAAAAAAAAGCCTTACTATACATGGTCGTTTTTTTGTCGAAAAAAAAAAAGCCTTACTATACATGGTCGTTTTTTTGTCGGAAAAAAAAAAGCCTTACTATACATGGTCGTTTTTTTGTCGGGAAAAAAAAAGCCTTACTATACATGGTTGATTTTTCGTCGGAAAAAAAAGCCTTACAATACATGGTCGTTTTTTCGTCTGAAAAAAAAAAGCCTTACTATACATGGTCGTTTTTTTTTTCAGAAAAAAAAGCCTTACTATACATGGTCGTTTTTTTGTCTAAAAAAAAAAGCCTTACTATACATGGTCCTTTTTTTTGTCGGAAAAAAAAAAGCCTTACTATACATGGTCGTTTTTTGTCGGGATAAAAAAAAGCCTTACTATACATGGTCGTTTTTTTGTCGGAAAAAAAGCCTTACTATTCATGGTCGTTTTTTCGTCTGAAAAAAAGCCTTATTATACATGGTTGTTTTTTCGTCGGAAAAAAAGCCTTACTATACATGGTCGTTTTTTCGTCTGAAAAAAAGCCTTATTATACATTGTCGTTTTTTTTGTCGGAAAAAAAAGCCTTACTATACATGGTCGTTTTTTTGTCGGAAAAAAAAGCCTTACTATACATGGTCGTTTTTTTGTCGGAAAAAAAAGCCTTACTATACATGGTCGTTTTTTTGTCGGGAAAAAAAGCCTTACTATACATGGTTGTTTTTTTGTCGGAAAAAAAAAGCCTTACTATACATGGTCGTTTTTTCGTCTGAAAAAAAGCCTTATTATACATTGTCGTTTTTTTTGTCGGAAAAAAAAGCCTTACTATACATGGTCATTTGGTTTGACTCAGCCTGGGATCTAACCCACACCTCAGTGTCTGAAGGTAGACACTCTACCACTAGACCACGGGGCTGTTAGCCTGTTTACTGGAAAGAGGGGCAATGAGTTTAGTAAGTATAACTAGGATTTAAAAAAAAAAAAAAAAAAAAAAGCCTTACTATACATGGTCGTTTTTTTTGTCGGAAAAAAAAAAGCCTTACTATACATGGTTGTTTTTTCATCTCAAAAAAAGCCTTACTATACATGGTCGTTTTTTTTGTCGGAAAAAAAAGCCTTACTATACATGGTCATTTGGATTGACTCAGCCTGGGATCGAACCCACACCTCAGTGTCTGAAGGTAGACACTCTACCACTAGACCACGGGGCTGTTAGCCTGTTTACTGGAAAGAGGGGCAATGAGTTTAGTAAGTATAACTAGGATTTAAAAAAAAAAAAAAAAAAAAAAGCCTTACTATACATGGTCGTTTTTTTTGTCGGAAAAAAAAAAGCCTTACTATACATGGTTGTTTTTTCATCTCAAAAAAAGCCTTACTATACATGGTCGTTTTTTTGTCGGAAAAAAAAAGCCTTACTATACATGGTCGTTTTTTTGTCGAAAAAAAAAAAGCCTTACTATACATGGTCGTTTTTTTGTCGAAAAAAAAAAAAGCCTTACTATACATGGTCATTTTTTTGTCGGAAAAAAAAAAGCCTTACTATACATGGTTGTTTTTTTGTCGGGAAAAAAAAAGCCTTACTATACATGGTTGTTTTTTCGTCGGAAAAAAAAGCCTTACAATACATGGTCGTTTTTTCGTCTGAAAAAAAAAAGCCTTACTATACATGGTCGTTTTTTTTTTCAGAAAAAAAAGCCTTACTATACATGGTCGTTTTTTTGTCGAAAAAAAAAGCCTTACTATACATGGTCCTTTTTTTTGTCGGAAAAAAAAAAGCCTTACTATACATGGTCGTTTTTTGTCGGGATAAAAAAAAGCCTTACTATACATGGTCGTTTTTTTGTCGGAAAAAAAGCCTTACTATTCATGGTCGTTTTTTCGTCTGAAAAAAAGCCTTATTATACATGGTTGTTTTTTCGTCGGAAAAAAAGCCTTAATATACATGGTTGTTTTTTCGTCGGAAAAAAAGCCTTACTATACATGGTCGTTTTTTTGCGGAAAAAAAAAAGCCTTACTATACATGGTCGTTTTTTTGTCGGAAAAAAAAGCCTTACTATACATGGTCGTTTTTTTGTCGGAAAAAAAAGCCTTACTATACATGGTCGTTTTTTCGTCTCAAAAAAAGCCTTACTATACATGGTCGTTTTTTTGTCGGAAAAAAAAGCCTTACTATACATGGTTGTTTTTTTTGTCGGAAAAAAAAGCCTTACTATACATGGTCGTTTTTTCATCTCAAAAAAAGCCTTACTATACATGGTCGTTTTTTTGTCTGGAAAAAAAAAAGCCTTACTATACATGGTCGTTTTTTTGTCGGAAAAAAAAGCCTTACTATACATGGTCGTTTTTTTGTCGGAAAAAAAAAGCCTTACTATACATGGTCGTTTTTTCGTCTGAAAAAAAGCCTTATTATACATGGTCGTTTTTTTGTCGGAAAAAAAAGCCTTACTATACATGGTCATTTGGTTTGACTCAGTCTGGGATCGAACCCACTACCTCAGTGTCTGAAGGTAGACACTCTACCACTAGACCACGGGGCTGTTAGACTGTTTACTGGAAAGAGGGGCAATGAGTTTAGTAAGTATAACTAGGATTTTTTTTTTTTTTTTTTTTTTTTTAAAGCCTTCCTATACATGGTCGTTTTTTTTGTCGGAAAAAAAAAGCCTTACTATACATGGTTGTTTTTTTGTCGGGATAAAAAAAAGCCTTACTATACATGGTTGTTTTTTCATCGGAAAAAAAGCCTTACTATACATGGTCGTTTTTTTGCGGAAAAAAAAAAGCCTTACTATACATGGTCGTTTTTTTGTCGGAAAAAAAGCCTTACTATTCATGGTCGTTTTTTCGTCTGAAAAAAAGCCTTACTATACATGGTCGTTTTTTGTCGAAAAAAAAAGCGCCTTACTATACATGGTCGTTTTTTTTGTCGGAAAAAAAAATCCTTACTATACATGGTCGTTTTTTCGTCTGAAAAAAAGCCTTACTATACATGGTCGTTTTTTTGTCGGGATAAAAAAAAGCCTTACTATACATGGTTGTTTTTTCATCGGAAAAAAAGCCTTACTATACATGGTCGTTTTTTTGTCGGAAAAAAAGCCTTACTATTCATGGTCGTTTTTTCGTCTGAAAAAAAGCCTTACTATACATGGTCGTTTTTTGTCGAAAAAAAAAGCGCCTTACTATACATGGTCGTTTTTTTTGTCGGAAAAAAAAATCCTTACTATACATGGTCGTTTTTTCGTCTGAAAAAAAGCCTTACTATACATGGTCGTTTTTTTGTTGGAAAAAAAAGCCTTACTATACATGGTCGTTTTTTTGTCTGAAAAAAAAAGCCTTACTATACATGGTCGTTTTTTTGTCGGAAAAAAAAGCCTGACTATACATGGTCGTTTTTTTGTCGGAAAAAAAGCCTTACTATACGTGGTCGTTTTTTTGTCGAAAAAAAAAAAGCCTTACTATACATGGTTGTTTTTTCGTCGGAAAAAAAATCCTTACTATACATGGTCATTTTTTTTGTCGGAAAAAAAAATCCTTACTATACATTGTCGTTTTTTCGTCTGAAAAAAAGCCTTACTATACATGGTCGTTTTTTTGTTGGAAAAAAAAGCCTTACTATACATGGTCGTTTTTTTGTCTGAAAAAAAAAGCCTTACTATACATGGTCGTTTTTTTGTCGGAAAAAAAAGCCTGACTATACATGGTCGTTTTTTTGTCTGAAAAAAAGCCTTACTATACATGGTCGTTTTTTTGTCGGAAAAAAAAGCCTTACTATACATGGTCGTTTTTTTGTCGGAAAAAAAAAAAAGCCTTACTATACATGGTCGTTTTTTCGTCGGAAAAAAAAGCCTTACTATACATGGTCGTTTTTTTGTCGGAAAAAAAAGCCTTACTATACATGGTCGTTTTTTTGTCGGAAAAAAAAAAGCCTTACTATACATGGTCATTTGGTTTGACTCAGTCTGGGATCGAACCCACTACCTCAGTGTCTGAAGGTAGACACTCTACCACTAGACCACGGGGCTGTTAGCCTGTTTACTGGAAAGAGGGGCAATGAGTTTAGTAAGTATAACTAGGATTTTTTTATTTTTTATTTTTTTTTTTTT
Source organism: Festucalex cinctus (assembly GCF_051991245.1). Lineage (NCBI taxonomy): Eukaryota > Metazoa > Chordata > Actinopteri > Syngnathiformes > Syngnathidae > Festucalex > Festucalex cinctus. Next base: position 20,739,903 of record NC_135425.1, read on the forward strand.
TTTTTTTTTTTTTTAAAAAGCCTTCCTATACATGGTCGTTTTTTTTGTCGGAAAAAAAAAGCCTTACTATACATGGTTGTTTTTTTGTCGGGATAAAAAAAAGCCTTACTATACATGGTTGTTTTTTCATCGGAAAAAAAGCCTTACTATACATGGTCGTTTTTTTGTAGGAAAAAAAAGCCTTACTATACATGGTCGTTTTTTTGTCGGAAAAAAAAGCCTTACTATACATGGTCGTTTTTTTGTCGAAAAAAAAAAGCTTTACTATACATGGTCGTTTTTTTGTCGGAAAAAAAAGCCTTACTATACATGGTCGTTTTTTTGTCGGAAAAAAAAGCCTTACTATTCATGGTCGTTTTTTCGTCGGAAAAAAAGCCTTATTATACATGGTCGTTTTTTTGTCGGAAAAAAAAGCCTTACTATACATGGTCGTTTTTTTGTCGAAAAAAAAAAAGCCTTACTATACATGGTCGTTTTTTTGTCGGAAAAAAAAAAAGCCTTACTATACATGGTCGTTTTTTTGTCTGAAAAAAAAGCCTTACTATACATGGTCGTTTTTTTGTCGGAAAAAAAAGCCTTACTATACATGGTCGTTTTTTTGTCGGAAAAAAAAGCCTTACTATTCATGGTCGTTTTTTCGTCTGAAAAAAAGCCTTACAATACATGGTCGTTTTTTCGTCTGAAAAAAAAAAGCCTTACTATACATGGTCGTTTTTTTTTCGGAAAAAAAAGCCTTACTATACATGGTCGTTTTTTTGTCGAAAAAAAAAAGCCTTACTATACATGGTCCTTTTTTTCTGTCGGAAAAAAAAAAGCCTTACTATACATGGTCGTTTTTTTGTCGGGATAAAAAAAAGCCTTACTATACATGGTCGTTTTTTTGTCGGAAAAAAAGCCTTACTATTCATGGTCGTTTTTTCGTCTGAAAAAAAGCCTTATTATACATGGTTGTTTTTTCGTCGGAAAAAAAGCCTTACTATACATGGTTGTTTTTTCGTCGGAAAAAAAGCCTTACTATACATGGTCGTTTTTTTGGGGAAAAAAAAAAGCCTTACTATACATGGTCGTTTTTTTGTCGGAAAAAAAAGCCTTACTATACATGGTCGTTTTTTTGTCGGAAAAAAAAGCCTTACTATACATGGTCGTTTGGTTTGACTCAGCCTGGGATCGAACCCACTACCTCAGTGTCTGAAGGTAGACACTCTACCACTAGACTACGGGGCTGTTAGCTTGTTTATTGGAAAGAGGGGCAATGAGTTTAGTAAGTATAACTAGGATTTTTAAAAAAAAAAATAAAAATAAAAAAATAAAAAATAAAAAAAGCCTTACTATACATGGTCGTTTTTTTGTCGGAAAAAAAAGCCTTACTATACATGGTCGTTTTTTTGTAGGAAAAAAAAGCCTTACTATACATGGTCGTTTTTTTGTCGGAAAAAAAAGCCTTACTATACATGGTCGTTTTTTTGTCGAAAAAAAAAAGCTTTACTATACATGGTCGTTTTTTTGTCGGAAAAAAAAGCCTTACTATACATGGTCGTTTTTTTGTCGGAAAAAAAAGCCTTACTATTCATGGTCGTTTTTTCGTCGGAAAAAAAGCCTTATTATACATGGTCGTTTTTTTGTCGGAAAAAAAAGCCTTACTATACATGGTCGTTTTTTTGTCGAAAAAAAAAAAGCCTTACTATACATGGTCGTTTTTTTGTCGGAAAAAAAAAAAGCCTTACTATACATGGTCGTTTTTTTGTCTGAAAAAAAAGCCTTACTATACATGGTCGTTTTTTTGTCGGAAAAAAAAGCCTTACTATACATGGTCGTTTTTTTGTCGGAAAAAAAAGCCTTACTATTCATGGTCGTTTTTTCGTCTGAAAAAAAGCCTTACAATACATGGTCGTTTTTTCGTCTGAAAAAAAAAAGCCTTACTATATACATGGTCGGTTTTTTTTCGGAAAAAAAAGCCTTACTATACATGGTCGTTTTTTTGTCGAAAAAAAAAAGCCTTACTATACATGGTCCTTTTTTTCTGTCGGAAAAAAAAAAGCCTTCTATACATGGTCGTTTTTTTGTCGGGATAAAAAAAAGCCTTACTATACATGGTCGTTTTTTTGTCGGAAAAACAGCCTTACTATTCATGGTCGTTTTTTCGTCTGAAAAAAAGCCTTATTATACATGGTTGTTTTTTCGTCGGAAAAAAAGCCTTACTATACATGGTTGTTTTTTCGTCTGAAAAAAAGCCTTACTATACATGGTCGTTTTTTTGCGGAAAAAAAAAAGCCTTACTATACATGGTCGTTTTTTTGTCGGAAAAAAAAGCCTTACTATACATGGTCGTTTTTTTGTCGGAAAAAAAAGCCTTACTATACATGGTCGTTTTTTCGTCTCAAAAAAAGCCTTACTATACATGGTCGTTTTTTTGTCGGAAAAAAAAGCCTTACTATACATGGTTGTTTTTTTGCGGAAAAAAAAAAAGCCTTACTATACATGGTTGTTTTTTCGTCGGAAAAAAAGCCTTACTATACATGGTCGTTTTTTTGCGGAAAAAAAAAAAGCCTTACTATACATGGTCGTTTTTTTGTCGGAAAAAAAAGCCTTACTATACATGGTCGTTTTTTTGTCGGAAAAAAAAGCCTTACTATACATGGTCGTTTTTTCGTCTCAAAAAAAGCCTTACTATACATGGTCGTTTTTTTTGTCGGAAAAAAAAGCCTTACTATACATGGTTGTTTTTTTGTCGGAAAAAAAAGCCTTACTATACATGGTCGTTTTTTCATCTCAAAAAAAGCCTTACTATACATGGTCGTTTTTTTGTCTGGAAAAAAAAAGCCTTACTATACATGGTCGTTTTTTTGTCGGAAAAAAAAGCATTACTATACATGGTCGTTTTTTTGTCGGAAAAAAAAAGCCTTACTATACATGGTCGTTTTTTCGTCTGAAAAAAAGCCTTATTATACATGGTCGTTTTTTTGTCGGAAAAAAAAGCCTTACTATACATGGTCATTTGGTTTGACTCAGTCTGGGATCGAACCCACTACCTCAGTGTCTGAAGGTAGACACTCTACCACTAGACCACGGGGCTGTTAGCCTGTTTACTGGAAAGAGGGGCAATGAGTTTAGTAAGTATAACTAGGATTTTTTTTTTTTTTTTTTTTTTTTAAAAAGCCTTCCTATACATGGTCGTTTTTTTTGTCGGAAAAAAAAAAGCCTTACTATACATGGTTGTTTTTTTGTCGGGATAAAAAAAAAGCCTTACTATACATGGTTGTTTTTTCGTCGGAAAAAAAGCCTTACTATACATGGTCGTTTTTTTGTGGAAAAAAAAAAGCCTTACTATACATGGTCGTTTTTTTGTCGGAAAAAAAGCCTTACTATTCATGGTCGTTTTTTCGTCTGAAAAAAAGCCTTACTATACATGGTCGTTTTTTTGTTGGAAAAAAAAGCCTTACTATACATGGTCGTTTTTTTGTCTGAAAAAAAAAGCCTTACTATACATGGTCGTTTTTTTGTCGGAAAAAAAAGCCTGACTATACATGGTCGTTTTTTTGTCGGAAAAAAAGCCTTACTATACATGGTCGTTTTTTTGTCGGAAAAAAAAGCCTGACTATACATGGTCGTTTTTTTGTCGAAAAAAAAAGCCTTACTATACATGGTCGTTTTTTTGTCGGAAAAAAAAGCCTTACTATACATGGTCGTTTTTTCATCTAAAAAAAAGCCTGACTATACATGGTCGTTTTTTTTGTCGAAAAAAAAGCCTTACTATACATGGTCGTTTTTTTGTCGGAAAAAAAAGCCTGACTATACATGGTCGTTTTTTTGTCGAAAAAAAAAGCCTTACTATACATGGTCGTTTTTTCGTCTGAAAAAAAGCCTTACTATACATGGTCGTTTTTTTGTTGGAAAAAAAAGCCTTACTATACATGGTCGTTTTTTTGTCTGAAAAAAAAAGCCTTACTATACATGGTCGTTTTTTTGTCGGAAAAAAAAGCCTGACTATACATGGTCGTTTTTTTGTCGGAAAAAAAGCCTTACTATACATGGTCGTTTTTTTGTCGGAAAAAAAAGCCTGACTATACATGGTCGTTTTTTTGTCGAAAAAAAAAGCCTTACTATACATGGTCGTTTTTTTGTCGGAAAAAAAAGCCTTACTATACATGGTCGTTTTTTCATCTAAAAAAAAGCCTGACTATACATGGTCGTTTTTTTTGTCGAAAAAAAAGCCTTACTATACATGGTCGTTTTTTTGTCGGAAAAAAAAGCCTGACTATACATGGTCGTTTTTTTGTCGAAAAAAAAAGCCTTACTATACATGGTCGTTTTTTTGTCGGAAAAAAAAGCCTTACTATACATGGTCGTTTTTTCATCTAAAAAAAAGCCTTACTATACATGGTCGTTTTTTTTGTCGAAAAAAAAGCCTGACTATACATGGTCGTTTTTTTGTCTGAAAAAAAGCCTTACTATACATGGTCGTTTTTTTGTCGGAAAAAAAAGCCTGACTATACATGGTCGTTTTTTTGTCGAAAAAAAAAGCCTTACTATACATGGTCGTTTTTTTGTCGGAAAAAAAAGCCTTACTATACATGGTCGTTTTTTCATCTAAAAAAAAGCCTTACTATACATGGTCGTTTTTTTTGTCGAAAAAAAAGCCTTACTATACATGGTCGTTTTTTTGTCGGAAAAAAAAGCCTTACTATACATGGTCGTTTTTTTGTCGGAAAAAAAAAGCCTTACTATACATGGTCGTTTTTTTGTCGGAAAAAAAAGCCTTACTATTCATGGTCGTTTTTTCGTCTGAAAAAACGCCTTATTATACATGGTCGTTTTTTTGTCGGAAAAAAAAGCCTTACTATACATGGTCGTTTTTTTGTCGAAAAAAAAAAGCCTTACTATACATGGTCGTTTTTTTGTCGGAAAAAAAAGCCTTACTATACATGGTCGTTTTTTTGTCGGAAAAAAAAGCCTTACTATACATGGTCGTTTTTTCGTCTGAAAAAAAAGCCTTATTTTCATGGTCGTTTTTTTGTCGGAAAAAAAAGCCTTACTATACATGGTCATTTGGTTTGACTCAGCCTGGGATCGAACCCACTACCTCAGTGTCTGAAGGTAGACACTCTACCACTAGACCACGGGGCTGTTAGAGTGTTTACTGGAAAGAGGGGCAATGAGTTTAGTAAGTATAACTAGGATTTAAAAAAAAAAAAAAAAAAAAAAAAAAAAAAAAAAAGCCTTACTATACATGGTCGTTTTTTCGTTGGAAAAAAAAGCCTTACTATACATGGTCGTTTTTTTGTCGGAAAAAAAAAGCCTTACTATACATGGTCGTTTTTTTGTCGGGGAAAAAAAAGCCTTAATATACAAGGTCGTTTTTTTGTCTGGAAAAAAAGCCTTACTATACATGGTCGTTTTTTGTCTGAAAAAAAAGCCTTACTATACATGGTCGTTTTTTTGTCGGAAAAAAAAAGCCTTACTATACATGGTCGTTTTTTTGTCGGAAAAAAAAGCCTTACTATACATGGTCGTTTTTTCATCTCAAAAAAAGCCTTACTATACATGGTCGTTTTTTTGTCGGAAAAAAAAAGCCTTACTATACACGGTCGTTTTTTTGTCGAAAAAAAAAAGCTTTACTATGCATGGTCGTTTTTTTTTGTCGGGAAAAAAAAGCCTTACTATACATGGTCGTTTTTTTGTCGGAAAAAAAAGCCTTACTATTCATGGTCGTTTTTTCGTCTGAAAAAACGCCTTATTATACATGGTCGTTTTTTTGTCGGAAAAAAAAGCCTTACTATACATGGTCGTTTTTTTGTCGAAAAAAAAAAGCCTTACTATACATGGTCGTTTTTTTGTCGGAAAAAAAAAAAGCCTTACTATACATGGTCGTTTTTTTGTCGGAAAAAAAAGCCTTACTATACATGGTCGTTTTTTTGTCGGAAAAAAAAGCCTTACTATACATGGTCGTTTTTTTGTCGGAAAAAAAAGCCTTACTATTCATGGTCGTTTTTTCGTCTGAAAAAAAAGCCTTATTTTCATGGTCGTTTTTTTGTCGGAAAAAAAAGCCTTACTATACATGGTCATTTGGTTTGACTCAGCCTGGGATCGAACCCACTACCTCAGTGTCTGAAGGTAGACACTCTACCACTAGACCACGGGGCTGTTAGAGTGTTTACTGGAAAGATGGGCAATGAGTTTAGTAAGTATAACTAGGATTTAAAAAAAAAAAAAAAAAAAAAGCCTTACTATACATGGTCGTTTTTTCGTTGGAAAAAAAAGCCTTACTATACATGGTCGTTTTTTTGTCGGAAAAAAAAAGCCTTACTATACATGGTCGTTTTTTTGTCGGGGAAAAAAAAGCCTTACTATACAAGGTCGTTTTTTTGTCTGGAAAAAAAGCCTTACTATACATGGTCGTTTTTTGTCTGAAAAAAAAGCCTTACTATACATGGTCGTTTTTTTGTCGGAAAAAAAAAGCCTTACTATACATGGTCGTTTTTTTGTCGGAAAAAAAAGACTTACTATACATGGTCATTTGGTTTGACTCAGCCTGGGATCAAACCCACTACCTCAGTGTCTGAAGGTAGACACTCTACCACTAGACCAGGGGGCTGTTAGACTGTTTACTGGAAAGAGGGGCAATGAGTTTAGTAAGTATAACTAGGATTTTAAAAAAAAAAAAAAAAAAAAAAAAAAAAAAAGCCTTACTATACATGGTCGTTTTTTTGTCGGAAAAAAAAGCCTTACTATACATGGTCGTTTTTTCGTCTCAAAAAAAGCCTTACTATACATGGTCGTTTTTTTGTCGGAAAAAAAAGCCTTACTATACATGGTTGTTTTTTCGTCGGAAGAAAAGCCTGACTATACATGGTCGTTTTTTTGTCGGAAAAAAAAGCCTTACTATACATGGTCATTTGGTTTGACTCAGCCTGGGATCAAACCCACTACCTCAGTGTCTGAAGGTAGACACTCTACCACTAGACCAGGGGGCTGTTAGCCTGTTTACTGGAAAGAGGGGCAATGAGTTTAGTAAGTATAACTAGGATTAAAAAAAAAAAAAAAAAAAAAAAAAAAAAAGCCTTACTATACATGGTCGTTTTTTGTCGGAAAAAAAAAAGCCTTACTATACATGGTCGTTTTTTTGTCGGGATAAAAAAAAGCCTTACTATACATGGTTGTTTTTTCGTCGGAAGAAAAGCCTTACTATACATGGTCGTTTTTTTGCGGAAAAAAAAAAAGCCTTACTATACATGGTCGTTTTTTTGTCGGAAAAAAAAGCCTTACTATACATGGTCGTTTTTTTGTCGGAAAAAAAAGCCTTACTATACATGGTCGTTTTTTCGTCTCAAAAAAAGCCTTAATATACATGGTCGTTTTTTTGTCGGAAAAAAAAGCCTTACTATACATGGTTGTTTTTTCGTCGGAAGAAAAGCCTTACTATACATGGTCGTTTTTTTGCGGAAAAAAAAGCCTTACTATACATGGTCGTTTTTTTGTCGAAAAAAAAAAAAAAGCCTTACTATACATGGTCGTTTTTTCGTCGGAAAAAAAAGCCTTACTATACATGGTCATTTTTTTGGTCGGAAAAAAAAAAGCCTTACTATACATGGTCGTTTTTTTGTCGGAAAAAAAAAAAGCCTTACTATACATGGTCGTTTTTTTGTCGGAAAAAAAGCCTTACTATACATGGTCGTTTTTTTGTCGAAAAAAAAAGCCTTACTATACATGGTCGTTTTTTTGTCAGAAAAAAAAGCCTTACTATACATGGTCGTTTTTTCGTCTCAAAAAAAGCCTTACTATACATGGTCGTTTTTTTGTCGAAAAAAAAAAGCCTTACTATACATGGTCGTTTTTTTGTCGGAAAAAAAAAGCCTTACTATACATGGTTGTTTTTTCGTCTGAAAAAAAAGCCTTACTATACATGGTCGTTTTTTTGTCTGAAAAAAAAAGCCTTACTATACATGGTCGTTTTTTTGTCGGAAAAAAAAGCCTGACTATACATGGTCGTTTTTTTGTCTGAAAAAAAAAAAGCCTTACTATACATGGTCGTTTTTTTGTCGGAAAAAAAGCCTTACTATACATGGTCGTTTTTTTGTCGAAAAAAAAAGCCTTACTATACATGGTCGTTTTTTTGTCGGCAAAAAAAAAAAAGCCTTACTATACATGGTCGTTTTTTTGTCTGAAAAAAAGCCTTACTATACATGGTCGTTTTTTTGTCGAAAAAAAAGCTTTACTATACATGGTCGCTTTTTTGTCGGAAAAAAAAGCCTTACTATTCATGGTCGTTTTTTCGTCTGAAAAAAAGCCTTATTTTCATGGTCGTTTTTTTGTCGAAAAGAAAAAAAAGCCTTACTATACATGGTCGTTTTTTCGTCGGAAAAAAAAGCCTTACTATACATGGTCATTTTTTTTGTCGGAAAAAAAAAAGCCTTACTATACATGGTCGTTTTTTTGTCGGAAAAAAAAAAAAGCCTTACTATACATGGTTGTTTTTTCGTCTGAAAAAAAAGCCTTACTATACATGGTCGTTTTTTTGTCTGAAAAAAAAAGCCTTACTATACATGGTCGTTTTTTTGTCGGAAAAAAAAAGCCTTACTATACATGGTCGTTTTTTTGTCTGAAAAAAAGCCTTACTATACATGGTCGTTTTTTTGTCGAAAAAAAAGCCTTACTATACATGGTCGTTTTTTTGTCGGAAAAAAAAGCCTTACTAATCATGGTCATTTGGTTTGACTCAGCCTGGGATCGAACCCACTACCTCAGTGTCTGAAGGTAGACACTCTACCACTAGACCACAGGGCTGTTAGCCTGTTTACTGGAAAGAGGGGCAATGAGTTTAGTAAGTATAACTAGGATTTAAAAAAAATAAAAAAAATAAATAAATAAAAAAAAAAAATCCTTACTATACATGGTCGTTTTTTTGTCGGAAAAAAAAGCCTTACTATACATGGTCGTTTTTTTGTCGGAAAAAAAAGCCTTACTATACATGGTCGTTTTTTTGTCAAAAAAAAAAAAAAAGCCTTACTATACATGGTTGTTTTTTCGTCGGAAAAAAAAGCCTTACTATACATGGTCATTTTTTTTGTCGGAAAAAAAAAAGCCTTACTATACATGGTCGTTTTTTTGTCGGCAAAAAAAAAAGCCTTACTATACATGGTCGTTTTTTTGTCGGAAAAAAAAAGCCTTACTATACATGGTCGTTTTTTTGTCGGAAAAAAAAAGCCTTACTATACATGGTTGTTTTTTCGTCGGAAGAAAAGCCTTACTATACATGGTCGTTTTTTTGCGGAAAAAAAAAGCCTTACTATACATGGTCGTTTTTTTGTCGGAAAAAAAAGCCTTACTATACATGGTCGTTTTTTTGTCGGAAAAAAAAGCCTTACTATACATGGTCGTTTTTTCGTCTCAAAAAAAGCCTTACTATACATGGTCGTTTTTTTGTCGGAAAACAAAGCTTTACTATACATGGTCATTTGGTTTGACTCAGCCTGGGATCGAACCCACTACCTCAGTGTCTGAATGTAGACACTCTACCACTAGACCACAGGGCTGTTAGCCTGTTTACTGGAAAGAGGGGCAATGAGTTTAGTAAGTATAACTAGGATTTAAAAAAAAATAAAAAAAATAAAAAAAATAAATAAATAAAAAAAAAAAATCCTTACTATACATGGTCGTTTTTTTGTCGGAAAAAAAAGCCTTACTATACATGGTCGTTTTTTTGTCGGAAAAAAAAGCCTTACTATACATGGTCGTTTTTTTGTCAAAAAAAAAAAAAAGCCTTACTATACATGGTTGTTTTTTTGTCGGAAAAAAAAGCCTTACTATACATGGTCATTTTTTTTGTCGGAAAAAAAAAAGCCTTACTATACATGGTCGTTTTTTTGTCGGCAAAAAAAAAAGCCTTACTATACATGGTCGTTTTTTTGTCGGAAAAAAAAAGCCTTACTATACATGGTCGTTTTTTTGTCGGAAAAAAAAAGCCTTACTATACATGGTTGTTTTTTCGTCGGAAGAAAAGCCTTACTATACATGGTCGTTTTTTTGCGGAAAAAAAAAGCCTTACTATACATGGTCGTTTTTTTGTCGGAAAAAAAAGCCTTACTATACATGGTCGTTTTTTTGTCGGAAAAAAAAGCCTTACTATACATGGTCGTTTTTTCGTCTCAAAAAAAGCCTTACTATACATGGTCGTTTTTTTGTCGGAAAACAAAGCCTTACTATACATGGTCATTTGGTTTGACTCAGCCTGGGATCGAACCCACTACCTCAGTGTCTGAAGGTAGACACTGTACCACTAGACCACGGGGCTGTTAGCCTGTTTACTGGAAAGAGGGGCAATGAGTTTAGTAAGTATAACTAGGATTTAAAAAAAAAAAAAAAAAAAAAAAAAAAAAAGCCTTACTATACATGGTCGTTTTTTTGTCGGAAAAAAAAAGCCTTACTATACATGGTCGTTTTTTTGTCGGGGAAAAAAAAGCCTTACTATACAAGGTCGTTTTTTTGTCGGAAAAAAAAAGCCTTACTATACATGGTCGTTTTTTTGTCGGAAAAAAAAGCCTTACTATACATGGTCATTTGGTTTGACTCAGCCTGGGATCGAACCCACTACCTCAGTGTCTGAAGGTAGACACTCTACCACTAGACCAGGGGGCTGTTAGCCTGTTTACTGGAAAGAGGGGCAATGAGTTTAGTAAGTATAACTAGGATTTTAAAAAAACAAACAAAAAAACAACCCTTACTATACATGGTTGTTTTTTCGTCGGAAGAAAAGCCTTACTATACATGGTCGTTTTTTTGTCGGAAAAAAAAAGCCTTACTATACATGGTCGTTTTTTTGTCGGAAAGAAAAGCCTTACTATACATGGTCGTTTTTTCGTCTCAAAAAAAGCCTTACTATACATGGTCGTTTTTTTGCGGAAAAAAAAAAAGCCTTACTATACATGGTCGTTTTTTTGTCGGAAAAAAAAAGCCTTACTATACATGGTCGTTTTTTCGTCTCAAAAAAAGCCTTACTATACATGGTCGTTTTTTTGTCGGAAAAAAAAGCCTTACTATACATGGTCGTTTTTTTGTCGAAAAAAAAAAAGCCTTACCATACATGGTCGTTTTTTCGTCGGAAAAAAAAGCCTTACTATACATGGTCGTTTTTTCGTCTGAAAAAAAGCCTTACTATACATGGTCGTTTTTTTGTCGGAAAAAAAAAGCCTTACTATACATGGTCGTTTTTTTGTCGGAAAAAAAAAGCCTTACTATACATGGTTGTTTTTTCGTCGGAAGAAAAGCCTTACTATACATGGTCGTTTTTTTGCGGAAAAAAAAAGCCTTACTATACATGGTCGTTTTTTTGTCGGAAAAAAAAGCCTTACTATACATGGTCGTTTTTTTGTCGGAAAAAAAAGCCTTACTATACATGGTCGTTTTTTCGTCTCAAAAAAAGCCTTACTATACATGGTCGTTTTTTTGTCGGAAAACAAAGCCTTACTATACATGGTCATTTGGTTTGACTCAGCCTGGGATCGAACCCACTACCTCAGTGTCTGAAGGTAGACACTGTACCACTAGACCACGGGGCTGTTAGCCTGTTTACTGGAAAGAGGGGCAATGAGTTTAGTAAGTATAACTAGGATTTTAAAAAAAAAAAAAAAAAAAAAAAAAAAAAAGCCTTACTATACATGGTCGTTTTTTTGTCGGAAAAAAAAAGCCTTACTATACATGGTCGTTTTTTTGTCGGGGAAAAAAAAGCCTTACTATACAAGGTCGTTTTTTTGTCGGAAAAAAAAAGCCTTACTATACATGGTCGTTTTTTTGTCGGAAAAAAAAGCCTTACTATACATGGTCATTTGGTTTGACTCAGCCTGGGATCGAACCCACTACCTCAGTGTCTGAAGGTAGACACTCTACCACTAGACCAGGGGGCTGTTAGCCTGTTTACTGGAAAGAGGGGCAATGAGTTTAGTAAGTATAACTAGGATTTTAAAAAAACAAACAAAAAAACAACCCTTACTATACATGGTTGTTTTTTCGTCGGAAGAAAAGCCTTACTATACATGGTCGTTTTTTTGTCGGAAAAAAAAAGCCTTACTATACATGGTCGTTTTTTTGTCGGAAAGAAAAGCCTTACTATACATGGTCGTTTTTTCGTCTCAAAAAAAGCCTTACTATACATGGTCGTTTTTTTGCGGAAAAAAAAAAAGCCTTACTATACATGGTCGTTTTTTTGTCGGAAAAAAAAAGCCTTACTATACATGGTCGTTTTTTCGTCTCAAAAAAAGCCTTACTATACATGGTCGTTTTTTTGTCGGAAAAAAAAGCCTTACTATACATGGTCGTTTTTTTGTCGAAAAAAAAAAAGCCTTACCATACATGGTCGTTTTTTCGTCGGAAAAAAAAGCCTTACTATACATGGTCGTTTTTTCGTCTGAAAAAAAGCCTTACTATACATGGTCGTTTTTTTGTCGGAAAAAAAAAGCCTTACTATACATGGTTGTTTTTTCGTTGGAAAAAAAAGCCTTACTATACATGGTCATTTTTTTTGTCGGAAAAAAAAATCCTTACTATACATGGTCGTTTTTTCGTCTGAAAAAAAGCCTTACTATACATGGTTGTTTTTTTGTTGGAAAAAAAAGCCTTACTATACATGGTCGTTTTTTTGTCTGAAAAAAAAAGCCTGACTATACATGGTCGTTTTTTTTTGTCTGAAAAAAAGCCTTACTATACATGGTCGTTTTTTTGTCGGAAAAAAAAGCCTGACTATACATGGTCGTTTTTTTTTGTCTGAAAAAAAGCCTTACTATACATGGTCGTTTTTTTGTCGGAAAAAAAAGCCTTACTATACATGGTCGTTTTTTTGTCGCCATAAAAAAAAAAGCCTTACTATACATGGTCGTTTTTTCGTCGGAAAAAAAAGCCTTACTATACATGGTCATTTTTTTTGTCGGAAAAAAAAAGCCTGACTATACATGGTCGTTTTTTTGTCGGAAAAAAAAAAAAGCCTTACTATACATGGTCGTTTTTTTGTCGGAAAAAAAGCCTTACTATACATGGTCGTTTTTTTGTCGAAAAAAAAAGCCTTACTATACATGGTCGTTTTTTTGTCAGAAAAAAAAGCCTTACTATACATGGTCGTTTTTTCGTCTCAAAAAAAGCCTTACTATACATGGTCGTTTTTTTGTCGAAAAAAAAAGCCTTACTATACATGGTCGTTTTTTTGTCGGAAAAAAAAAGCCTTACTATACATGGTTGTTTTTTCGTCTGAAAAAAAAGCCTTACTATACATGGTCATTTTTTTGTCGGAAAAAAAAGCCTTGTATGGCGTTTTTTGTTTTTGTTTTTAAAAACGACCATATATAGTAAGGCGTTTTTTTTTTTTTTTTTTTTTTTTTTTTTTCCACGTGCCAGTATCCCGACGTGCAAGTACCCCAACGTAATCCAAATTTGGAAAAAAAAAAAAAAAAAAAAAAAAAGTACAAAATAAAATAAAAAAAATAAAAAATAAAGCATCCAGCATTGCTGAAAAATACTGCATAATACACGTCTTTATTTGATCCACACATTCATATATACATTATTTATTCAACTCACTTTGTGCAGTGGAATGCTGCAGATATTATCATTTATATATACTGTTAATTTCAAATGAATGTGAGAAAATTATAACAAGCGTCTGTTGCGTCGATAACAGATCTAAACGTCTCAATTAACTCAAACACCACATACAAAAAAAACAAAACACAACAACAACAATCTAGCATAATCATTTTAGTGACGGAAAGTTCAAACACTTTTTTTTCAACAGCCTGTAAACACTCTTGTAGGAGATTATAACATTTTTGCTTGGGCCATAAAAATGATATTGTGTTATAAGTGGGAGAAAAATACATTCAACATCATTTTCGAAAAAGGTCTTTATGGAAAGTCAGGACACTTGGATTGATTCATCTAATTTTGGATTTTGGTGTCACTGTTATATATTTTTTTTATATTTGATTTCTTGAGTTGGTGGATTTAGGATTTGTTTCTGTATGCAGGTAGTTGTAGTTCATAATGAAACAAAGAAATTGGATGTATGTTTAATTCAACAACAACGACAAAAAAACATTGAAAAGGTTATTTTATATTTAGATTTTTTTATGCATTGTAACAAGTAACCAAATAAATAAGCTATTTGAGATTTTAAACTAAAATGACGATATTTGATTTATACGATGTAATATTTGTATATTTTTGAGTGTCCAGATTTAGATTTGGTGTGTTTTAATGCAAGGTAGCTGGCTGCGATCTTAATTAAAATTCAACAAGAAATTTTAATTATTTTTTGTTCTTTTTCAATGCTTAAAATGAACATATACGCTAGAGTGCAAAAGTATTTGGACCACCACTAGCTTTGCTGTTCTAAAATAAAAAAATATATATATTATTGTGGAAACAACATACAACAGTAATTAGTATGATAGATATAAGGATTAAGCAAACGAAAACAAATCCCACAAAATTTACATTACATTTTGGTATGGATCTGGATAAAGGTGCAGATACATGGTTTTTTTTTTAGTGACTGAATCATAATGTTCATACTCATGTGTTTGAGAACCACTACTTAACTCATTTACTCCCAATAACGTATAAATACGTTTTTTTTAAATGCTCTAAGTGCCCCAAAGACGTATTTATACGTTGTTTTTGTTTTTTAATGCTAGAGCATACAGAAGGCTTTGATGCAGCCTCTCAACTGCAAAGAACGGTTGCATTAATGGTAGTTATTACACAAACGGCCAGCAGGTGGCAGCAGAGCAAAGGAGATGAACCAAGGCCATCTAGAAAAAAAGCTCAATTACTTACAATTTTAAATAGATTTGTGAAAACTGATGAAACTTAGCTCTCTTCTAATGCTAATTGCTGCAAAACGGAAACAGATAGAAACATACTTTTTTTCCTGATGAAAGAAGAGACTTTAATCTTTCTTTTGATAGGTTCCAGCAATAGAACACAATATTCTGTGGGCCTTGCAAAATCAGTCAAAGTCCAGTAAAACGGCCGGGAGCGAACGGGATTGCGAAACGTGAAAATGGCTGGGAGTGAATGAGTTAATGATCGCTAGCGTTGCTAAAACAACAAATCCGATGGTGGCTTTTGCACAGTGGCTTCTTTCCTCTTCTTTTTTTCTCGTTTCTCATTTCCTCACATGACTACGCACTTTTCCTCGGCTTTGGTCTTGAGCTCGGTGACGGTGGCCGACGCCTTCTCCTTCAGCTGGTCCATGTCCATGTTCTGCAAGTTCTGAATCTGGCCCATGAGGGAGTCCTTGCCCTCCTCCTCGGTGGCGTCCTCGTCCACCATCTTGAGCAGCTCCTCGGGCACGTCCACGTCGTCGCCGGCCATCTCGATCATGTTCTCGTCCTGCTCGCTCTGCCATCAAACAACAACAAAAAATGCTTCAATGTGAGTTTGTACACAAAGTACTTGTCAGGTAGTTTAGTTAGCTCATTGACTCCCAGCCATTTTCACTGACCAGCTGTTTTTCTGGATTTTGAAAGTCCTACAGAGTATTGTGTTCTATTGCTATAAAAACATGGAACCTAACAAAAGAAAGATTAGAGTCTCTTCTTTCATCAGGAAAAAAAAAAATTATCGATTTCCCTTTTTGCAGCAATAAGCATTAGAATATAGCTAAGTTTCATCATTATTCACATTCCTGTTGAAAACATAGTTAAAAAGAGCTTGTTGCAACATCGTCCTGGTTGATCTCTTATACTCTGCTGCCACCTGATGGCCGTGTTTTTTGTAATAACTACTATTGCTTTAAGCCACCACTTCATGTCAGAAGCTGCATCAAAGCCTTCTGTTTGATCATGCATAAAAAACAAAAAACAAAAAAAAACGTCTCAATATGTTTTTGGGAGTGAAGGATAAAGTATTAAAAAATAATAATTTACATAACTTACTTGAATCCCTCAGGATCCCTGGCCAACTTCTCAATTCAGGATGTTTATTTTTCTTTGGTCCCATTTTAAATCTATCCTCGTTGTGTTGTGCTAGCATCATACTAGCCAGTGCTAAGCTAGTTTGTCTTTAATATTTTTTTTCCCTAGAAACTATAAATATTGGTTGCACATCAGGAAAAAAAGAAAGATTTTGTATATATGCCAATTTATTTCCTCAATATCCTTAGTAAATAACGGCGGTATCTCGAGGACAAATTTGTGACATATTAATATGTGTGAAGGAGTTGTGAATGAGGTGATGACCCAAATTTGTGTTGTTCGCCCTTGGCAGAATCCTCTTCTCCACTGATTGTCATCTTAGTTATTTTGGAGGCAAATGTTTTTGTCTTTTAGAAGGATTAGGCCGACCCCCCCACAAAAAAACAAACAAACAAACAAACAAACAAACGAACAAACGAACAAAAAAACCCCTTCATATCATACATTTTCTTGAAACTTTGTGAGTAGCCTATGCGAGGGAATTCCCATGAGAAAGGTAAACAACCTTTTCCCGGATTAACATAATGTTTTTTGCGCAAGTTATGAAAGCAATGCAAGATTGAATTGATTGAATGCAAGATTAGATACGCTGTAAACAAGTGGATGAATCTTTCTTAATCTGTGTTATTTCAATAATGAACCTGTTGTGTAAAAAATAAAAATAAAAACAGGTAGGAGCAGTAAGAGGAGAAAACACCATTTTTTTTTCAATGTTTTTTTTTTTAGCTACCTAATCTATTTCAGAAAACAAAAAACATGGGATAATGAAAATGTTTATTGTGTGACAATCAAAAACGCTTTTGTTCATCTTGAATAAGTAACAATGCGATACATGCTTTTTAATTTGTAATTCCAACTTTTTTTTTTTTTTACTTTGATTTGATTTATTTTAGACTCACATCCATCCCAAAAGCAAAATCACAAATATATTTTCAAAGCTCACAAAATTTTGAGACTATTACAGTACTTTTCTTCTAAATTGACATAAATAAATTGATATATTCGCTGTGACGTAATTCAAAATTTCGTGTTTTTTTAAACAAATAGTTTATCTTCAGATTTTGAAGAAAAAGAAAAAAACTTACAAAATGTGGAAACGCGTGTATTTTGTTTGCATTTTGTATTTTTGTCATTATTTGACAGTTTGTATGATTAGTTGTGACAGAATTCCAAATTCCTTAATTTAGTTTTCTGAACTTATTACCGGACGTAATGCAGTATAAAGTATATCCCATACGGTTCTCATCTGTTGCCACATGTTAAGGCGAAAGCAACTTGAATAGACTTTAAGAACACGTTTATAACCTTCATAATGTTGTGTGTACTATATTTAGGTATAAATGCTTAGGCTATATGTTCAAAATGCCTTTCATAACACCTTATTAAAAATTAATGATGGACATCTGGAAGAATGAAATATTGTAAGTCTGTAGCGTTGTAATCTTTTGGGTCCGGACCAACCCATTAAGACACTGCACTAGAACCTACTAATATGTATTTAACAATAAATAAATAAATAGAATTATTGACAATAAAACATTTTTTAAAAAATCAATTAAATTCTAATTGGAACACACCGGTAATTTCCCGTAATTCCAAATGTTTCCAAATGTTCACAAAATACATTTTGGGTGGCATTTGAGACGTGAAAGGGCAAGCTGGATTTCAAAATAAAAGCTGTTATTTTGTTGAACCCATCTATTTGCCTGCCCAGGCGAGGTCACGTGACTAAAGGTCCAATGATGGGGATTATCCACAGTCTAAAGATAACCAACATCCACCGAGTCGCACGAGACGCTAATGCCATAAGATGGAGCACAACTTCCTGGTATTCTGTGAAATGTATTTACCTCTTCAACTAACCCTTCCCCCAGTTTTCAAGAAAGAATCCATTGTATGCGTTCACTATTGTCGCAAATCTATTTCGCTTTAAATAAAGACAAAATGTCCTTTATTGTTGTGCGTACAATGTAAACATCATTCGAGCGGAATCATTCGATTTATACATAGATGTGCTTTAAAGGGCCACAGAGCGGCCATTGTTTTTTCTTTCATCACCCAATAGCGGACGAGGTCACGAGCATACATTAAAATGACACTTTAGGGTTTCTCTTTTGTTGTAAAACGCTTCATTAGAAGCTCTAATTAAATTATGGATGACATACCTTTTGTGTGCCCTCCATCCCTACTACAGGTTCCGTAATAGTCCGTGTTTTTTTTTTTTTTTTTTACCCTATGAATGCAAAATACAAAGTAGGAGAAGTCCGATCACATGGACTGACGCAGTACAAAGTGATCTCTGCTTGGGTCAACACCTTCCTGTCTAATCCGGTGACACACTTTGCACCTCCTCTTCTAATCACCGTCATGCCGACATGACATTACAGACATGGAAGATTTGGAACACCTAATGGCCAATGAATGTTTCAGTGTCGATGGACACTGTTAGATAAATTGAGGTTAACAACATTAACACATTGACTCAAAGTGTCATAATTTAGCTTGTGTCTGGGGGAAAAAAAACTACAACAACAACAACTGCCAGTAAAGACAAAAATAAATACATAAAAAAGCCTACTAGAACATCTGAACTTTAAATAGTGAAGCACATGCAGACTCCCATTCAACAAGAGTTTGAATGTGAATGAAGTTCATTCTGAGCCTAGCAAGATAGCAGTTAGAAGAGGGTGTGCACACTTGTGCAACCACATGATCTCATCATTTGTTGATTCTCTTGAGAAGAGGTTATAGGCCACATTACCGTGAAAAAAGGTTTGCAATGGTTTGTCTTGGTCTTATTTTTTTTTTTTAAATCACAAAAACGTAGCATTTGAACAGGGGTGTGTATACTTTTTCTACCAAGTGTACATGATGTCTTAATTAACTATGATTTAAGTGGTGGTTGATTTATTTTTGTTTTTCATTTTATTTTTTTCATATTTCTGATAAAAGAAAATACATTTTTTACATGACGGTAGATATGGTTGAGTGAAACAATTTAAAAATTTCATGATTTAAAAAAAAAATTGTAAAAAACATATCTTTTATTTTTTGCTTCAAATAAAAACAAAAGATGTAGCTGCTTTTTTCATTTGACAAATTTCACGTTTTATTATTTCAACTCAAATATGTAAATCACAAAAACATTTCTTCATGTTTTGAATAAAAATAGTGGACGGAATTTGGCAATACATTTTTTTTTTATTTGTTATGATTATACGCTCTGATTAGTGATATTTTTATTTTTTTATTTTTTTTGACAATTTTTCCCTCTGGTAACTATATAAACTTGATTCTACTGTATTAACAATGTATTTAACAGCAAGTACCATTAATAATTCAAATTCAAATATTAGCCTTTCATTTTATTTTCGGGTGGTGTTGAGACATGAAAAATCGATCCTTTAAATCGAATTTTAAAATAAAGCTGCTGATGAATTCCACGTTGTAGTTCCACGTGCACATCATTCACATGCATATACAAAATGGTGGTCTCCATTATTGTATTTGTATAATTAGGCAGATATGATCTGAAATCAGGAAGTCAACCCAACATTTTCTTCACCTGTTTTCTCAGTTTGGTCATGTGACATTAGCAAGCTGAGCCATGATTGGTCATTTCCTAAACAACTGTGATGTCATTTCCTGTCGACAGGAAGTGGCAAAATGGCTGCCCCCCTTAGATGGATACAAATAGTTGGATTTTGCTGCTTCATTCATATTCCACAAATGACGTATGTGACTAGTGGGGGTACATAGAACATATTATGATAAAGGAAAAACATTGTTTTGGGTGGAAGGAGGACTTTGATTGCGCCTACCTTGGGCAGCCTGTACTTTTCTCTGAGGCACACCCTCAGCGTCGCCCTCTCGGCCTTCTTGTGCAAGAAATCGGCATCTCGCTCCATCCTGGAACACATTCATTCATTCATCACATGTTGTATTTAATCTGAAAGGACTCGCAAAATGTCACATCGATTTTGTCTTGTCTTTATGTCCTGATTTTTAATGAATGGTGACCAGTGATCATATCATCAACTATTTTTGTTTTCGGTGTGTTTAAATCCATCCATTAGACAACAATATAGGATACTAATCATTGTGGCCCAATGATCTTAAAGGGATACTTGACTCATTGGGCCATTTTCAGCAGTAAAAGTTAATCATTTGTCCAGAATGAATGTGATAACTTCATTATTTATATTTATATATATTTAAAGTATGCTTGTTTGTTCCAGGTTTGACTCTTTGCAACGTTTCTTGTCGGTGAGAGTACTTTTTCCTCAGCCAATTATAGAACGGGATTATCAGTCCAGACAGGGAGGAGCACATTGAAAATCAACAAAACATACAAGTACACATGCAGCTTTTTTTTTTTTTAAGCACACTTGTTTTGTTTTAATTTAGAGCATAAACCTTAATGTTATGTAACCATAATTAAAAAAATAAAATCAAAATCAAGGCTTTATAGTTTTGCCATCAGCTCTCAGAGGACTTGATGCAACATGGGGAAATGATTGAATTCTTCCTGTTTAATTAATATATCTAATGTTAAAATAATAATAAATAATCGTAAAGTAACAGTTTCCAAACAAGAGAGGCTGATAAATCCCGTGATGTAATTTGGGTTTGACGGGATTTGCTTCATGCTGCGGGACGCCACCCCCACATCCCAAACCGCCTTGTCACAAACGCTTTTTTTCCCTCCAAATACAAATTATTCTAAGTAGGTTATGTACTGGAGACTCAGTTTTAGTATATAATTTTGTGATTGCTTACTAAAATAATCTATGGTATGTCATCCAGAAAGGCCAAAACATCCAAATGATAGATGATGGCAGATTATTGATTAAC
This sequence comes from Festucalex cinctus, assembly GCF_051991245.1. Classification (NCBI taxonomy): domain Eukaryota; kingdom Metazoa; phylum Chordata; class Actinopteri; order Syngnathiformes; family Syngnathidae; genus Festucalex; species Festucalex cinctus. The sequence continues at coordinate 20,760,716 of NC_135425.1, forward strand.
GTACAGCACAGACTCACAAAATAATGCCTGGACAATGTAAATATTTTCATCCTTGTATAAAATGGTCTACTTTCTGGGAAAAAATGGCATTTTTGTAATTTTGTATAAAGAAAATCTCACGTGAAATGCTCTATTTAAAAGGATTATTAATCCATATGCAGCATTTACATATGTGAACACTGTAAAATGAAATATTGTTTATTGATTGCATGCAATTAATTGAATCCATTTTGTGATCAAATCATGATGTGAACCTCAACAAAAACCAAATAAAAGGCCAGATTAAATCAGATTATTGGTCTACATGTAGCCAGGACAAATTAACGTATTTAAAAATACCCGATTTTTAGAGGTGACAACTTGTTCTAAAATTGCAGAAGTACATTTTTTTTTATTCCACTCGATGTGTGCAGTCTTTTTCAAGGTCAACCCGCGTTAATCCAAAATGGAGGCCTGTGACTTACTTCTCCTCCACCAACTGTTTCTGGTACTCTTCGTACTCCTCGCGCGTCATTCCCGCCGCCTTGGCCGGGTCCGTGGGGGTGGCCTCCTCCTCCTTGTCTCCTCCGCCGCCCAGGCCCATTCCCGAGAGCGGGTTCCCGATCATGCTCTTGATTAAGAAAGCCATGGCGACTCTTGGGTTGTTTTCTTGGGGGGCCGAGGAACGAGGAAAATGGCTTCTCCGCTTCCCTTTAGCTCCCCGTAGCTGTCGGGCTAACCTGCTGCTTGTCTATGCGACCAAGGACGCACTGATGACAAGCAACAAACACACGCAATCTCTCACACACGTACACACAAGGTTGTGTGCTTCTGCCATAATCTGGATTAAATCCTCCCCGGCTCCACTATGCTAAGAGACAGATGGCCTGTTTCCTATCTATTTTTAAATCAAGCGCTTACATGCTTTTTTCTTTAATTGATTGCGCACCAAAAAGCATGTTTTAAAAACAGAGTTCGAGATGGTCGCTTCGTTGAATTAGCGGAGTACGTGCGGCACTACGGTGGCGAGAGAGACGGGATTACAGGTCTTGTTTATCCTCGCTGGAGCCTTTCTCCGTGCCGTGCTGTTGTTTGAGAGGGAGACGATGATTGACAGGTGGGAGAGGGAGCCAGGGAGGGTTTGTTGCTTCTTGTTACGTTTAAAGTGTATCTAACTTATTATATATTTGCTAAAATGCTTCACACTCATATGAACTTTAAGTGAACTAATTCACACCCATTTCTTCAGATGAACTGTACCAGACAGTGTGGCTGTGTTTAAAATGAGTCTCAAAGTCTGGAACAGAAGCGAAAACGAGAACTTTCATTGCTAATGGATAATCACATGCTTACTTAAAACACACTTACATCCAAGCAGACAGATATGTTATTTTAAGATAATGCAGCTTTGCACTATTGCGCTTTCCCCACCCCTTAGTAGTGCAACGCTATTTTTTTGTAACCGGATAGGGAACAATCCCAATAAAAAGAGAGGCCGCAAGAGAAGTGCCAGAGCATCTTTGACAGTTTGTACCTGACAACTCTGCTCTCTAGTCAGGTGTGGAGTTCCAACACACCTAATTTCAAATGATCAGCTCATCAGCCAGCTCAGCAGTACCTTGATAATGATCTGATCATTTGAATCAGGTGTGTTGGAGGAGGTAAACACCTAAAACATGCTAAGATTGTGGTCATCGAGGACCAGATTTTGACAGCCCTGATCATATCTTTCACAAAATATTGGTACATTTGACGAACGTATGGACTCTTATGACCACTATTGCTTTCAGAATTTGGTGGCAACTATTGGGCAGCAACGCTAAACTTAAAATCTAATGCAGATGACAAAAAAAAATAGCCCACAATAGTTTTCAGTAAGTTTAGGGTTTAAGCTAAGGGTTATGTCATAATTTCAATATGTTAATACTTCATCTTTACTTCCTGGAGGGGTCAATTGTGGTCTGGAATAAGCGCAAGGTTTCTAAGAAAAAGACGGTAAAATTTTAGTGTTGGGTTAGTAATGGGAGGGGGTTAATCTGGATCATAATTTAGGGTTAGGAAAACAAGAAGGGAGTGGTTGGTATTGGTTGGTTGGTTCACTTTGAGTTGGGAATGAGGTCAACTGATTGCTATGATCTGTAAATGTTAGTAAAGATGACGATTGCATATTTACTAACATTTGCAGATTATTTAGTCTTCAATGAACCGTATTTTTCTAAAGCTACTTCAGCAGATGTGTCCGAGTCAGCCAAGTTTTCAGCTTTATTCATACAAAATTACACATATAAAAAAAAAAAAAAAAAAAAAAAAAAAAAAAGACACAGGTTTGTTGTCAGCAACATGCCCGGGAACAACTAAGGCAGCGCTTTACCTCTTTTTAAATAAAAATCCAAAAAGATGTGATCAGGCAAAAATACTGTCAAGATTAAGTTTTGCATGTCACTTGTTGTAAACAGCACCAAATTAAGAATGTGGAAACAAGTCATTAAAACTAAATTCTTGTACATAAATCATATTTTCCTTCCAGGTACAATAACTTAAAAAATTTGTGAGGAAAAAAAACAGGGGAAAAAACAAAACAAAACAAAATGGACATTACCTCATTTACATATTCATGAAATTCTTTTTCTTTTTTTTGGGCATCAAAAGAATTTCTTGGCTGCCGCTTCCTGTTGGCTTCTGCAGTAAAGAATAATCACAAATTAGCAGCTCATTTAAATAGCAAATAAATAATTAGATAGGAACTTACTTGTACATGATATAACACAAGAAAAGAACCGACTGGACCACGATGAAGATGACAAAATGGACTGTGGACAAGCAGGAAGTCATAGGGGGAAGCTCAGGGCACTTTTGGACCTTCTCACCGGGATTCTGCAAGACAGTCCTCATATTAATACGCAGAAGGCAAACAACGCTACGACGTGAATTGCTAACTTTTGCATCCTGACCTGAGCGCCACGTTGTACCAGGTGCTCCAAGTCGCGTCTGACCGAGTGCAGGTGCTCCTTGATGTCATTGAAATGCTGAATGCTCTCATATGCGGGCACGCCGCCGCCCTGCTGATGATGCTGGACCGAGCCGATCTGCTTCAGCGACTCGTAGAAGGCATTCCTGCAGAAATATTAAAAAAGGATGACGGTCAAGTCAAAATATGAGAAAAAAAAAGTTGCCATGTTAGGAGAATGAGGATTAGTTTTTATTTGTTTGGTTTTTTTTTGCAGGAAAACGGATCACTTGAACAAGAATAGTTCTAAAGTGATAACTACATAATTATAAAAAAAATGCATTTTTGAAAAAAAAAAAAGTCTTAATATTACAGAATAATTTGGTTACTATTAACAAAAGTATAAAATTTGTAATATTGCAATAAAAATTCATGTTACATGTTACAAGATTACATACATGGAAGCAAAAGACAAAAGAAAATTATAATGGAACAAAAAACACAATGCTACCACAAAATTGTACTTTGCGAGACAGAAAAGATGCACTATCACCAGGAAAAAAATAGTTATGATAAAAGTTGTAATGCTAGTGAATGTGGCGCAATCGGCGAGATTTACTAGGACAAATGTAGAAATGTTTTTGTTTTAGGGACATGAGAATTATTTTTTTTTCCATTGCACGGAAAATAGGGTACAAGAATGTCATGCTTTTTGAGAAAATGATGAATTATTCTGAGAAGTAGAGAAAATCATAATATTGCCAAAAACAAAAAAAAGCAAACATTACGAGCTAGATTTTCATGTTGGCAAACACGGCGCACAGTGGTTGTCACCCTTTACTTAAAAAATAAAATAAAATAAAAAATATAGTCTCCTGTCTAATCTTTTAATCCCTATTCACCAGAGGATGTATATAGCCAAAGTTTGAAAACCAGAAAATTACCATCTGATAAAACAGGTCATGATTGCCAAATTAATCTCTTATAAAAACATGTTCCAACATCAGATTACAAGGTCTGAAAGGGTTAAGAAAACGACCATCCGCCATGCTAGCAGACGGAATTAGCATGTTGGAACGATTTTGTCAGCACATTTGTTAATGTGTAATACAAGGGGAGAAAAGTTGCAGTACTACAAGAAGAAAAAAAATGCAGAAATGTTTTTATGCTAGAAGACAAAGTTATTGTGCTACCAGTAAAAAAAAAACAAAAAAAAAACACACAAACAAAAAATGTGTAGTTATATTCTTTTTGCGTAGACTTGTGAAAGATGTGAAGGACTGATTGATTAAAAAAAAAAAAAAAAAAAAAAAAAAAAAAAAAAAAAAAAGGTTTAATCCTGATTTGCATTGGGTTACGATGGTCATACAATAAATCAGAAGAAAATGACATTTCTTCCAGTCGATTAGAGGCAGGCAGTAAGCAGTAACTTTCTCTTATCATCTTAAAACACGTCTAAGACGATTAGGACGGAGGAGGGGGGGAAAAAAATGGACAAATGAAATGAAGTCCTACAGATCATCATTTGTAGTACAGACCATGTTGCGACCGTGTATGACAGATGTATTTAAAGACGCCTAATCTGATACGTCGCTAAGACATGGCCTTTTCTTCACAAATCAACAAAATCTCATTTGTTTTCATATATAATAAAAAAATAAAATAAAATCTCCCTTGAGAAAGTAAGTGAGCGTTTAATAATAAAGCCGGCATCTAATCTTCATCTACTGACCCATTTATGGCCATTTTCAAATCCAACGACAAGACGTAAATCAGTTAGCGCCTTCCAGGCTGGACTGGCCTTTTACTGCCGTCAATCAAATAATCGGTGCGACGTCTCCAATTTGAGAGTTAGGGGTCAATAATAATAATAATAATAATAACTCATGTATGCATATGGGATTTAGGCCACGTGGACAGCTTGCTTCTTTTATGATACATGACACAGATTAACGTTACATCAAGTGAAATCTTAATATCGTTCTGATTAATTTGTCATGCAGATGGCATGTTCAAATTAAGATGTAATCAAACAGTGACAGAGCCGAAAATGACATTATTTAATCATTAAAACAGCACCCCTCACGGAGGAGTATTAGGGCCACACTGAAAAGACATGGGCAGATTGCTACAAAGAAAGCGGAAACTAATAAAAAGTATATTTGAGAAATTGCAAGAAAAAAATGTTACAGGAATATTGATTTGTTATTTTTACAGAAAATAATTAATACACCCTAACAGTTTTATTTTTTATTTTTTGTGCTAAAACTGGGTCAAAATTACCCAATTTTAACAATTTTTGCATGGAAAAAAAAAGTTGGGTCAACTTGGGTCAATTTTACACAATTTTATCAAATTATACACAATTTTATCAAATAATCTTTTGGTTGTTTCATGCAAAAAACCCGATTAAAAAAAAAAAATAAAGAAAAAAAATATATATATATATATATATAAAAGAATTGTTTATATTGACACAATTAATGGTCTGGTCTGTCACTTTTTGACCCATAATTGGGCTATTTATGACACAATTTTTTTATTTTTCTTTCTTTTTGCATCTTTAATACTTAGATATAAAATATATAATAATACTTGAAAGGGTGTGACCAACTACAACTTTTTATGTGTAAAAAACTTCACGATGTAATGTAGCATATATTATCATTGAAGTATTTTATTTTATTTTTTAATAAATCAGACAGGCGGCATAGTGGGTGACTGGTTAGCACGTCCGTCTCCCAGTACTGAGGACGCAAGATTGAGTCCAGGCTTCGGTCTCCCTGGGTGGCGTTTGCATGTTCTCCCCGTGCCTGCGTGGGTCTTCTCCGGGTACTCCGGTCTCCTCCCACATTCCAAAGTCATGCATGGCAGGTTAATTGGGTGCTCCGAATTGTCCCTAGGTGTGCTTGTGAGTGTGAGTCGTCGTTCGTCTTTGTGTCCCCTGCAACTGGCTGGAAATCAGTTCAGGGTGTACCCCGCCTACTGCCCAAAGACATATGGGATAGGCTCCAGCACCCCTGCGACCCGTGTGAGGAATAAGCGATTAAGAAAATGGATAGATGGATGGATAAAATCAGACAGGCTTTCAGTCTAATACAGGGAAATCACTTTTTGCGGGGTTGTTTTTTGGCGAAAAGACCCCTTAAGTTTAAGAAGATTATAAGCGGGTGGGTATTACTGCACGTATCATGCCTTGTACATATACTTTTAAAAAACAGACTTACTTTCTCATGTATGTCATGAAAGCATGATCACGGGATTACCAGGGCGGGCAGGCAGACACCTGAGATGTGCACAGCCTGAGATTAAATATGATTTCGGGGCTTTAACTGCTGGGATTTTCCTTTTGTTTTGATCTTCAGTGGATGACAAAAGCAACTCACCTAAACTCGTTGAGGTTCCTAAGCAGATCTTGTTGGGAGGATACAACAGTGCCCAGCTGCTGGTTCGCCACGTCCAGCTAAAATAAACAACAGCATGGTAGGAGGGGCCAACATTGGAAAAATAACATTCTTTGAGCAACTTTGTTTCAATTGACAACACGCTTGTGAGGCAGGGCTGGAAGTTGAAAGTTGGAATATTACAAAACAGTAATTCAAGTTTACATTTTTACAAAAAAAAAAAAAAAAAGTTAAAAACACTGCCACCATTTCCCCCCCCCAAAAAAGTCACGTTACAAAAATTAAGTTGTAACTTGACAAGAAAGTTGTGATGTGAACACATCGTCAGAAAAAAAGTCAATTTTTTTTTTTTTACTCTAGTTTAGTCATAAATTTCCCAGAAGAAATATTTAGAGAAAAGTTGTAAGTAACATGAATACATATATTATGAGAATAAACCTGTAACGTTACGAAAAAAAAGTCCACATTTTACATTACAAAATGGAAAGTTGTTTTTGCCCAGACAGTAATTTCACAAAAATATATATATTTTTTAAAGGTAACCTTACAGAAAAAGTCATATTACAAAAATTAAATTCAACTTTTTTAAGAAAAAAGTTTAAATATAAAATTGCAATATTACTGTTGTGATTTTAGGAGAAAAAGGAGAAAGTTTAAAGAATATAGTTGTGTGATATGATGAGTATTAAGTCACAATATTCTGATAGTCACGAGAGCAGTCATAATGATGAATGTTATTAAAACAAATTATCACCAGGAAAAAGTGGCAAAAAAAAAGGTAAAAAAAAAAAAAAAGATCATGATGAAGTAGAAGTCACAATTTTGAAAACGTTTCTAACTTGAGCTTGTCATATCGCAACGCACCTGTCCCGAGCCAGTGTTGGGTCCCCTCTTGGAGATCTCATCTGTGACGATGGTCACGTAACGGCGCTGCTCATCCAGAATCATGGCCAGCTGCCGGTTGAGCTGCTTGATCTCCAGGTGGATGCGGTTCTGACCCTCAAACACCTGACGGATCTCCCGATCGTTCACGCTCTCGTACAATTCGTCAACTGCGGGGGGAGAAAATTCAGAATACAAACTAATCATACATTCAGATAAAAGTACAAAAAACAAAACAAAACACAAATCTCAAAATAAAGTCATTTCACAATTATAATGTACTGCAAAAAAAATCTATTTTACCAATTAATTTAAAAATTTGTCAAAATGTCCTTTTTAGAAAAAACAACATTGGAATAAACTTATAAAACTCACATTGTTAGAAAAAAGTCAAATATTATAACAATAAAGCCATGATAATAAAAAAAAAAGGCACTATGTTAACGAGAGCTCTATTATTATGGTAAAGTATTATATGGGAATGCACTTATAATTTTATGTATAACAAGGTCCAAAAGTGCCGTTAGCCTCCACAACACTAACTTGGCTCTCCTTGGACGTCGGGGTGCTCTTTCTGGAACTCCTCTTTCTTTTTGTCAAGCTCTTGCTGGAAGTTGTGGAATTCCTCCTGGTACTTGTCCTTGTCTTCTTTAGGAATCTCCGCTTCTGGTAGGGGCTTCAAGAGGGCCACCATTTACAAAAAAAAAATGAAGAAGAAAAGAAAAAGAAAGAAAAGCTTGAGTGAATTCAAAAGAGGCTTGCACTGACGTGTTTGCACACACGCAAGTGTGATTTGGAAAAGGATTTCCACCAAATGGAACTTACCGCCTGGCCCGGTTCCGTGAGTTGGAATACCAAGAATGACAAGACGTCATGGTCATCTGGTATGGTGAGAATACGAAGAAAACGACAACAACAACAAATTAATATGGTGGTTGCAGTTTATGAGCTCCTCCTACTCATTAAAATGAGCAAAGTCAGGGCTTTGTTTTGCAACAATGAATGATACATATTGTCGAAGCGCGGTCAAACCAGCAGCAAAATCTCAAGTGTTACTTCCTGGTAGGCTGCTACTTCCAAATATGGGCATGCGGGTCCTTCACACTGAGCGAGTGCAGTGTGAAAAGGGCCTAACTGTAGCTTCAAACAATAACAACCCTAATTTAATTCACTTCACCCCGTCTTAAAACCCAAACTCTTATTCGAAGCCCTAATTTGAAACCTTAACGGCAGTCAAACCTTGACTGAGGCTTGAAGACAAAATTTGAAAACCTAACCCTTGTTTGAAAACACTTTATTTAAATTTGACATCATCATTTGAAACGATAACCCTGACCTCCAAGCCTTTTTTTTCACCACAGATTACCTGCTACTCCGCCAGTCGCGGCCGAGACGCCGAAGTAGCCCTCGGCGGGAATGATCATGTTTTCCACCTTGGTGCAGAACTCAAAATCTTCTTTGTCGGGAGTGAACCCGTTGTTGATCATTACCTGCCAAGCACAAGATGGTTGACGTTATAGGCGACACTGACCGACCAAAACCAAAAGTGAAGTGTCACGTACCGTCAGCGTCTTTTTGTAGTACCTCACTTTGGCTCTGACGGGATACGGTTTGTTGCGGAAGTCTCGCAAACAGGTGCCCAAGGCTTGTGTGCTGCCGTCGCTGCCAAAACAATTTACCGCATCAGTAACGGCTTTTAATCAGGATCCTTCGACAATGGGGTCAAATGATGCAGGGAATACTTGCTATTTGTAGGAAAAGGAGCCAAGGGAATAGCCCTAATATGGTATTCTATATTGTATTGCATATGCAGTGGACCCTTTCATACTCGCAGTAGATTCACATATTAGTACTAGGAATGTAATGAAATTCAAACATCACGATACGATATCATGATATGAAGGTCACGATACGATAATTATCACAATATTGTGGGGTGGTTGGCGGAAAAAAAAAAAAAAAAAAAAAAAAAGGTCACATATTATGAAAAAAATTAGATAATACTTAAAAAAAAACAACAATATTGTGCTTTAGTACATAACAGTAATGCATATAAACAACTTGCAATCTCTAATTAAACACTTAATTCATTTGCTCCCAAAAACGATTTTAAATATTACCATGACCCAAAAACATATTTTTACGTTGTTTTTTTTGTTTTTTTTAATGCTAGCGCAAACAGAAGGCTTTGATGCAGCCTCTGAACTGAAGAGAATGCTTAAAGTAATGGTAGATATTACAAGAACGGCCAGCAGGTGGGAGCTGATTATAAGATATCAACCAGGGCCATGTTGCAAAAGGCTTTTTTCCTCACTGTTTTCAACAGATTTACGAATAATGATAAAACTTGGCTATATTCTAATGCTGCAAAACGGAAACAGATAGAAATATCATTTTTCCTGATGAAAGAATAGACAATATTTGTTTTGGTAGGTTCCATGTTTTTAGAGCAAAAGAACAATTTTCTGTGGGCCTTGCAAAATCAGTCAAAATCCAGTAAAAACAGCCGAGAGCGAAGGAGATTGCTTCAGTGAAAATGGCTGCGAGTGAATGAGTTAATATTGAGGCACTTACTTGCTAATGCAAGCACACATAATAAAAGTAAATAATGATTGACAAAGTCAAATGGAAAAATAGCACCATCTGTCCAGTAAACCTTATTTTTGAAGAACACAACACACTTTATCATATTAGAAAGTAAAAGGTCACCGCCAGAAGAATGGAATTCAATAACAATGAATGTATTGCTGTTTTTTTCTGTACAACTGACTTTGCGTTGATTAAATACTGTATGTGAAAAACAGCTCGCGTAAACACTGCTCGTTCCAAGACAAACTGTGCAACGGTAGCGCGGGAAAAAAAAAAAAAAGTGATTTCAAGCTTTCACTGGTCTGCGGGAGATTAGGGAAAGATCGGGGATTATTTACTTTCAAGTAAATATAATAATATTTCTTAATCTTCTTTTAAGTTGCTCAAATGTGAGGTGGCGACGTCAGAGCAACGGAAGTGTTTACTTACTTACCGTTTGTGGTCATAAGTAATTTTGCCGTTGTTTCCCACTACGACGACAACCGGGTTATTTTTCTGTAGGGGACACAAAACATGTTGCTGTTGTTTTTGTACAAGTGACTATTAATCCAAATTGTCCCTCTTGCAAGTCTAATAATTTGCTTCTCCGAGTATTATCCATAGCTTGCTAATGTCAACAACTTAAAGACACTTATCAGAAATGAATTTGTGGACCGACCTTTCCGTCATTGTCAAAGGAGTCGAAGAAAATCCCGACTCCATTCCACTTGTCAGAGGCACCGTACACGGGCCCCTGTCGGCCTTGGGATGCAGTGAACCAGATGGCCTGTCGGTACAAAACTGAAATTTTGAGTTTAAGCGTTTGGCTAAAACAAATGCAACAGTCATGTTTTTTTTTTTTTCTGATTGGAATACAACAATAAAAGAATATGGCAGAATTTTGTACCAGTTCAAGAAATTTATACACTTTTGGCCCATGTTGAGATCTCAAGGAATGATTCAAATACAATTTCAAATTGAATTTTTTTTTTCTTTAAGCAAAGTATATCAGGAATTGCTCAACACCCCATCCAACAAATGGCCAAGAAACAAAACTGACGCTCCACCATAAAAACAATAATTGCCGGTCCAAACACTCTTTGCTTGTTGCCAGCTAAGGAAAGGTGGATTATTTCTCACACAACCTGTAAGGCAACCACTGACTGGGGGAGCTGCTAGCTTGGGGCTATTTCAACTTGCCACGTCTGCATTTGTTTGTACATCATCTTATGCCGCCGGCTAAACACCATTCCACCTTGCCAAATGGAGTCATTAGAACCACAGACGTGTTCTCTTTAATTGAAGCTAATGTTACACCTTCATTTGATTCCTTTCCAGAATTAGCCTAGGCGGCTTCTTGATCGCATCGGAAATAAAACATCACAGCAAACGCTATTTCATTCAATATGTGCTACCTTTGTTAATTATTGCAAGGCTTCACAGCATTTTATACAGACTGATTTTTTTCAATTCTCTCACTTTTGGTGGGATCAGTTTTTTTCCCACCCCATTTTCCATATATTGAAAGTTTATCAGCATTTTTTGGGATAATTGTTTTTAGTTCGGCATAAATTGTACACAAAATGCCGGGCTGGCCCAATCCCCTCACAAATAGTAGGAGTTGACTGTCAAGCAAATAAACAAGTTGTTGAAATAGAGACACTGGTCCATCTCCTAAATGGATCTGAGATCGTTTTTAAAGTCGCTGATCAGCGATTGATTCCAAAATCCTGATTGTGTAAAGCCTAGCTATAGATGGTAACTATGCACTGAAATGGGGCGGTTTGATGTGAACATTATTATGACATTTACAAAATAAAACTAATTATTATTATTATTATTATTATTATTCAAATTTATATGGGCAGCATAAAGGCCCAGTGGGTTAAAATACAAAGAAGCAAACACAGTCAAGGAGGACATTAGAATAAAGTCGACGTTTCTCAGTAAGACAACAAGAGATCCAGTTAGTCGAAAGGTAAACAAATGCCTCCTGTTAGCTTACTATTAGCATTTTCTTACCAAGCCGTCGGCTCCCATTCGGCCTCTTCCGGACACCCGGAAAGTCACCTCGGCCTCCCAATGTTCAAAAGCCGCCTTGTTTATGGACCACACAGCCCCCCGCTGACTCTTGAGGGATGGCGCGATACGCACCTGGTCGGCACTGGGGATGGCATCTACCATAGAGATGACAGATGCACTTTAGAACAATTTGTATTTCATCACATTTTGAAATCAAAATACAACCATCCAACGTCCAATGTTAATGCTATTCGAGGAAGTTGGGAAGTTGGATTGATCCCATTCGGATTGTCCCGCTTCTGAAGTCAAAGCTTTCGAGGCAAATGTAAACAACAAAGATGGCTGATTATGATTAAATTAGGTTGTCGTTCAGGTGTGTGGGTTATGCAAAGTTAATTACTTTGAATAACTAATGTCATAATAAATAAACTGCGATTGGCTGGCAACCAGTCCAGGGTGTCCCCGGCCTACTGCCCAGAGCCAGCTGAGATAGGGGCCAGCACCCCCCGCGACCCTTGTGAGGAATAAGCGGTCAAGAAAATGGATGGATGGATAATAAATAAAGAGACAAATATGTATAATTGTGTAAATTATGATTTGCCATTCACGGTATGTCGGTGGGCGATGTCGTGCTACTTTTTCGCTCCTACTTCGCAAGGCGGGGGATCTCCAAGTTCAAAGGGGCATTCTTGTGCATAATTCCTGGTTTGAAATCAGAATAGTTCAACTTCCTACCTTCCTCGAATGCAACATTAGACCGCCATGTTGACTTGTGACAAATTTGTGACGGAATCGTCTATTTTATTTTTTTTATTTTTTTTAATCATTGTATTATCATTATTAATATTATTATTATACATAGTTTCAGTCCCACTTTGTATTTTAGTGTTCGGTCTGTGTACAGCATATTGCACAAATCGTTCTATGTGTCTGTTTAGCTTTTATTTTGACTAATTTTACTTGGCTGTCTGCAGCCAGGTCGACATTGTGAATGGGAATCTCTGTCCAATTGCCTTAACTGGATAAATAAACAAGTACATCAATAAAAACACAGCACTTTATAACACTGTTGCCCTTTAATTAAGCTGCACCTTATCAGTACAGTACTTGATGAATGGGTGCTGCACAGTACAGTATCAGCTACCTGACGCGCCTATCCAAAGGCTCACGTTAACTAGAGACGCAAATTATGGGGAGTCTAAAGTTTTCAGTCTTCGGACATTTAACTCATTCACCGCCATTGACAGTTATGTCAAAGATGCATGCTGGGATCTGTGTTGAGATTAGCGCCGCTAGTTCGAAGCTGTTACAAGCCATTGTGGTTTTTGCACGCCGGGAAAGCCGTTGACATCTGGACTTACTTCCCATGTGTATCCAGAAAGGGATACTGCCATCAGCCTGGACCAGATGGGGCCCCTTAAAACTGCACTTGTACTCGAAGCGGCGGTGCGGAGCCGCGTCCGCCGGGTCGGGCGTCTTCGCCAAGGCGTCCGCCACGTCGTCGTCGGCCGTCACTTGGACGACGCGGCTGTGACACAGCAGCCCCGCGACAAGAGCGACGAACAGCCTCCCCGCCGCCGAGGTCGAAGCCCGCCGCCGCCGTGTTGCTCCTCTGGGCACCGCCATGTTTCCGTGTCAGTGCTGACGTAGCGCTGTGTGCGGCAGTACACGAGCATGACGGGATGCCTGGAGGCCAACAGGGCGCCTTCTGATTGGTCCGTTGCTCTCGCTCACGCACACATGCTGCGGTGGGCCTCCGGGGATGTGACACGACACACGTTGGCTGAGCTTTCCGCTACAGTACTGTGGCAATGTCAATACATCGTGGGGCAGAGGACAAGGTGACATGTACACAGCGGAGAAAAAAAAAAAAAAAAAAAAAACATAGGTGCACGATATTCACATGAATCATTTACAGCAGTGCTTCTCAAGCACCACTTCCAAAAAGTACCAGAAAACATACCACCAAGACAGACATTTAAATACAGTAGCGTAGTTGAACAAAGTGTTGTTTTATCCCTAAAATGTATTCCTGCGTTTATGACTTCACTTGCATTTTTAGACTGTTGTTACACTGTATCACATTTTAAATATTATAAATAAGAAATATATAATGGACAATTTGGTTATTGTGAGCATCCATTCATCCATTTTCTAAACCACTTACTCCTCACAAGGGTTGCTGGAGCCTATCCCAGCTGTCTTCGGGCAGTAGGCGGGGTACACCCTGAACTGGTTACCAGCCAATCGCAGGGCACACACAGACGAACAACCATCCACACTCACAAGCACACCTAGGGACAATTCGGAGCGCCAAATCAACCTGCCATGCATGTCTTTGGAATGTGGGAGGAGACCGGAGTACCGGAGAAGACCCACACAGGCACGGGGAGAACATGCAAACTCAACCCAGGAAGGCCGAAGCCCGGACTCGATCTTGCGTCGATCTTGTGGTATAGGGTCACAGGTCAGCTGGTGACAAAAACCATACAAAAAAAAAAAAAAAGTCCTGACACTTTTAGAGCTCACTGCACTGCTCAGTCATTGGTTAAATCCATGTCACATGTTTTATGGACACCATGTCGTCAAATAGGGTCACCAATCCACAAAAACCCAGAAAGATGATTAAACAAAATCTAGCGCCATTACGTAAACAGATGTTGGTGGCAAAATGATTGTCATACGTTTTGGGTCAGCAGTGGGTCGTGAAAGCCTCGGCAGGGGATGCAAGGTGAGACACCTTTCACTTTCTGGTGACTTTCACCGGTTCCGCCCCCCCCCCCCCCCCCCCCCCGCGGACTGAGAGGGCCCCATGCAGCAGTCCTTAAGCCTGCGCGTCGTCCCCCGCAACAAAACATGACTATTGTGGCGACGCTAATCTGGGGATTTTGACTCTTCTGTCGCATGATCAGCAAATGGCAAGAAGTGATCTGTAAGGCTTTAGACTGATAAGGTTTCATGCGCTGTGCCAGTGTCATTTCACGTGAAACGCGGAGATTTTGTTTATCCACAAAATCCATCAACATGCATGGCAATTTTTATTTTTATTTTTTTTAATCATAAAACAAAAGCTCTTGCCTCATAGCCCTCTTTAAAGAGATACTTTACTTATTTAGACATTTTTGGCAGTCAAACATTAATATTTTGCCTATAATAAATGTGATATTTTCATTATTTTTCATGTACAATTGGGTACCTTTAAAAACATATTTTGCAACTTGCTGTCGACTGAAAATGAAAAACTGGTTACTAATTGCCCCGTCTCATATTGATAGTTATGTAATGATGCACAGAAATACAATTTCTGATTATTAAAATGATACAAACATGTCAAATTATCCCCAGATTTGTATTGTAAATATATACAGTATTTGCTCAAATATTGTTTAATATATAAAACGAAAACACAAAATTCTAAATTATGAATTAATTACTAAATAAAATAATTTACATTATTACTACCATATATAGATAATTACAAGTAATTTAAATGGAAATATTTTATTCATGTATTTTTGAGGATTTTTGGAAAAGTAATTTTTATTTTTTGTGTGTGTTTTATCAATTGTATGATATTTATGTGCATTATACACATTTACATAAGTATGTTGATTATTTTTTTATTTTTTTATGAAAATACACTTTTTGTATTTTTTTTTTAAAATAATGTGCATTTGAGATACAATATTTTTACGTGTACTTTGAAAATTAAAGAACATTTGAGGATACTATTGCATGAATATGTATTTTTCTCATTTTTCATTTTTATTATTTATTTGAAAACAGTGAAAAAATAAACTATAATAATAAAATATACAGTACATGTGTTTATTTAACAGCTTATAATAAATAAATAAATAAATAAATAAATAAATAAATAAATGCAAAATATTCACCAAAACCTCTCTTTCTACCATCTTAGATTGCATGTATAATTTGTTATGATCTATTTTCGTGAAAGTCATTTTTGGTTTAAAATAAATAAGCAGTTAAGAAAATGGATGGATAAATACGAACCAAATTTTTTTTGGGACACTGTCAGGTAACTCAAAAAAAAAACAAAAAGTTGTAAACCACTGCAAACTACAACCACAACACACTTTGGAGAGTCAGAACCTGTCAACTATTACAAGCGCAGTTACGCCCGGTGGCTCTAGAGCAGGGGTGTCAAACATAAGGCCCGCGGGCCGGATCAGGCCCGCAAAGGGGTTTAATCCGGCCCGCAAGATGATTTTGTAAAAAAAAAAAAAAAAGTCGGACTAATTAATCAGTCGGCCACAATCAAAATATGTAAAATTTGTAACTTCACAAACTGTCCTCAGATGAGCAATGCAACTTGTACGGGGAATCGTCATCTTGGTTCCCATTATTTTACACACAACTTAAAGTTACGGTTTGTTTAATTATTATTATTTTTAATCATAGACCCACAAACGTGTTAAATACGACACAAATTCAATTACTGGTAACACAAATAAATATGAGAAGGATTAGCGTCCTTATAACGTCATTAACTGCGCCACGCCATGCATTCTGGGAACAATATAAATATGCAAAACAGATCGATTTTAACACGTCCAGGACTCAGTGTTGCCGTGTTCCATTTGCATTTGTATTATTTTTGGAACAATATGATTACAGTTGAGCTGGCGAAAATCTGCGTATAATTGACGGCAATCATTTTTAAGCTGTATACCGTTATTTTACCGATGCGGCCCACTTGGTAATATATTTTCCTCTATGCGGCCCCTGAGCTAACATGAGTTTGACACCCCTGCTCTAGAGAATAAAATAAATACGGGTCCTCTGTGCCTTTGAGAGCAAAGTCCTCATTAGGGAGTCAAAGCTGCGCTCCTTTGAGGGCAAAGATGGGATTGAAGATGACAAAAGCCATGCTTAATGGCTCAATTTAGCCGCGCACAATGACAACCTGCTGGACGTTAATGGGTCAGCGGTGCCTGTGAAAAGCTCATCCCGGCAGCCAGCGCAAATATTTGGCCAGTCAATTAGACGCTGTTATCTTCAACATGTCATGTGTGAACCAATATAGTATGTAAAATAACATGGAATAAAATCAAGAATAAGAACAATCATTTAGTCTCTAATAGTTTTTATCTTTCAATATCATATTAGCAATCCATATACAAATCGGATTCTCTACAACACAGTCTTATTGATACTTTTGGCTTACGTCTAGTGTAATGTCGTATATCTTCACTATGTCTGACCACTACTTCATCAAATTTGAGGTCTCGGCCCGTTGCCTTTGCTCCAACCACCAACAATGCTATAACAGCCATAATATTAGTGCTTCAACTACTGCGCTGTCTGAAATATTACCCTGCCTCAGCTATTGCTGGCTTTTGACTTTCATATTCATATCTTCTTAGTACAGCATTTCAGACAATATTTGATCCTTCTGACTTGACGTAGCTAATATATGAACCAACCCATACAGTATGATTATAGACTCTAAAAGTAAAGAAATGGTTCTCCCGTATATCAACACTTTTTCGTAAAATCTGACATATTGATGTTGCTCCGACCAAGTAGCTGTATTATTAGTGCGTTAATTACTGTCTGAAATATAACCTTTCTTTTTTCTCATTTTGATCCTATTGATGATTTGAATGTAGCGTTTGAACTGAATTGATACAGGGGGTCACGATATGATACGTATCCCGATACACATGTATCCCGATACATAGCCTTTAAAGCGATACTGTATATATTTTACTACTTTACATATGTATATCCAAATGATATTTTTATTATGCTTGATGGCAGCTTGTTAGCAGCGCTTCCGGTTTACAAAACAAGAGGCAAACAATTACCATATATTTCTATAACATTGCCCAAAAAATGTTAGAAATGTGACAGAAAAGCATAAAAGCATAAAAGTAAAAAAAAAATGTATGAATAGTAAAGTATGAAAAAAAAAAGCTAAAAAAAAAATTAAAAAAAATTCCAAAAATGGAGCCCGTAAAGTAAAAAAAAAAAAGAATCTCAAAGTGTTGGATGCCGCACATTTTTCTGTTATTTATTATCTTTTTGTCCGTCGGTACATTAGACAACACTAATACACTGTTTCGTTCATCACAATCTTTAAATGTTTTGCGGCTCCAGACTAATTTTTTGGATATTTAGTTGGCCTAAAATGGCTCTTTTGACAGTAAAATGCTGACCCCTGCCTCTAAGAGGCAGAAAATTACCATATATTTCCATAACATTACCCAAAAAATGTTAGAAATGTGACAGAAAAGCATAAAAGTAAAAAAAAAATGTATGAATAGTAAAGTATGAAAAAAAAAAGCTAAAAAAAAAACAAACAAAAAAAAAAATCCAAAAATGGAACCCGTAAGGTAAAAAAAAATGAGTCTCAAAGTGTTGGATGCCGCATATTTTTCTGTTATTTATTATTATTTTTGTCCGTCGGCACATTAGACAACAATAATACACTGTTTCGTTCATCACAATCTTTAAATGTTTTGCAGCTCCAGACTAATTTTTTGGATATTTAATTGGCCATTAGTTGGGTCTTTTGACAGTAAATGTTGCTGACCCCTGCCCTCTCCGATTCCCACTGCTATCAGCTTCCTTTAAGCTCGAGGTAGCTTTTTGTGTATTGGAATGTCACGCTAAGTACAGTTCATTGTGGTGCTTTTATGATCAGGAAATTCTATTTGTTGTGACATTTCTATAGAGGAAAACAAACCAAAAATGATTAGCCCCATGAAAGTGGCCGAGTGTTGCACATGCTCACTCTTCACAATGCCCAAAGGGTCCCACCTTTGAGGGGGCTTCGCTCCAATGAGGTCCAGTGTGGCCCGGCCTGGAGTGGGTTAGCCCACTCATCGGACTTTGGCACATTCATTTCAGAAGCGACGTTCTCGCTCATTATTTAAGCAACGGCGACAATAGCATACCCCTGCCCCCCCCCCCCCCCCCCTTTAGGCTCACAAGTGTGGTAGGGGGCGGCGCCCCGCCTTGGTCTTTTCAAAAAAAGATACCCTCAACTTTCCCTTTCTTCCATTTGTCGAAACAGATTTCTTTTTTACTCTACAGGTCTCTCATTAACTCCGCTCCTGCTCGGAATGGCTTGAAGTGGGCGGGCCTTGTGAAAAAGCAACCAATTAGGGGCCTCATCAGCTCCAATTAGACGAGACAAAGCCAGAGTAAAGATAACTCAATGAGAGTGAGTGTGTGTGTGTCGATCCAGTGCTACAAAACGTGGCCATTCACAACACGAGGTGGGTGGGTGGGGGGTTGTGGGCTTCTCTAACGGGGCCAAGTGTTGTTGTGCTGGCAAGGTCCCGGGGCCCCCCAGGAGTCCCAGAAGGAGAGCCATTCAATCCTCTTTTACCTGTTTGCAATCTCTTATTATTGTCCGCCTCCACTCTTTCAATACTTCCTTCAACAAGGGGAGGGGGGGAGGGGGGATGTTAAGGGGGGTGCCTTTCACCTCATTAGAAGCGCATTTGCACTGTCTTCGAGCCGCAACAATGTATTTTTCTTTTTTCCTTTTTACATCATAATCTTCCCTGAATGGAGGATTTTTGGGGCGCTTAATTTGCCGCCCACGCTAAACGTATTCATTAATGAATTGGGTAGCACTAATTTTCTCCCATTCAGGGGGTGCATCTTTTTTTTTTCTTTTTTTTTAAATAACGAGGGGAGTTGGTGGTGGCGGGGGGAGATATAATTAGGATACAAGGGTCCACTTCAGTAAATATTTGGAATCTTTTAAGGCTTACCCTCGATTAATTACTTCCACAAGAGATTTTCGCAGAAGGAAATGAAGTGCCAACTTTCCCCTAACAAGATAAGCTTGTTGGGGGGGTTGGGGCGCCATTTTAATCAAACGCATGCTCGGAAAATGGGCTCATTACGGACACAAAGCCACAACGCGCAAACAGTGATGTCATATTTTGTCGCTTGTTTACACAAAGACGACTTGGAAAAGGCGGATAGCGTTGATCATTACGCTGATGGCAGCTGACAAACGAGAGCGGGCTAAGTTGTGTAACCACATCAAACCTAATGAAACTAAGACTGGTTGCATTGACAATATTATTATTATATTTTTTTTGTATTATGAGGCAAAGTTGTCCTCTCAAGTTTTACAAGAACATCACATGCATATTACCCTAAAATATAGTACAAGTAAGTCTTGTGTTTCGCCGCAGCAGTAGCCAAGAGAGTTGCTAGCTAGCTGTTGCGGCACTAAGCAGCACTTAGCTAGCCTTGACCTCCGACATGCGTCCAGACTAATCAAGCTTTTTGGGACCGTCTCAGCGGTTTAATCATCATTAAAATAAATAAATAAATAAATAAATAAATAAATAAATAAATTTACAAAAACAAATCTGTGATTGCCACTTTTGCTATTCAATGTGTTCATCAAAAACATTACAGAGGGTTTATTCCTAAAAGTAAAAAGCATAAATAATATTATTGTAAGCCACTGTAATAATTTCAGCATTAACACTGCGCCTAAATACAAGAACTAATAATAAAAATAAAAAACAAACTGCACCGAAATAATGACTCAATTAAAATATATTGCATATTTTAAATAAAAATGCTCATAATAAATGTTTTTTTTTTTAATGAACATTTCCACAATCTTAAACACAGCTGCATTGTAATGGAATTAAATAACAGATTTGTACTTAACAAGTTTGCTGTAATGGAGTAACAAAAAAAAATGAAGCATGCCTGAACATTTATTTCAGTGTTTTTCCACGTACCACTAGAGGGAGCACACATACCAGACTGTTTATGTGCTGCTAATTGGTACAAGGCTAAAGTAAATTAATTATTATTATTAATATTTTGGGGAATGTCAGCTCCCAGTTGTCGTTATTCACATTTAAAATAACAACAACAACATAATTTACGACAAGTTATTTTGATTACCCCAATTTTGAAAGGAAATACTTGAAATCGCTTTGTGTGACGCTGAGATCGCACCATCCACATTTTTTTTGGTGAGTGCGGACTGCTGTCTAGTGGTTTCAGAGGGGTACTGCGACTGTCCATACATTTGGGGGCATCCGGGTTACAGTATAATGACGTCATGGCACAAACCAAAAGCATACATGGTGTATTTAGTTGCCAAAGCAGCAGTAAATTTAACAAATCACTGAGGTTGGATGTCAACTCAAAGGACGAAGTTTATATTGTCTAACTTAAAGCAGTCAAGTGCTGTAAAGTAGAAATATGCTGTTGGAAAAACACATAAATCACAAGCAGGCTAGGTCATAATTTTAGACTGTTGTCATATGGGAATGAACGCGTTGCCATAATGTTAATGTGAGAGGGAAACAAATTTTGGATTTTTAATTAAAATATAGGCAACCTTCCTATTTTAAGACGATTCCTGCCTTTTGAGTCGCAAAACAAATATTTCCAATCTCGTAATGGCACTCACAGTGAACCCCGCTATTATGTATGGTGAAAATCGCCACAAGATGGCGGCAAAGCTCTACATTTGCCTTATTGAAGCACCTCAACTGAATTTGCCGTAATTCCTTGGGATCAAGATGCCATAAAATGGCGACAAAACATAACTTTTGTCTAAATGATTTTCCTCTACTCACTTCAACGTAGCTTCTTGGATGTCACATGATGGGGTCAAATCTCGAATTCTGCCTAAATATTTCAACGTAGCTCCTCAGCACCGAGATGCCACAAGATGGTGACAAAGCACTACTTAATGCCTCAATGAAGCGCCTCAACTCACTTGAACATATACCGTAGTTCCTCAGTTCTGAATTGGTATGGTGCTATTTTAAGAAAAACAAAATGTATTCTTACACTTATAATATAATGTATAATGTATGTAATGTAAAAAATGTTACGATAACAATAACAAAGCCATTGTATTCCAAAAGAAAATATTTTAATGTTAAAAACACATAATGTATTTGTTAAAAAAAAATTAAAAAAAAGTTTTGTCATTAAAATAATGCAGAATTTAAATAAAATCTGATTTTTTAATGACATGAGGGGGAAAAAGTGTTATGAGAATCAAGTTGTATGATAGCACACTTGACTTATTTTGAGGGCAGATAAAGAATATAAAAATGTTGCTTAAAAATCACAGCGCGGTTAATAAAAGGTTTCTGGTGGCGACAGTTTGACCCTGGCACAGATTATTTCCATTATTTTCAAAAGTCTCCATTTTGGAAACGCACAGCAGCACAAGTGATGAACGGCACCAAGGGGGCACTTTACACTTTTCTGGTTGTTTTTCAAGAAAACAACAATGACATTTAGCTCCGATGATTAAAACTTGATTTTTTCCTCTTCATCCAAAAGTGAGTGAGGTCAACAAAAAAAAAATTCAAACAACAACAAACTTTTATGACTTTAAAAAAAAAAAAAGTAGCTGGCTCACAACACAGCTGGAAGTCCAAAAGAGGCCCAGGACAACCTCTTGAACTTCGGACACAGAACAGTAAATATAAAAAGTGAATGTCATCATATTTGAATAGAAAATTATACTCAATAAATACTTGTGCCATACCCTCACTTACTAGTGCCCCAACATAATTATTAGTGCAACAAACACACAAATGGAGAATGAGAACACTTTCAAGAGCGACTCCAGCTCCTAATGTGGCCCAAAGATGCAAAACTAAAGTTGCTATTGTGACTTTCAGCGTGCCCCAATGTACCATTGCAATCTACAAAACAAGTTGATATCTTCATATTCTTTATACATGAGTTTTATATATGTACACATTATAGTGCATTTTCTACAGTGCATTTTAATTTGGAATGGATAAATGGCATTTCATTTCATTTAATTGGGGATAATTGATCTGATATCCGCTGGGCCCTGCTATTCGGGGGATTGGGATTGGGATCGTGACTAGTGGGGGGGGGAACAAAAAAACAAAAAAACCTTAAATCTCCAAAATATGTTTTCCAGCAAAAAAAAAAAAAAAAAAAGGGAGTTGGTTCCCCCAAAACTAAATTAAATTTAAAAAAAAAAAAACAAAAAAAAAAAAAACACTTTAATCTACAAAATATGTTTTCCAGCAAAAAAAGTGAGTTGGATCCCCCAAAACTACTATATAAAAAAAAAAAAAAAAAAAAAAAAGTTGTCTCCCAAAAATCCAAAAACAAAACAAAACAAAAAAAGCCTTTTTTTTTTTTTTTTTCCAAAATATTGAACAAAAGATTGAAAAAAAAAAAATCAGATTATAGCTAAATCTGTGGTTGGCGCCCTTAAATACTCAGACATTTCGGCCATCTACCAAAGAAAAAAAACAACAACATATTTTTGCATGTAACAAAACAAAACAAAAAAAAGAAAAGAACAAAAAGAAAAGAAAAAAGGACATTTGGTTGAAGCTTACTTTCAAATAAAATAGTCCACAGTTTAAAATGAAACATTTGTTTTACAAAGTCACAGAGATCCGCAGATGAAAGCGAGACCTGCATGTTGCAGACCCCTGGAATAGTCCTACTATACACCCCGAAGTCGCTGTATTCGCCCTGTATTCGCTATCGTCATTTGTGCTTGCTCCTGATGGCCCAAGTGATTCAACACTTTGACTTTGTCTCCCTCTAGTGGAAAACAATCCAACAACAGAGTGCCTCACAAACCATAAGAAAACAAAAAGCTTAAAAAATAATAAAACTTCACTTTGACAAAAGTTTCTATGCATACAGTGTGAATTTTTTTTTTTTTTTAGTAAAATTCTATTTTTCTCTGAAAAATATGATAGAAATATAAATTCACAGACATTTTAGCGAGAATAAAGTCATACATTTACAAGAAAAAATAAAAAAACGACATGAAGGAAGCAAAAGTAAACAATAATAAAATGGTGTTATCTCACACGATCAGGCTTAAGTGAGTATATGATATTAGTCATGTTGTTATCATTTGCGCTACGAACACTCTAAAGTGCGTAAATGATTCACACGTGTGAAGTTACATCAGCGGTGTTAAGCGGAGATTTACCACAGCACTGAGAATTATGTCAACAATCCTTTAAAAAAAACCATTTACTTTATCAACCGCCAGTTGTTATGTTGTTACTACGGCGACAAAGCATCACAGTGGACTCATCTTACACGTGGCATCGATCTATAAGATGAATATCTTGACTTCATTTAATGTAATTGTTTGAGCGATTACTCGCACATGGTCAAGATAAAAACAAGTTTTGTTCTAATACTATCATTTTGAGAGTAAAATTGTCATTTTATGACAAATTAATTACTATTATAAGAAAAAAAGATAGAATGTTATGAGAATAAACTTTCTTTCATATTTAAAAAAAAGTCAACCTTATGAGAAATCTGTCGTATTTCAATGCAAAAAAAAAAAAAAAAGTCTTAGTATCACAAGACTAGAAAAGTGTTCATTTGGGAAATATTTATTAGAATGTATATTATATTTCTATGCGGTGCCTTTTTTTCAGGAAAAAAAGAAGCTAAGGTATGCGAAAAAAATATATGAAAATAAGACTGTATTTAGATAATTTGCAAGAATTGTCACAGTATGATGGCAAAAAGAAGTATTGAGATTAGAATAACAGAACATGTCATAATTTTTGAATGACATCCTAAATGTAGATAGAAATAAATGTACACTGAGTGGAAAAAAAAAATACTTTTACACAAGGCCGTATTATGAGAAATGTTTGTACTTTTGTAAAGTAGTAATGCTGAGAATGGCAAAGCATGGAAAATGGAAACAAAACTTGCACAGAATGCCGGTCTAATGTTGTGTAAGGATTTATTTTTATTTTTTTAAATTCTATTTCTAAAAATGGCTATAAAAAATAAATATTAAGATTTGTGATTAAAAAAAGATGATAGAATGTTGAAAAACACACACAACATAAACAAAAACAACATGAATAGAATACCGTCGTAACGTTCCATCTTCTTAGTTTTAGATTTTTTTGAACCTCTGTTTTTCGCTGAAAAACGAATCCAATGTTTATCGGCTCATGCTAGAGCACTAATATAAAATGAAGTGCTTTGGCGCCATCTTGTGGCATCAGTAGGGAATTATTGACCTTATGGTATTTCATTTCTCACCCCGAGACTAATGTTCATTTATGAGAAAAAGAAAAAAAAAAAAAAAAAAAAGACTCCACAAAATTGTCATTCATCTAAAGTGACTTTAACAAACAATACTATAATACAATAATAATAAATAAAGCATTGTACGATGAATGTTATTGCTAATAATAATCATAACGAGATGATTTCTAGTAAATTTCTTTCAATTCAATGTGCTCGAAAGGACTTTAAAAATGTTCAAAAATAACAATAATCTTGCATATATCATATAAAAATAAACATCTGTGCTTCAAAAGGCATACGATACATTCTATTAATAAAAATAGTTAAATAATAATAAGATATTTACATCTTACATTGACTCTTTAGAATCCATTGCTGTCTGTTCTGCCTCGCGGCGGCTTCCTCTTGCGGGTCCTCTTGGAGTGCGACGGCGGCGGCGGAGGCGGAAACGTCTCTCGGAAGTCCTCGCCCGAGCCCGTGTCCTGGCTGTCTCGCCACGCGCCGGGCGTTACGGGAAGCTCCTCCCCCGGGTAGAGGGGCGCTCGGCCGTACACTTTGCTCTGCAGGTCGGCGATGTCGTTGCGGATGTCGGCCATGAGCAGCAGTAGGAAGTCGAAGGAGCCTGGAGGGCCCTACAAGATGACGACAAAATGTATTATAATAATTATAATATATATAATTATAATATCCATCCATATATTTTATCAATATGAATGGCTTCTCAAAAATCGCAATTTTACGATATACTGTTTATTTATTGCAAAAGAGCTTGGAAATAACAATTTTTGCATGAATGTATTTCTACAAATTTGTAATTTTATTTGAATACAATTTCAGCTTTACAAGAATGTCATTTTACATGAAGATTTTTTTTTGGGTAAATTAAAATGCATTTACTTTAAAAATATATATATATTTTTTAAATAAATTGTTATTTTACTAGGAAAAATATATAATTTTCTCAGAGTGAAATTTGAATAAAATTCTAACTTTACAAAAATGACAATGTATATTATATTGTGATATAATTGCAATTGTATGAGTTTTTTTTTCATGTATACCTGAACAATCTTTTTGAGTAACATTTTTATTTTACATGATGTTTACACAAATGTAATAAAAATGTTACAATAGTAAAACAAAATTTTACTTAAAAAAAATAAACAAAAATGTCACTTTACAAGAGTAAGTTGTAATTTTATGAAAAAATGTTTTGAGAGTAAACTTTTTATTTAATGATAATAAATAATATATTTACATGATTTTTTTTTTTAATTTTATGTGACTGTAATTGTAATTGTATCACCACAAAACCACCATTTTCAAAAGAGCCAAATTTCAATTTTAAAAGTATAACATTTTCATTTTTAAAGTAAATAGAAATACAGTTGTCATAGTCAATGTGGTCGACAGTTTTTCCTGTGCAATAA
This sequence comes from Festucalex cinctus, assembly GCF_051991245.1. Classification (NCBI taxonomy): domain Eukaryota; kingdom Metazoa; phylum Chordata; class Actinopteri; order Syngnathiformes; family Syngnathidae; genus Festucalex; species Festucalex cinctus. The sequence continues at coordinate 20,787,004 of NC_135425.1, forward strand.
TGCCGTTTATTTTTATGTCTGTCTTGTTAACGGCCCTGAAACAACAGCGCCGGATTTTTGCGACAGAGTTCATAAGTTGATGTAGGTGGCGATTGTCTTACTGGAGGTCCAACTGGCCCGGGTGCTCCTCGCTCCCCCTGGAGGGTAAAGAAACAAATATTCAGTTTAGATGAATTTGAGTATTGGGGAGCACCAGAGGAATTCATAATATTGTATTGTTTTTTTTTTTCTTTAACGAGCGAAGCGCAACTGTGAGGAATTACTGTTGATCTACGGTAGCGCTCGTTCGCCCGACCGCTGAGGTGGTTCGGCGGGCTCGCGGGGGTCACGCTGGGGCTGTGACTGTTTTGGCAGATGGTTTGGATTTGTAACTCGGAGAGACAGATTAGCATCACTCTTCCATCTATCCACACAAACATCCCCGATGCGGGAAAATTGAAGGATTCTGCGTGTAGCTAAGGCACCTGAATTGGATGGAGCACACAAGCGAGCCGCTAAGCCGAGCAAATCGGTATTAAACCGTTCCAAGAGATGTCATAACGTGGTGGGATCCCAAGTGCTGTTACATACTTGCTACATTTGACCATGAACACAAAAACAGAATCAGAATCAGACGATCAGGAATAAAAAGATACAGTTTTGGCTCATTTAAGTAGTATTCTTGCGCATGCACAATTTGTGCCAATATTGTGCACATTAATAACTGTGAATATGACTTTTAACGAATCCGTGATGTCATCGTCGAAGACCACTACGTCTGGTCTGACAAGTTCGAACTGAAGAAAACAAAAAAATGATGACTCATCGTCGTAAATCCGCGGCGTGTGTTCTATGCACACAAAAAAAATATCACAAAGGGACGATTATTAAGAAATGCTAATTTTGGCCCATGTTGAGAACTAAAACACTGGTAACGTAAAATACTAATATGCAAAATTCCCATGAGATGAGTTTTCTATTTTGGGTAGGATCATAAAAGGAGAATGGAGGAAGAAAAAGTACATTTTATGATAATATCGTAAGAAATTTATGATTTGTTTTGTTTTGTTTTGTTTACACAAAAAACTGTATTTATGATATAATAGTCATAGTATTAAGAGAAAAAAAGATCAGAATAAAGTCCAGCGTAAAAATTGTTGTGTTATATCCTCCCGACTACCAGGAAAAAAAAATATTGTCCAATCATGTTAATTTTGATATTCCCCAATCTTTGTGAAGTAACTGGAATATTGCAAAAGAAATTAAAAAAAAAAAAAAAAAAGGTTTTATTTTTAAGCTATGATGAGTCCACTACAGAGGACATTTTTTAAAACTTAAACGCTCGGCTCAAATACAGTTAAAATAATTCAAACAATACTTTAATGTGTTCTTAAGAGTCTTATGAAAAACATGTTAACAACATTTAAAGCCTAAATTTGTTCAATAAAATGTGTTGTACACTTTTCCTCTTCCCTAAAAAGTGCTTGCACTGAGGGAAGCCATTTTCTTTTATGATGCAATCAAAGGTAGCAAAGCCCGACCCCTACACATTTGGTATCATTGGAAAGCTCTGAATGTCCTCTGTAGAGCCCAAAAGTAGTTAATTCAATCGTATGCACTGGGTGGGAGATATTCAGGTGTAAAAAGGTCGATTACAGAGGACAAATATGAAAAGTTGTAGTCCCAGACCAGTGTGTGTTATTATGCATATGAGAAAAAGTTCATGAGAGTAAATTAAAACAATTACAAGAAAAAAAAATCGCAATTGTCTTTTTATGGAGTTGTCACATTCCGAAAATAGTCATACAAATTTGCAAAAAATTGTATCCTGTCGCTAAATATGAGTTTAATGCAAACGCAGCCTTCATGTGTCTGAGAAAAATCCGAAACAAGACAGAAAGCAGAAAATATCAACGTGAAGTTTGGAGCATCCCGAAGCCTTTTTGGCTTCCTGACGAGGTGAATGCTAAGCAAACTGTTCCTGTTCCCTGATGAACCCTTCCTGGAAAAAAGAAAAGAAAAAAAGCCTGAAATATTCCAGACGTGCCGCATGGGCCGCAGGGTTTTCTGAACAACGATCGGGAAAAAGTTAATGGCCACTTGAACACTCCAAAATGTGAACCCCCCCGGGGGCTTATGTTTGATTTTCAATGTAGCAAGAAAAGTGTTTGCACTTGAGTGGATGACAGACATCACAGACAATCAGTCAAATGTCTTAAATCCAATTTAGCAACTTTGACTGTGAACAATCATCGCTGACTGGCCGACACCGAACTTCTATTAATCGCAGTTGAACTCGTTTCCAAACGTAATCTCACCTTGTGTCCGTCTTTTCCTGGCGCTCCCGGAGGCCCCTGGTGGACAACGACAAAAATTCATTCAAGCATGTGCATTTTCATTGTGTTTAGCAAAGATGATACGTTATGCCTTCATAACTTATACCACTTTTTTAAACTACCCGTCTTAAGTGCACGTGGACTTGCGTCAGTATTCCAAACAACATGGACAAACCTCTAATGAGGATTAAGAGTTTCAGGCAGACGAGCATACGTCATTAAAAAAAACTCCAAATTCTCACTCAAGGGCTTTGTGAGCTTTTGGCCCAGTTAACGTCGCCAGCTCGTCTGATTGCAGGTGTTGATAGTGTCATTCATCAACGTGGCAATGCGCAACAGCATCCTGCACATTTTTGGTCCACGTCCCGGGTCGCGCTAATCAACATGAAAGGATGACGCTCGCGGGCAGACGACGACAGAAGGCCAAAGAAAACCAATTGTCAATGGATTAAACTTTCATTGTTCTTACCTCAAAAGGTCAAGGCTTAGTTAAAACGTTTCAGAGTTTAATGATTGTATTAATAACCATAAATCAACTCCACATATTTGCATGTGATCTCACTCTGAAAATGAGTCAGATGCAGTTGTGCTGTCACCATCATCCATTAGTGGGAAATGAAGTGTTACAAATATTGTTACGGAAGATGTGGGGGAAAAAAAATGTTCACCAGTATAATGTCATAATTTCAGAAGAATAAAAAAGTGGTGAAGATTATCAACTGACCACAGCTCCGCGAAGGCCTCGTTTGATGTGCGACAAGTCTGGTGTGGGCCCCATGGGACCCATAAGGCCCCTTGGTCCAGGTGGTCCCGGGGGCCCCGAGTGTCCTACAAGACCTGGCTGCCCCTCTGGTCCTGGATCTCCTAAACAAAATAAACAAACAAATAAGGATTATTTCCTGTTATTTCCTGTAGAAAGATTAAAAAGATTTTTATTAGATAAAAAAAATAAATTAATAACTGTTATATAAAATTCTACAAATCTGATTTTTTTTTATATTTGACTGTTCTTTCTGATTATTAAAAAAGGACAATCTTTTAATAAAATAAAAATTACATTTTCATAGAAATATTTTACATGTAAACCATTATGTTGATATTTCATTTGCTTAGTTATGAATTGATTTGTGTGTGCATGTTGCTGTCAAATTATTAAGGCTTTAACGGTCCACTAAGTCGCACATTTACCTGGTGGACCAGGCAGGCCTGGTGGTCCCATTAAAAAGGCAGCTGGGATTTTGTCGTTGGTCCTCTGCTCTGAAATATCAGAACTGCTTAACAGTATCTTGAGTAAAGAAAAGGGATGAAAAAAAAAACCTAGAAATTAATTTATACATAAACAACAATTGCATGATAGATAAATTACTATCTCCCTGACTAAGTCAATTACAACAAGGCATTATTATCTTGTGTGGTGGACCTAATATTACGTCCAGTATGTATAGAGCTGAAGTACCACATGACTGGAAACAATTATTCATGTGACCCAGAGTGCCACTAGTGGGAAATGCGAGTCTGCTGTTGACTTTTTCTCCTGTTAATTTGCTGTCCAAGTCGCACTTGGAGAAAGACATCAAGTGAAGTGAAATGTGTCGAAGCGTGTTTCTCCATTTTTTTTATTTATTTTTTTTTAAAATAAAGGATGAAATAAAGTAGTGTATTGCCCCTCCAGGGTGCTGTTAATGTTTGACTCCTGCAGTAAGATATAACTGTGTGAAAAAATAAACGTGGGGGTAGATGGTTTCTGCAGATCTCAACAAAGAAGACGATACAGTGAATGTAAGATAGGTGCAGTTTATCGTCTGCCTGCTCCAGATTGTTTAATTGGTACTCCGAGTTGTAGTTTATTGTACAACTGTCACATCAAACAAAAGAAAACTAGAAATTAAAAAGCTAAACTAAAATTTTCAACCAAACTTTATAGTAAATGAAGTCAGCTAGCTTGATGATAACTCAAAACGCCTTGGGTTAGCTATGGAAATTAGCATAGATATTACTGTATGGTCAACAGCGCGTTGCCACGGCAACAGTGTTTCACAATAACTCACAAACTTCGTGTTTTAACATCATGCTAATGAAAATGTTCAACCAAACTTTATAGTAAATAAAGTCAGCTAGCGCGATGATAACTCAAAACGCCTTGGGTTAGCTATGAAATTAGCATAGATATTACTGTATGGTCAACAGCGCGTTGCCACGGCAACAGTGTTTCACAATAACTCACAAACTTCGTGTTTTAACATCATGCTAACTAAAATGTTCAACCGAACTATATAGTAAATAAAGTCAGCTAGCTTGATGATGACACTAAATGCCTTGGGTTAGCGATGGAAATTAGCATAGATATCATAGTACGGTGAGTAGCGTGTTGCCATGGCAACAGTGTTTCAAAATAACTCACAAACTTCGTATCTTAATGTCATGCTAAACTAAACTGTTCAACTGAACTACATAGTAAATAAAGTCAGCCAACTGACGATGATAACACATAGCGCCTTGGATTAGCTATGGAAATTAGCATAGATATTACTGTACGGTGAACAGCGCATTGCCACGGCAACAGTGTTTCACAATAACTCACAAACTTCATGATTTAACATCATGAAGGACTACATACTATTCTAAGCAAATAAGATCCCCTGGGAGACAAACTGCTACTTAATGTAGTGGGGTTCGCTGAACAACATTTGGATTTTGAGAAGTTACACGTGGAGACGGTCACCTTCTGTTTCAGCTGCAACACGGTGGTCTTGATCTGCTGGAAGTCGTCGCACGTAGCCGAGCAGGTCCCCGTATTCATCACATTGTCGGATTTCTCCAAGACATGATGCGGCACTGTTAACGACATCTTTGTTAGGATTTGTATTTATTTATGGACCATGTTAACTATTTTATTGCCACATATAACAAAAATGTCAGCCATGCCAGCCGATTTTGAGCATGTTAACTCATCTTTCAAGGCAAACAGAATATTGTGTGCTTTTACTACATATACAAGGTGTGTACCACATGAAAGTTCACATTCCATTCTTTCATGAGAAAAAAGTATGTTTCTACCTTATTCCGTTCTTTCATAATAACCATTTGAAAATAAGTAATTTGAGTGACATTGAGCGAAAATTGAAAAGATAAGGAGAAAACAAGATGTTTGTGAAAACATACATTTTCTCCACAACAGTGACTTTTGACACTAATATTTTGTAGTTTAGTGAAGCTCTGTAAATTAGGTTTAATGTGACAATGTCGCCCTATTTCATCAGATTCCGTCATATTTCATTGTAATTTTATACACCGGCAACCCATTAAAATGCTGCCAAATGCTGGCCATAGTTAGTGGGTGTTTTTGATTCCGCAACCCAGTGACCAGGCAGCGCTGCACTTAGACATTGCACTGCCCATTGTCATTTAACGTTTATGGCGGCATACATTGTGATTTTACTAATCGTTACGTTTTTGGTGTTCAGAGAGGAAAGAGGACAAGTATTTTTGTAAACAAGAGAGAAAATATCAAATTCTTGGGTCAAAGTCTTGGGTCACTCCTTTGAGGAGACCCGTGCGCCGTAATTTTTCCACTGTCATTCCCATTTACTCCTCTGGTTGGATAATCAGAGTAACAATCGTGAAAAAAGGTCAGCATACAGAGCTTGCTTTTGTTTCCACACGCATACATTAAATGGCAGATTGACAGTGCCGGGACCACGTTGCTTTTGCTCAACCGAGGAGACACCCTCGGGAGGAAGGACCGCCTCATTGGCGACGGAATGGGCGTGAACATCTTTATTATTATTATTTTTAATCTTCCGGGTCCTTTGTGATGTTTTCCTCAAGAGCATCAAGGCAAACCAAGGAAGGACCCCGGAGTCGAAGGGTTCAAAGTTCACGCTCAGGAGGAAAAACTGTTCTGACGTGCCATGTGTAATGACTACCAGGTGCATACACACACATACGCAGAGCGGCAAAGTCTGCTTTAGATGCAGGGGCAGTGCCCCACCAAATTTTTCATTTTATGTCCCCCCCCGAGGACATGAAATGTCCTAACATAACCCTAACACTCACAACAGTACTGTTTGCATTAACGCACTCCTTTCAAATATGTATGTGTAAGATGGAGTAGTCATATAACTCAGAAAAATATCCTGACATCAGCCCTTAGAAATTCAAACAGCCTAGCGGACGTTGCTTGCATTTTGAAGCTATTGAGCATCTCCCGAAACCTTCATAGCATGCAAGACAGACAGAACATTTTGTGTTAACCTTAGCTGCTCAGAGTCCCGCTCTGCCCCACTGCTGTATGGTGTTCCACAGGGTTCCATTTTGGGGCCCCTGCTGTTTACATTGTATTTGCTGCCCCTGGGCTCCATCTTAAGAAAGCATGGTATTTCCTTTCACTGCTATGCGGATGACAGTCAGATCTATGTCCCGCTGAGTAAAAAGGACACTTTCTCCTTGAGGCCACTTTTGTCCTGTCTGGAGGAAATCAAAGTTCTGGATGGTACTGAACTTCTTGAATTTCAATGAAAAGGAAACAGAAGTTATGGTGTTTGGTCCCAGTGGTTCTTGTCCATCCCACCCCGCTGACTTGGACCCCCTGCCCCCTTATCTAAGCGCAACAGTTTTGAACTTGAGTTTTGACTCAACATGAGACACTGCATTGTTTTAGTGTTTGATGGTGTTTACAGTTATTAATTGTTTTAACTGCCTTTGTATGTCTAATTTTTACTCCATGCACACCACTTTGTATGCAGCCATAGTGCTCTTTAAAAAAAAGTTATTTATTTAATATTTGTCCCTTTCAATGTGACTCAGCTTGGCGGTAGGGCAGCGCCCTCTATTGGCGAGCCGCCACTGCTGCGCAACACAGAAAACGGTCGTGCCGCACAAACTCTGCCTAGCAACAAGCCACTGACCTTTCTCTTCTTTGCTGCATGTCCGCCCATCTTCCTGCAGGAAGAAGCCTGGATCGCACTCGCAACGGAAGCTCCCAACCGTGTTGATGCAGTGTTGGGAGCACACCGTCATGTTTGAGTCGCCGCATTCGTCGATGTCTGGATGAAGCACACTCAATTAATCATATGGGGAAGGGCTCTACTATATACAGTATATACGGGGTATTTAAAACAGATTAAGTAAACGGATAAAACTACACTAAAAACAAATATTCACTAAAAACCAATAAGAGAAATATAATAATACATGACAGCCAAGCAAACAATACAATCCCAAAACAGATCCATGTATAAAAACTAATTTTACAATAACCCCCTTCCATCCCCCTCAAAAAATGCCTTACACTACGTGACTAGAAAAAAAAAAATCATAATAATCTTCCTAATACTTAAGAGATTTGTAGTGAGAAACGAAATTACATTACACGGAACAGAAAATGGATTGAAAGAAAAAAGTAAAATCTAACAAAGAATGAAATCAAATGCTGAATGTAAATTATTGCGGTGTAACCTAACCACCAGATAAAGTACAAATATGCCTGTAGGGCTTCTAAGTGGGATAGCAGATTCTCAGCTTTGCCAACATTGTGTCGTTGCTAAATCATGTTTTATTTTATTTTTTTTTATTGTTGAACCGTCAATTAGGCATGTGCCGATTACCAGTTTGACGGTTTACCGTGGTTGCTAAAAGTCAGCGTTTCCATAACCGTTCAATACTGGCTGTCGCTGGTAAGAGTGAGGGGACTTCTAAGCAGGGCACAATATGACTGGTTGCTTGCAAAGTTGAGTAAAGTCTTTTCAAAGTTAATTGCTTCCAATTATTTTTTTTTCTTTCCTTCTCGGCGAACAGTTATGCATGGAGGAGGAGGATGGCAAATGCAAGAGGAACACTGCACAAGCACGGATGCCTTTTTGCTCTATTCATTAATGGGAATTGTCATAAAATAAATAAATAAATAAATAAAATAATGGTGCCAGTGGGTACAAGTTAGCCCCAAGGGCAACATGAGTTGCCTATGGGTCTGTTGATGACACACAGAATTAATATAGAAGAAGAATGTCAATGTTATTTATTTATTAAAACTCAACATGGTATACATTTTTTCTGAACCAAATGTTCTATATTTTAATAATAAAATAGATTGAAGGCAATGAAAAAAAATGCTTTATTTACCCAAAAATTTCTGTAAATTTAATACCGTTCTGTCACGTGATTGACAGAAAACAAAATCATATGCTTGCAAAATGGACTCACCAAGGCAGTATGGCTTCTCTCGGTTCCTGTGCCGCTCGCGGTGGTAACGATAGCCGGGGTAACATGTGCACACCACGCGGCCAAAGTGATCACTACACTGCTGCTCGCAGGGAGCGCCAGCACACACGTCGTAGTCTTGAAAATACACGGGGGAAAAGTTAGCTCTGTGAATTTGTACGTCACAGACACAAGCAGCAAATTAATCGGGCCGAGAAGGATGGTGGCTGCCATATATTTGAAATAATTGAATATATGTTAGGTTTCACCAAATTGTGCGTCCCTTGGAGCTCAATATTTATCGATTGCACATAAATAAGTGCACTACAAAATAACATCTTAAAAAAAAAAAATATATATATATATATATATATATATATATAGCATGTTGAGGCAAAATCATGTCCAATTTTGTTGCAAAATATCTTTTCATTGCTACTGGCTACAGTACACAAACTTTTTGATACAATTGTAAGCATATTTGATATTCATAATACATAACCAATAAATTGATTACCCGTAATCAAACCTAAATTATTCGGGTAGATTTGCTTACCTTCGGGAATGCACTGGCCCAGCACGAACTTGAAGCCTCGACAGCACTGCTTTCTGAAAAATGCCAAACGGAAGCAAATAACGTTGGGTATAATATGTCTATTAAATCCGCATTACGGCTGACATGTATTATTAATAAAACACAAATACGCGCAGCTGTCTGCAGGTCAGACACACACACACGAGTTTCCCGCCGACTTGGACTGGTTCCCTCACAGCGCTCTGTCCTGATCCAAAACATTACGATTATTATTCATCACCGGCTCACACGGCAAAAAGTGCTTCCAGGTGTTGCTGTTGTTCAAACAGGAAATGATACACACACAAAAAAATGGAATTACACGATGAAGTGAGCGGGGCGATACAACTTGCAAATGTATTCCTTTTGCGCTCCACTTTGAATATGATTGAGGTCATTCATTTGTTCTTATGCTATTCGTGAGATGAGGTAAACGACAGGAAAGCAGCATAGAGGAATCGACACTCACAGTCCAATTGTAATTTCAAAGAAAAAAATAATAAACAAAAGCAACATTTTGAGAATTAAATATCTAAATAGATTTACAAATATATAAATGAAACATAAGACATGCTTTACATGAACGTTTTGTTAATTTTATTTTATGTAAATGTAGATATCTTGATTGTATCCAATATCTTTAAATAAAAAAATACCTTTTATTCAATAAAATATTTTGAAATTGTAAATGTAAAATATAATCTTCACCACAACAAAAATTTATAAAGCCATCTTTTACCAACATAAAAATCTCCACATTTTATAAATAAAACAAAAAAAATCCTATATTTTATACATACAATTAATTAAATTGTTTTCTAAATTAATCGGGGAAAAAAATGTACAAAATCATTGCAATTTTAATGTTATTACTTTATGTACCGCATGGACCTTAAATAATTAATCAAAAACTTTCGCAAAGGTATACCTGTAGTTATTAGAAGGCCAATTAATTAATGACCTTTAGTTACAAATGGTAGCTGTGCACTCACTGATAATTTTGCAGATGACAAATGCTCAAGTTACTGGAGGTTATTCTTACAAAAACGTAGTTCTTTTCAGGAAGCTATTAGATGAAAACTGTAAATCAACCACATGGAGGGGAAACCACAATGTTGGCTTGAAGACATTATTTTGGTTCAACAATGTACTTTTAATGTATGTTTTCTTTGAATGTACGTCGCGAGACATGCTCACTGGAACAGATTGCAAATAATACTTGTTCACTCGTATGAAATATTCGCCAGACACCGTGACGACTTCTCTCGGCACACCGGGGCATTCGACTCCACTAAACTAGATTTTATTAGTTACTGGACTAGACGGTGAATGTCATCCCAATTAAGGGCCAAATTGATTTTCCATGATAATTGATCCTCAGTACCTTGAGCTTTAGCTTAAGAAATTTTCTACATTTTTGATACACAATGAGCACTGCATTTCCTGATTTTGGCTACACTATTGTATTGTAAATAGTCTGGGAAGGGGGACAGCACAAGTGGACACCCTGAGAGAGTTGACACAAGGACGACTTCCCGTGTGACCCGAAGAAGAATAAGCAAACAGTCGGTGGGACGATGAGACGGTAAAAACAAACTAACCCGCCATCACGAGAGAAACCAGATCCATATCCGTGTTCACTCTCCCTCAACTGCGCATCTTTTATTGAATTAGCATTAAAAGGGAAAATGCTCACACCATTGCAACATTATACGTTGTTGCCCCTTGTGGAAAATCCAAGCGAGGTTAGGAAACATCCAAAACAACTTTACAAGATTATCTTCTCCTCCTTCATGGATGATTATGTTTGAAATCATTTCTTGTGGACAGGCGTTGACACATGCTGACATGACTTCAGTCAGATGTGGAGGGAGGGGCTAATGTTTCAACATGTGTGAAGGTTAAAACAACTTAAGGAGAAGCAGATCAGGGGCCTGAAACAAATAAAATGAAACCAAACAATTAAGCATTATCTGACCCTAACAGACAAGACCGGCCGAGACTACACTTGACTTGACTAAACTTCACTACACTAGACTAGGAAGTACTAAAACTAACAAAAACACTAAAACTAAAACTCAAAAAGCCTTTTCGTTAACGGAATAGAATAAAAACAAAAATGCTTTTGGAAAAAAAAAAGAAAACTAACTGAAACTACATTTTATGTTTACAAAACTAAATTAAAAATATCTATAATCATAGTGAACGTGTCCTTCGTTTTAGTCTTTGGTAATTAATTTAATACATGAGCTTTTGGGGATTACCTTAAATGTTATATTTATTTTGATAGTAACCGGAATAAAGTCGTTTGAAATTGTGTCACACAGAAGTGACGTCATCTAGCAGCTGCCAATAGAAAAGCACTTTCAGATGACATCGCTCCTAGGCAACAAATTTGCCTGCTTGAGTTTTGGTTTGCCTGCTTTTTCATTTAACTCAGCCGAAATGCAACACTAGGTTAGAAATGTGTTATTTTTGTCATTCTGACATGGTGTTTATTAAATATTGCACACGTAATACAAAAACAAACTAATGCTGAAACTAACTAAAACTAAGCATTTTTTTAAAACTAAAACTAAGCATTTTTAAAAAAAACTAAAACTAATAAAAAAAACTAAAAAAAAAAAAAAAAAAAACACCCTGAAAATTATTTAAATGTTACTCAATTTGACAAACATAACTCAAAACGAAATAAAAACTAACTAAAATGAAAATTCCAAAACCATAATAACCCTGATAGATTGAATGAGACTACAGGCAAACAAGGTTAGACTAAACTATACTAGACTTGGCTACACTTCACTAGATTAGACCACATTATGTTAGACTTACTATAGTATAGACAAAGCTACCCTACAAGCTAGATTTCATAATACTCGACTAGGCTACAAAAGACTAAGCTACACTACACTAGCAAAAACACGCAATTCCTAAATGGTCATGATGTTATGGTGAAGCACAGTTTTTGCTACAAAACAAACATTCAACATCATATAAACCCTGGCTAAATCTGAAGAAATCCAATGATTGAGGGAAAGGTACAACAATGTTGAGCTATCCGGTTGAAATCTGATGGCGATTTGGGGAATTCTGTAGCGAGAGTTAGTTCAGGTAAGACCCCTGGAAATGGCCCAAATCCCAAGAAAACAATAATTGGAAAATGGTAGACTCATCCTGCGATGGACTTCGTGGTTGCCAATATTTTCGTACTTTCTTCTGCCGTCTCACTAAAGCAACAGACTAATGTGCACATTTCCAGATTATTTGTCTTCAAAATCTCCTGATGACACACAATATTAAAAAGACCCCCCCACCTGATTATCCGGCTCACTTTGAATGTGTGCATATGTGACATAAAATATACAACCAATTAACCCATAATTGAATTATTTCCACAAATATGGTGGCTGCCATTTTTCGCTGTTGTTTGTTATTCTTTGAATGAGATCCATTACTGTATTAAAAAGAATGTGCCTTTTAAGATATAAACATACTTACTTTTGATTGACACTGTAAGAAAGCAATCTTAAATCATTCACTGCCATTGACGGAAAAAGACGTCAAATTATGCTTTTTTTTTTTTTCTGCTGGTCTAGCAATGAATGTGTTAAAAGCAAGATCTGTGTCCATTCCTCACTTTCTATACTTTGGCCATGCTGTGTTTTCTCATGTTCACTCGTCTTTTATACAAGTCCATATTGATGCCAAACCTATAAAATGGAATTCATCCAACTTTTTTTTTTTTTTTTAATGGATTCAGCAGGTATTCCGTCTATTAAAACCTCAATGGTACCGAATGCACTCCATGCACACTCCCCTCTTCATGTGTAAAACATGCTGTTGCTACGAATGAATCTTTTTAATACCCCACATAAAAAAAAAAATTTTTTTAAAAATGGCAATGATGAGTTTATACGAGCGACGGCGTGTTGAAGGTTTATCTTCGAGGGGAACGCAGACGAAAGAATGATGAGCCAGCACGTCACATAAACCACAAAAAGTGGTTATTTAGTCACGTAACGTGTCGACTCGATGACACAAAAACAGTGAGAATAAATTCCGGGTGTGCGGAAATATGAAAAGATTTTTGTTTTCGTTTAACAAATAGTAATATATTTAATTTTTAATACATTTACATGACCTATATTTAAATTCAATTGCATGCTTGTGAAACAAAGACTTCAGCATAAACTGTCTTGGTATTTTTAAGAACACTTAAGTAAAAATGTAAACACATGAACTATATTGGCTCCGTTTGTACTGGAGGGGTTTCACATCATGTCACTTGCATATAAAACTCTTCTGTGACAGGAGAAGAAGAAATAAGAAATCAAGATGTCACCCATAGATACTGTCTTGGTATTTGTAGGTGCACCCAAGCAAAAAAAAAAAAAAAATCATGCTATGGGATACTAAATCAAGAAAGTCACCATAATCTTTCTGGCGCACTTGAGTAAAATCAACTTTCTTTTTGAAAAATGTAAACACCTTGCTTGGTCTCCACTGTAGGGGGGTTCGCATCACGTCACTTAGAAATGAACCTCCTACATGTCTGGTAAAGAAGACGATGTTATGGGATATTAAATCAGGACTTTCACCATAAACTGTCTCATCGGTTGTATGCGCACGTTAGTAAAAAACACTTGTATTCAGGTCCTGCTACCTGAAAGCTAAAGATGAGCTCAAGTTCAGCAAGTTTAAACCTGATACACAAAACACACCTGAGGACAAAGGGTATAAAGGAAAACAAAAAAAATACAAAGTAATCTGAGTCCATGTTAAGAATGTACAGAGAACCACCAGATTAAGAAAAAAAAAAAAAACAAGACACTTAGAGAGGTCAGCGGTTCATCTAAAAATACCACAGGAGCGATTTTCCCTGTTCTTACTGTAAAATTCCTTTGACGTGCTGACGTTCCCTCAGCCGTGTCCTCATTATTCCCTGGAATTATTAGATTGCAGGCTACCTTTCGGATGCCAAAAAAAAGGTAAAACAAAACTGAAGAATAGTGTTTTTCCACCAGATGATATCTTTCTACTGAGAGGGAGACAGCTGGAGAACTTTAGATGACTAAAGGCTTATTTCGCAAACTTGATGACTCCGAACAACATCGAGTTTTGCAACCGGCAAGAGTTTCTGCAACCTAACCGACCTTGGATCTTAACTATCAATCAAAATCACTAGAATTCCTTGCTTTGTATTTGCCAAATAATGCCTGACAGTTTGAAGAGCTGTCGAAACTCTGCTTCCGGTTGACCTCTTACACCCGAAAAGCTGACGTTTGACTTGAACTATTGCAACTGTCTGGTGTCAAATCTCCAAAATTACTGTTGTTTTTCCAAAGTAGTGTTTCCTAATCTTTCCAATTTAGTTATTTTTCTCTACATAACATCAGCCCATCTGGTTGACCACTGGTGTACTAGAAGATTTCTGTTTTCTGCCAGTCTGAAGAAGAAACTCATAAATTACCTTCTCATATGAGCTTGGCTAGATCAAGCCACTTATGTCAGAATCATTCCCAAAGAAATGAGCTTCTTAGTCTAGAAAAAAAAAAAAAAAAGATTATTGTGGGCTACCAATATATCCAGCCACCTGACTAGACAAAACTCTTCCACAACTCTGGTCCTCAAGGGCTGGAGTCCTTCGGGTTTTAGATGTTTTCGTCCTCCACAAATACCTGATTCAATACCTGCAATATCAGATCAACAGCAGGCTCTGCAGAAGCCTGATAACGATAAGCTTTGGCCAAGGAAGTCTTAGCAGCAATTTCGCCTTAAAAAAAAAAACCTTTACAATGGAATTATAATCTGACCCAGGATCTACTTTGGTTCCCAACCAAAGATTGGGAAAGAACACTCTCGGAAATCAAAGTACCAAATCAGGTCAAAGTGAGACTCTACAGGACAAGTGATTCACATGGCAGAATTGTGCTCAGGAAGCAAACACACTGGTTCTATTGGCAACAACTTGCAACAAATCCAGTGTGTATTGTGCATTTTGTCTTAAGTCAGCTGGCAAACAAATAAAAATTGATGCCGGATCTGTTTTGGATACCAGATTGTGAAAGGCTAGTCATGATGATCTCCCTCCACAAACAAAAACTTGAGCCCTTAAATTAATATCTTCAAAGATCCATTGGTAGCTTATACCTAAATTTTCAGATGGACATTGATAGGAAGTGGTTCACGTAGCATACAATCAAGGTTTGGGAAAGGCTGGAATCAAGGAACTCCAGAGACAAATCTCTGGAAGTCAAAGTAGGCCTTTTTGATCCAAGCTCCCACTTTATGATCATTGGTAGGGTAGTTCTTCACATCAATGTCATGGGCATTGGACCTCACACTCAGTGGTCCATTTACACTCTGTGAATTGAATGCCAACCAACTCAGCATGAAGGTTTAACAAGACAAATGCATCCCAAGGGCCGTTTGTAGCCAGCTGGTGACCCAATAAAAACCCAGTTTGGGAATACTGTAGAACAGTCTAGAGAAGCTTCAGAGATTGACGCTCCAACTACAAGTCACGCAGCTAGCAATGGGTGGGTTCACATTCAATGGCCCATTCACTGGCCACCAATCTTGACTATAGTCTGCTTTTTGTCTTATGTCAACTGACATCCAAATAAAAACTCACCCAGGATCTGTTTTGGTTCCCAACCCAAGCTTGGGAAAGACAAATCCAGAGAAACTCCAGGGACAAAACCTCAAACTGGAAGCCAAACTTCCTTTTGAGGGCCATTGACATAGTCGTTTACATAGCTGTCAAGGATTCGGATTTATTCATACTCCACGGTCCGCTCACAATCACTCTGCGATTGGCGACCAATCCAGGGTGTAGTCTGCATTTTGCCTTAATTTTTGCACTTGCCCTGTGACTGACTATAGCAACCAGTCAAGGGTGAAGTCCATCCAGTCAGCTGACAAACAAAAACTTAACAATTATCGGTTTTGGCTGCCAATCCTAATTTGGGAAACACTGTTCTCAGGTAACCCCACACCCCAAACTGGAAGACAAAAGTGAATCTTTAAAAATTCACGTGCTCCTCATTTCACAACCAGCACGCTACAATAAAAGCGCTCAGAATACACTGCGGAGAGTAACACAAAGCTATCTGCAGGTGTTGGCAGCTGTATGGAACATGGAGCAGACTATAAGTGTGCTGGACCATAGCTGGACGCCAAAACACCGCCTGTTCCTTAAAGCAGAAGCAGCTGCAGTATTCTGCACTAACAGCAAGCTAGAAGATGAAGTAATCCACAATGATACCTGTCACTTTCGGAACACAGATACAGATAGAGATAGAGATAGACAGGCTGTGTCCAAATGTCCACCCTTGTCCCCTAACCCCTCATTCACTACATAGTCCCGCTCACTACTTTCTCCTTGTCACATATCACGTGACCACCGTAACTGAATGAAAATGTTTTAAAACTATACTTCAGTTCCTTTGTTGTAAATATTTTCAACTAAAAAGCATGTATTATTTCCATTAATGCTTCACTTTGACTCTCACGCTTGCGCTTTCGCTCGCGCCATGTTTATCCATGCTCGCAATGCATTGTGGTCTATATCAACCCCGGTGAGTGAACATCGATGTTCGCTACTTTTCAGAGTGCATTCTGGGTAATTTTGAGTGCCCTGGACATTCGGTCGCCACGACAAAATGGCGTGACCCCTCAGTAGGGCACTATATAGGGCGTAGGGTGCGATAGTATAGATAGAAATAGTGAGAGAGAGTGAGAGAGAGTGAGAGAGAGAGAGAGAGAGAGAGAGAGAGAGAGAGAGAGAGAGAGAGAGAGAGAGAGAGAGAGAGAGAGAGAGAGAGATCAGCATTTGTTGCAAACATTCCAAGTTAAGAGTTTGTGATGCCTCTTGTGGTGACCAGTAAGTCACATAAAATCACATTTGTCTATATGTACTGTAATTTTACATAGAAAATGGGTAAAACAGATACTTCCATGTGGTTGTAATTCCAAAAAGAAGGATTACAGTTTTCCAGAAGCCGAATCATTTGCCTTAGATCAGGAGTGACTTCACCTAATTTGAGTGCTGGAAGAAACAGAGTAAAAAAAAAAAAAAAAGAAAAAAAAAAAAGAAGAAGAAGCTATACAAGATTAGCATTTAGCTTCTTTGCTAACTCCACTTCGGTGACTAACTCTTCGCCATGTCACTTCTATTGTGGTTGGTCACCCTCAAATAACACTATAGTGTCTACAGGATAATGTTTATGAGACTGAAGTGGCACTTTATTAAAGAGGTTAGTCAACCCAAAAATGTTTTATTGGCGCAATTATGGTCTATGCAGTCCCACTAGTATAAATACGGTATTCTGGTTAATATTACGTTAGTGGCAAAATCCAGCGTTTTTTTTTATCCGTATCAGAAGGCGGCCATTTTGCCATTTGCTGTCGAGTGAAAATGACATCACAGTTGCTCAGGTCTCAGGTAACAACCAATCACAGCTCAACTTCAGAAAACAGGTGAGCTGTGATTGGTCTTTTTTTTTTAATTGTAAATATTGAATCAGTTTAGCAATTTACCATTGTAGTCATTTTTTTTTTAGAGGATCATGTGGGGTAAATCTACTTTCACACTCAAAGTGGCATGATTATCTTCATGTGTGCTTAAGGAAAATCACAGTTAGGAATGCTGCATGGTGGTCACTTGTGTTCAAGCAGTGCAAGCAAGCAACAACCAGCATGTTATCCATTGCGTGATGTCCACATCTGTCACTAAGGAATGCTCTTTTAACACTAACATGTCCTCCCTTGCGCTAACGTGATCGCTTGCACTCCTTCTGCATCTTCCTCACTTTAGGAAATACACGTCTGGGCCAAGATTCACCTCCAGTAGGAGTAGCAATAAATGCAAATCAAGCACGCCTCCGTCGTCGACTCACAGCTAATCAATCAGAACTTCTAAAGTATAGTAATCATAAAAATAAAAATGCATGAGCAGAAATACTGTAATAAAACTTTTTTTTTTTTTTTTTTAAAGTTTGCCCACCCCTGATTGAAAGCTACATATGTAAGTCTTCAGTAACATAAGTCTGTGTGGAACAGTGATCACTGCAAAAACCTACGATACAGTGAGACCACAAAAAAGTGTCGTCATCCGAAGTCGGTCGGCATGTATTGCGTAACTCAAAACGTCACACAATATCCATTTCCAATTACAGGGCACAGTGTGTGCATACAACTGATTTCTCAGTTTATGTTTCGCTACGCCTGCAATTAATCACAATGCGAAAACTACCGACAATTTACTGTGTTTTTATTCCTGATTAATTGTGATGATTCCCATTAATTAATCATTACGCGTGTCTTTGAAGGGGAGCGGGGCTCGTTAGCTAGCCCAAACCTCTCTTCTTTCTCATCATCCTTCTTTTGCATTCACATTTCTTTTCAGCTTTCAAAGATGATAAAGATGTGATTTTATGTAAATTATGTACAATAGGAGAAAAAAAATCTGTAATCTTAGACTACAGGATTAACGTTATTATAAGAGATTAAACTAACATTTTAAGAGCACTGTACTGAATTATGATTTATTATAAAAAAAAGAAAAGAAAAAAGATTATTATTATTACTATTTTTTTAACATATATGCACTTTAGTTCACATTTGTACGTGAAAATGCAATGCGTTGAAAATAGTCACATTTTCATAATAACCATATTATTAACGGGAAAAGCCAAGATTTTTCCGGGAATATAGTTGCACTTTTAAGATAATAAAGTCCTAATATGCTTTGACACAATATAGGCACTATGTTTTACAACGTTTAATGGTAATAGATTGTGAGGATTTATTGCATCTGAATTGTCATCTGGGGTTGTTTGACTTTTCCGCGGCAGGCTACGTTTCAAAGTTACGATGGCGAGGAAGGCTGCCAACCGGTGTAAATGCTTTTCAGGCATCTCAGATTGGCATGATTGCTGTGTCTACATCTGCTCAAAGAGATGTTGAGAAACAACCTGGACTCCCTCCATCATCCTTTCTTAGCTACATTAGTAGCACAAAAAAAAATAAAAAATTACTAAGATGTCGCTAGATTAGAGATTTTTAATGCCGCTAACTTGCTAAAATAATCAGCTAACAAGAAGTTTAATAAATTGATTTTATGTCACAAAGGGCTTAAATTTTTACAAATGTTGACATTCCAAAAACTAATCAGAATAATAATCAGAATAGAACATTCTGCCCACATAAAATAGACCGAAAAAACAACTAAATAAATCAAACTCCAATGTACAGTACCTCATTGGGATACAATTATTTCCCATTGTTGCTTTAAACAACATTAGACTTGAATTAGGGGGTTGCAGTCAATGAGCGACTAAGTGGGCTTTTGATGACGATAACAGCTAGCATACGCTAACTACAGCTGAAGTGCGGGTGGGGTGGGAGGTGGGGAGGGGAATCAGGCAAGAAAAAAAGAAACTAAAAAGCTCCATAACAGCAGAATTATTTTTAAAAACAACACTGCAACCACGACACATGCCGCACATTAATTATCTTGCAGCTGTAGAGTGGAAAGTCTTTTATGGGGAAGTCTTTTTACAGGCCGGGCTAAGCCAACATCGTACACGCAATAAATCAGCGCAATCATCCTTTTCGCGCGCCCCCACTGAAGAGGAGTTATAAACTAAGATTAGAAATGTGTGCTTTTTGTTCCTGCCATTGTTGCTTAGCACGTGGGGGGGGAATTCTGGCCTTCGTCTTGGCGTGGCCATCGCTGTGACACTGAAACCGTTTCAACAATGTGAGCGTGGCTGATGAAATTCGGCGAGTATATCAGCGAGTACGTGGCCCTTTTCGACGCGATCCATTCACCTTCAGAAACGAAAATGACATCATGCTAAAAAATGAGGTGACGGTTCGCACATCCGACTCAGGGCGGCATCCAAATGAGACGAGTGGGCATTCACTCTCCGTCCGCATATCCCCCCCACCCTCCTTTCGTGGAAATATTTCACCAATATTGCACTTCACGGGGGAAAAAAAAATGTTAATCATTGGATGCTGCAAGAAAGTTTTAGAGTAATAGTGTCTTATTTTAAAGGAAATGTCATAATGTCATTCTGATCTTAGTTGCAGTATTATTAGAATGATTCTGAATTTACAGGATACAAGCATAAATTCATAATGTTCATATTGTTACTGAATAAAGGTAATGTAATTTCAAGAAAAAAATGGATAATCCGAGAGAGGTAAGAGAAATACTTTAAGAGGAAAAATATTTTATGAAGCCTAACGTAATTATTATTATGTGGCAATGTCAGAGGTAATGATCTTTTCTTTTTTTCTTTTAGGAGACATCTAAGCAAACACAATATGATTGGCTGCTTACAGTGTTGAATAATGAGCTGCCTCTTTTGAAGTTAATAGCCTCCAAGTAACTTTTTTTTCTCCTCAGTGAGCAGTTTCGCACGGAGGAGCAAAGAGAAAGAAACACTGCAAACAGATGCCTTTATCTTTTAATTAATGTGCATTCTCCTAAAAGTAAAAAAAAAAAAAAAAAAAAAAAAAAAAAAGTGCCAACAGGTGCTAGTTCGCCCCAAGGACAACATGAGTAGCTCACGGGACTGTTCTAATAATAGCTCACCAGTGATGGGACACTGAATTAAAACGGGGAAAATGTTAACATTTATTTATTTATGTAAACTTAACATGGACCAGATTTTTCTATTCTATATTTTGTTTAAAAATAAAATGGATTGTGTTCAATAGAAAAGACATTCTGTTTGTATTATTTACACAAATATTTCAAATAGGGTCATTTTAGAGCTGTCATTTTAATACATTGATACTGCAATATCTTTGCTCACGGCTATCATACATTCAGAATCTAATATTGGTCAATATCTGAGTTTTACAAAGAAAATGTACATTTTACAAGAATAAAATGTTTGTAGTCTATCAAAAACAAATTTATTGATATTAGGAGGAAAAATGCGATGAGAAGATAATTGTAGTTCCATGACAAAAAGCGGTACATACAAAAATAGATATTAAATACAGTGCTAGACAAAAAAAGTTGCACATTTCAAAAAATAAAGTACTAATTTCCAGACACCCCTTTGCTTTATAGGTTTTCATTAAATAAAACTGAAGTTTGAAAACAGAACTCTACATACGCTAATAAACCATTTATTACCACCATGAAAAGCACTATAAAAACAATTTGAAAAAATAAATAAATAATCACATGCAGAATGGAAAGCCAAGATTTAATTTTCTAAATGTTTAGCAAAGTAACAACACTTAGCGCCCGCGTCGTTGCCAAACTGGCACCCAACGCTCACACCATTTGCACTAGTAAAGCGTTTACACGGCAATTAGAACTATTTGAGGAGCAAAAGCCTTGCCCGGTCCTTCACAGTCTCTTTTTGGAGCCAATATTCAACCTGGGAGCCAGACAAAATACCAACACGGTAACTCTCAGCTCTTGTCACAATAGATTGAAAACGGCAACATGATGGGAGGTCGGCCGTGGCGCTTTGATGAACGATGTTCCGTGAGACTGCTGAAGCTCAACAGCCGAGACGACCCCACAATTCAGATATGAATTCGTAGGCTCACTCCCGCTTGGATTTCAGCATCTTTCAAAAACATAGGGAAATACCCACCCGCTAATTGTTACGTAAAGGAACAGCTAGCTGTGTTTTTAATCACTGTCAGATATTTGCTGTTTGTGCAAGACAGACAGACACGAATGAAGAAGATTTTTGGGTAAAAGGTAAAATGTCTGAATAATCCAGTCCTTTTTTTTTTTTTCTTTTTTGTGCTAACTTGCGGGATTATACACAAAGTTGTGTTTTACAAATCTTTACATTATCATACATCAAGATTCACTTTGCATAAATTAACCACGTAAAAAGATTACCGACATGTGATTGTTCACTTCGGAACATTTCGACTGTTCAGTTCCGTGAGACGACTGCATCCATGGCAACCATGATGTTTCGAAAACTTCATCAGAGAGCAATTTTTTTGTGGTCACTTAAATCTAAACCAAACATAAAATGCTTACGTTTTGGCATTGTCAGCGAAAGCTATGCGACGAACAGATTTCATAACTGCAGGATTACGTAAAAACAACTTGGACCAATTTCTGGGAGTTCTGCCATGTGGAAATGTCTGACTTCTACTACAAAGGGCCCCATTTTTGTGCCCAGCGCAAGCCTAGCGCATAGCACAGTCTAACTGTTCACAAAGGTGGAATTTTCTTTTTTCTTTTTTTTTTTTGGTATTTTCCTAGACTTTGCACAGGTAGAAAACATTGTGGTATGGAACGCAGCCGACTCACAGCCAATCAAAGCGGCTCCACTCATTCCCATTAAAATCAGGGCAGGAGAAGTGCACACAGGAGTTTGACATTGCAGGAGCAGAAATTGATTCGCTGGGGTCAAACCATTTATACAGGTAAATTGCGCAATCTCCCCTGGCGGATGATGATGTAGTGGGCCGTCCATGTGACGTAGGCAATTAGACCGCCTTGCACTCCTGAATTTTTGCTTTCGAACTGAAACTGTAAAAGATTCCTACAAAAATTTACAACAAAGTTTTGCATAAAACACCTCGACGTTAACCACAACGACGTCCCATCTGGTTGTTTGCTGTGCTAAAAGTAAACCGTTACTTTTCAATAACTTGTTGACATTCACTTTGCATAACTGACACAAATTGACATTTAAAAAAGATACAACTTCGCGCATGACCAATATAACTGATATCGTCAGCATAAATAAGGTAAATGTTTATTTACTTTTATTAAACTGCACTGTCACCATGGAAACCATGATGTTTAGTAAACCCATTTGAGAAACATCGAGTATGGACTTTTGCGCTCGAATTTTGAACCAATACAAAACGCATCCAACAAGATTCCCTAATGGTATCTGAGGATTGCTTCGATTTGCTATAATTATACATTTCTTGTTACATAGTGAATTAGATTATATCGGTCAGCTATGAGTTAATGTCAATAAATAACTAATTAAAACCAATTACAGACTCACCTGTAGCATGTGGCAACTTCCCCATTGGGTTTAACGCAGGAGTACTTGGTAGTGGAGATGTTATCTGAGCACTCTTCACTGTCACTGTCAAAATAATATTTAAAGAAGTAGCCTAACTTAACAACAAAAAACTACAGCGCTGGTCGTCTGAAAGTGTCCGCCGAACGTTACCTGAGTCGGGCGTCCTCCTGCCGGTGTGACCGCGGCGAGGCTCCGGAGAGAAGCAGCAACCAGGTGAGGGCGGCGAGCAGGCTGCGAGCGTGTCCGGGGTTCATGACGCTCCGTCGGGGTTGCTGTCACCGGGCCACCCTCTCGTGGAATGAGCTAGGCGGTGGTGGTGCAGGGGCCGTGCGTGGACACAAGCTGTCACGCAGCCAGCCACGGACCCTCCCACTCGCCATTCGCACGTTGTGGTCAAGCGAGGGGCTCTACCCTGGCGATTTATGGTGATTAGTTTTCATTATTTGACATTCATACCGCATGCTTTTTTTTTTTACTTTCGAGTGGAAGTGCAGAGAAGTTCAGGACTTGAACTCTGCTGCTACCTCGCGGTTAACAACGGAAGCTCAGCAAGAGAACAACCCCAACGACCACTTCATTAGGTACATCTGTGTGACGATTCGAGAGCCACTATGCGAAAAGTTGGCAAGTACTTTTTCGCTGCACCAGCAAACGAGCACACTTTAGTTGTACAAACAAAACTCATTTCGACATTTTCACCTGATTAAAGGGTTAATATATATATATAAAAAAAATCCATCTCAAGGGGCGGCCATTTTGCCACTTGCTGTCGACTGAAAATAACATCACAGTGCCGAAGGGCTCAGGTAACGACCAATCACGGCTCACCTGTTCGCTGTGTTAGGTCATGTGATGTTTGCATTCAAGGAAAGTGGGAAATCTAATGTATCTAATCTCGGATTGTCCCATTTCCGACTTCGGTGCATGCGTTCCAGGCGAAGATACAGCTGATTCAGATAAATTGTTTAATTCTCTGATTCATCACAATACATTTGGACCTCCAGCAAACATTCCTTCTAATTTCCTTTATTAGTTTATTGGAATAGCTTCAAAGCATTGAATACATTCCACTGAACAGGGAGATATGGCATATCTTCACACAATCAGTGTAAATCAAATTTATGTGAGATTATGTTGAATAACTAAATTAAATAATAAATAAAGATCATGTTTTACCATTCACAGTCTGTGTCTCCATTTGGGTTCGCCATTGTCAAGTGACGTCAGCTTGAAGTTGGTGGATGAAGTGTTTTGTTTTTGTTTTTTTTGTTTTTTTGCAACTTCTCAACTCTGACCTTTTGTACTTTTCTTCGGAGGAGGTTGGAAAAGTCCATCTTTGCACCTTCCTCGAATCCAGCATTACATTATTGATGTGTGATGTCAGTCAACAGCAAGTGGCAAAATGGCCACCTCCTGAGATGGATAAAAATGATTGGATTTTGCTTTTTAATTCATATTAATTTAACCACGAATCGGAATATCGTGTTTAGACCAGGGGGGCCACATCGAACATATTGTCAAGAAAATTATTAACTTCCCCTTTGAAAACAATTCTGTAGTTGGACAACTTGGTGTTTCATGGTACTCGTTGGTATTTTAGTGTACTTCCAGGAAGTAACACATGTGCTTATTAGTTGGGCCTGATGGTGTTACTACTGTAGCACAGTAGTTTACTATCTTTATAGTTTTGCCAATTGGACATTTTTAAAAAGTATATGACCACCATAAACTGTATATTATGGATTTGGAATAAATGCTCAAACTGCGTCCAGCTTTTGAGTATGTAGCTGTAGTACCGCTTCCCTCCACTGGGTGGCTCTTTCAGCCAAGAGATCAGCATCCCTCTTGCCTCCTCTTGATTCAGCAGCACCCTCGTCACCAGTGGCCACAAAATGGATGACAGCTTTTAGTGCGTCACGCCGACGACGGCGCCGAGGCTGTGCCATTTACCTTCCACCCGTTTCCATGCCTCAGCAACCCGAGCTGTCCAATAATGAGGGATGCTGCGAGGCGTCACAGGCTCATGTATAAGGGGAATAATGGGGCAAGATGGTGAGCCGTTTCCTTGTTTAGCCCCCTTCAGATAACACCAGAGCAAGCATTTTCACTTTGATGTACGTCATTGTCGTTCTTGTATATGTACCATAGCCTAAATGTGGTGCGCTATATGGTGTATTTCCTCTCCAGGGATTTATTTACTGCTCACAGTAGGCTATTTAAGAGCCCATCCAAATGGCAACTTTGCATTTCAGGGCAGTGAGTGCGGTGCCCCACCATATTCAGCAGATAGAGCTGTTGGTCTTTTTCTGCGTTTTTCTTCATCTATTGGTCAGTGTTCCTCAAACCAAGGCCCTCATTATAGGAAAAATTCACAACACATCACCAGAGAAAAATGCCACAAAAATAAAAATAAATAAATAAATACATAAATAAATCATGATCTCACCTCAGTTTACTCAAATATTGACTTCGTCCTTGTGAAATCCGGGCCTGCCAAACACAAAGCCGACAGACTTGCAGGAGGCCGTGACTTATTATTCTGTGTTGATAGATGAACATGAAGATATATTTGGAATTAGTGAATCATACATTTCCAACAATTTAAGTGAAATTGGATAAGTCCATACCAAAATTCTACCTCGTATAATCTGAGCAAAAACTACAATAATGAATAATAATCATGTGAAATAGCCCTCATTTAATATTTTGAAAAATATACAAAATATTTTATTTGAATATTTTTAGATAGTTTTAATACAAAAGAATTATGCATTTCTCATGTGCTTTTGTACAGCTGGAAGCAAAAATGGAAGGACAAACTAAAATGTAAAAAAATATACATATATATAATATAAATATATAATATAGTTGGGATGAAATCCTGATCATAACTTGTCCCCGTGCATCACCAAAATGTCCTTGACAAGCAAAGTATTGTAATTAGTATGTCATTCAAGATCAAGTTTCCAAGGGTAAATCAATACATAGTTTAAATGATAATAAATCAATTATTAATTGATGTAACGCTACAAAATATAAAAAATAAAACATTAAAAATATAAAATAAAAATAATTTTAGCCTACTTCAGATGTAGCCAATTTAGTTACTGACTCATTTTTCAAATACAGCACAGTGACCAATGAGAGAGAATCTTTCGTGACAGTCAATCAAAGTTATTCATCTCGTGTGTTACTGTTAATGCATGACGGTATTGGAGCGGTTGCCACGTGAAGAGTATCGTATATTGCGTCGACACCTTGCGGTTTGCCGTCTGCGTGTCGGTCTGCAGCACTGCAGCAGTGGCGATCTGCACGTCCCCAGACGAGAGCGGTCCGTCCGTCGGCTCTTAGCCGGCTAAACTGACGCTAACAGCCCGCGTCACCTTGTCGCACTCGTCAAGCTCGTCTTGGCGTCGCGTACGCTCACTGACGTGTTAAGAGCTGAGAAGACGTGAAAAGTGTGGGACACTCTGTTATTTTTTTATGTTTTTATATCATCACGGTCTCAAGGTCATGCAGTATCTGCTCAGTGCGGAAAGAACACAGCCGGGAGCGCTTGAACTCGTGTTAGTCTCTCTCTGTCTCTTTTTTTTTTTTTTTTTTTTTTTTCTCAAATAAAGCCACTAATTCCATTTTCATTACCCTTGACTAACTTTGCCCACGTCAGTCCTCGCTCGTTGTTCATGATCCTCTTACTGCATTATAAATCACAGCGTGCTGTGCTACCTCTATCGCTCTCTATCTGTATGGATTTTTAGATTAAAACCACTAGCGGCGTTAAAGCAAGCGCATGCATATGCATAGACTTAATTAGTCGATTCACTCCAATCAATATGGAAATAGAGCTGCCGTTTAATCATGTCTGGCTGGTAGTCAAACATAACAGAGGACTGACGGTGTGACGTTATGACAATGAAGTCACAGTGTTATACGAATAAAGTTGTAACCATTTGGGAATTGAGTTGCAAAGTTGCAGGAAAAAAAAAGTTGCACTGTTCCGAGAACAAAATCATAGTCCCATGTATTCGTCATTCACTAATTGGAGATTTTATTTTATTTTATTTTTTTAAACTATCCGATGTTATTCACTGGAAAACTCCCCGATTCTGTTCTTGTACTCAGACAAAAGCTCTGTCTAATGGAAAAGTAGTGATTTGCTGCCCTCTTGTGGCATCTATAAGTCCAAGTGTTCCAAGAATAAAGTCATAATTAGAATTAAATTTGAATTGGTGTTAATTTCGTCAACGAAAATTAAACAAAAATAAATTTCGTCAACACGCATTTTTCACCGGACTAAAACTAGATTAGACTAGACTAAACCCATCATTAACTCATTTGCTCCCAAAAACGTATAGATACGTTCTATTTTAAATGTTTTACGTGTCCCAAAGACGTATTTATACGTTTTTTTAATGCTATAATAAAATAAAAATATAAAAATAAAAAATAAATGGGGTTAAATGATTGTCCTGACTAAAACGAGACTAAAATGTTGACAGTTTTTGTTGACTAAATCTAGACGAATAAAATGATGTTTTCTTGGACTAAATTAAAGACTTAAATGCTAGATTTATAGTCGACTTAAAATGGACTACGTAAATAAAAACGGGATGAGGTTGAATAACTATGATTAAAAACTAATAAACGTGATTGAAATCGGACTAAAACTGAGACGAAATTTAAAAACGGGCGACTAAAATTAACACTAGTTTGAATGTTTTTTAATTCCGAAGTTACGAAAACAAGCTGATAATGTTAAATGAATCCGAATTCGTAGTGTTACGAGAGTAAAACCGGAATGCTACGAAGCCAAACTCGAATCAAATCGCAATGTTGTAACAACAAATTATTAATGATATGAGAATTGAGTTAGAAGGTAACAAAAGAATAAGTCACATTGCTAGAAGACTTATTTTGCAAAGTTAAAGAGTAAAGAAGATATTAATTAGTGAGAATAAAATCATGCAGTAGTATTCTCAAAATAATCGAAATGAGAGAAAAAGCCGTCATGTTAGCGTGACGAGAAGATCATTCCGTCGCACCGTTCTACTTCGCTATCCACTTGAACTACTTCAATTAATTCCGTTTCTTCTCTCCGCATTCACATGTAATTTCTGGGAACAAAGTCAGGCCCTTTCTCGTTTCTTCTTCTTCGTTGGTGAGACAGCAGGTTAATAAGCAATTTCCTTCCTGTCATTTCAACGCTTCAGTGGTTTCCCGGCACGTACACTGATACCGTCTCGCTGCTCATTGACATCAGCTGCGCAACCAGTGACTCATCTGCTGCCCAAAGAGAGAATTATGATTTTATCTTTGTAATATCATGACTTTATTCTCATTATATTACACCTTTTTCTTTTTTCCACAGCTAAGCTTAGTCTTACACTTGTTCATCTCAGCATGAGATCAGAATTGTTTTAGTGTTTTTTGTTTTGTTGTATTTGCTGTCTTTATATTATTTTATTGATATCTGTTTTTATTTATATGTCTGATTTTTAGTTATGTATCATGGTTGTTGCTCTATAAATAAAATTGAGTACGTACATAATCAACTTTAAACTCACATCTATACATACGCACATACGCACACGTAATTAAATGAACATTTGTCATATGAAATAAATTCATAATGTTCTGACAAAAAATGGAATATTGGAAAATATGGATATTTAATTTTTCCCCTCCCCTATAAAGCAATGAATATTAGACTCAAATTGAAATATTATTACAAAATGTTAAATTTGAGGGGGAAATAAAAATCTTAATATTTCAACTTAGTATGCCAGTTTCATGACATATTTTTATTTATTTTTTTAATAATAATAGGCTGGTTAACTTCTGCTTATACCATACAGTGTTCCTTCACTTTTTTGCGGGTGCTATGTTGCATGCCCGCCCAAATAGAAGTCATTAATAATAATAATAATAATAATGATAATAATAATAATAATAATAATAATAATAATAATAATAAATTATCTTTTTTTTAAGGTTAAAAGTATTTATTTGTCATTAAAAAAGGTTTACTAATTGTTTAGATGGATTACTAATTTTGTTTATGTTTAAACTAAAGTACTAAGTACTGTATTATCGCTAAACGTGCTTCCGGCTTGCAAGGGAAACAAAAACACCGAACAGTATGGAAATGTTATCCACTGCCATCCATGTTGAATTATCAAGCAGGAATGCCATAAGTTTAGTTTCATTATACTTTGTGCATATGAATGTGAATATTAATGCTTATTTTCGTCGGAAGAGTTCACTGTACTTTTGTTTGCAATGGTGCTACAGTGTATGTATGGTATGTAGCGTTTGATTTATGTTATGGACCCAAATAAAAATTGGCAATACAGTGAATCCACAATAAGTGAACACAGTCTGTACTTCAAACATTTCCTTTACTGTAAATAAAGCTTTTATGATGCTGACATTGTATTTTGATTGTCATTAAAGTTGAACATGGAAATTGTATTGTAGGGACAAGAAAAAAAGAAAATCCCTAAGCCGATTTAACCGTTTATCAGCAGCCGACATCTCGTGCCAGACTGGAAACTACCTGCACGTTACCGCACGCGTTCTGATCAATACAAACAACCTCCCGCCGTCCTTGGATTACCGCGTCTCACCCCTCCCTCCCTCCTTTGTTTTTTTTTTTTTGTTTTTATTGCTGCACGCAAATACGAGTGCACACTTTGAAATCGTCCTTCCCCTCCAGCGTTATAGCAGATGCAGATAATCGGAACAAATTCTTCCAGGCCTTTGCGACCACGTACAGAATAGCGAGCATCGTATCGCCAACAATCGGAAAAGAGGAAATGGAAAGATGAATCTGGCCTTTAAGATTGCAAGTTTGCAAGAGGCAGCCCCGGATTTGTTTTGGAATATTATAGGAACACAACAACAACAAAAGTCAGCAAACGTAGTATAAGAATGAAGTCACTGACAACGTTGATATCGGATGCTAATCTAACCGAATAGGTAGCAAGTAGCCAGGTGTCTTTTGGAGCTCGTTTTGGATGTTAAATAACCAAGTGCCATAAGCTAACATTTCTATTGCTACAAATGCTAAAATCTTCTATTATTTTTAACCAACCAATTTATTTAATGAGTTTTGTTGAAAGAAAAAAAAAAGTTTTATTCTTGTAAAATGGTGTCCTCTTGCCTGGTGTAGCAGAGGAAACTGAAGGACGGAAATGATTTCCCTACTTTAATTCCTTTGGACGGGCAGAATGTGGTTGCGGCTCGAGATGCCGACGAGCAGATGGCGGCAACGAGGCAATCCATGCAGGGAAAATGTGAATTAGGAGATTTTTTCCGGCAGGCCTCTTTGCACTAATGTGACAGATAATTTCACAGATCCTAAACAACGCTACCAAAACACCACGTCTTGGACAAAAAAAAAAAAAAAAAGGAAAAACAACACATAAAAAAACCCCATCACTGTTATGTAAGAGGATTTTCCGCCAAAGTTTTTTTTTTTGTACTTTGCTTTTCCCATGCGATTAACATCTTCCGCTCTTCCGTGACTCCCACCCAGCCTGCCGCTATTGCTCAAGGGCACCTCCTGGACTGGGGTAACCCGGATGAGGAGAGAGCTGATAAGGGCCATTGGTAGTATAGCGGTTGATATAGCTGACTCTCTAGTAGTGTCATTTGCATCAACAATCCGAATAGTTGGTGTTGGTTTAGCCAGCCGGGCTGAGGTGTCAATCAGCGGCCGCACCTCCCTGAAGTCTTTGCACTTTTCTCCTTGTGATCAATTCACCCTTCACACCTGCCACTCAAAGTTTTAAAATGTCAGAAGGAGGGAGGGGTGGAGCAATATTTTTTTTGGGGGGGGAAGTCAAACAAGGGCGACGGCTGAAAGTCAACACGAAGGAATTGAAGCGTTTCTGGGGAATGAGTCATCGCCGGACATGTATTCAGATGAAATGTGGACCACTCTTCATTGGAATTTTCAAAAAAAAAAAGATGAGGCTCGAGCCTTGCTGCCATTGAAAAAGAACAGAAGAAATAAAGCGGGAAACCCATGCTAATAATCGGAATGCCTACATCCAATTAATACTAGTGTTGTTCCGATACCGATATCGGCAGAGGCGCCGATACTGCATTAAAACAGTGGTATCGGTATCGGTGACTACTCGCAAGTAACATGCCGATAATATTAATTCCAACTCTAATATAGGTTTTGGATGCAGCATCTTGTGTCTTGCTCGTGCACAACATTCACTGGTATGTGACATGCTCACTGCATGTCGATCTAAGATATCCTATTGGCCCTTGAATGCTCTGAACCAATGGCAGGACAGCTTTTTTATGTTGAGGAAAAAAAAAAAAAAAGAACCTTAGGTATCGGTATGGTATCGGTATCGGCCGATACTGCAAAGCTGGGTATCGGAATCGGTATCGGGGGCCAAAAAATGGTATCGGAACAACACTAATTAATACGCATGCAAACGTAAGTCCCAATTCATTTAACTCACAATACGAATTGTCTGTCCTACACATGTATTTCAAAAATGTCCCATTTTTAAAAAATTAATTAACATATTTGAAAAACAATTTAAATGCATGCAGCAAATTAATAAACAATTAATTATTTTAATGACTTACTATTATTTAATTTTTATTTTTTTTAACGTTTTATTATCTGAGCATTTATTTTGAACATGAAAACAAATTTTAAAAATGAGAATCAATACTGGTAAATCAAACATTAAAAAGCCAATTTGATTCATGAAACTTTATGAATGTTTAATGTGTTGTATCAGCCAGTAATCAAAGAACATATTTTAAAATTAAACATTAAACTCTCAAATAATTTACATGCATGCTTATCAATATATATGTATGTAAAAATATTTAAGCTAATCCTAATTATTAAATAAAAACATTTTTATTTTTATATACAGTATAGCATTTACAAATAATGAATCAGCCAATGCATACAAAAATATATACACTATTTTGAAATATTTCCCATCATCACAGTCCACTTGCACTGGGGTCAAGCAGAACAGTGACCCATCAGATCCAGCAGATGGAGCTGCGGTGGTGAAAAGTATGTTGAATAACATGCACTATTTTGTATGTCGCCACCTACAGGACTGGGGTGTAACAACTTTAGCATGTCGTGACTTTTCAGTCAAAGCGCAGACGTGTTTAACATTGTTGGGCCTTGGCTGAGGTCTAATGGGTGTTTTGTTTGTTTTTTTCAGTGGAGAATTTTTGTGTGAAGGTCATCCGAGGAGACTGCATGCATGTATGAGAGGTTCTTGAGACAAATGATGACGCCATTAATTCATAAAATAAGAAAGAAGGAAGTCTTGGCTAGTGTGACCTTAATGCCTCAGATTATATCTGGATTGAAAGATAAAGGACATCTGTCATGCAGACATCCGACCAGAGCCCACAATATAACTTGAGAGTTTACAGATTCAAAAAATTACAATCTTCCGACCCGATAATTTGAAGAGGACTTGTTCAAAATATTGTCCATGCTACCGATTTGCTTAACTTTTTTTTTTTTTTTTTTTTTTTTTTTTTTAATCAAATAAGGATACGTACCACCGGTTACACTCAATAACTATTCTGATATTCTATTCCATTTAGGTCCGACATAAAAGTCATGTCATGTCATTGGTTGCTAAGAAGACTTCTTGGGCACAGTCATAACTGCCCCAAAGGCCAATTTAAAAAAATAATAATAATAAATAAAAAAAAAAAAAAAAAAAGATCATGTTGTGAATCACCACATTGAAGCATGTATCATAGTAAGCTGGTAGCAATGTAATGGAATTACATCAGATCCACATTGCATTTATTTAAGAGAAGGCTGGAAAAAAAAAATCATAATAATCAAAAGAAATGGGAGCTTATGCGGTGTAACAGACGGTTTGGGATTGTACAGCTTAACCAGAGGTCACTCTCGATTCATAACGCCAGGCAGATTTGTGCATGCGAACGTCTGAGTGACATCATCGCCAGCAGACGCTCGACACGTGGATGTACTGGCCCCGCCCCCCACGGTCATCATGATATGACGATAAGATAGTTAATAAAGTTATGGATAGCGCAAAAAAAAATAAAAAATGGAATTGACTGTAGGGTGGGGAGGATTTGTTTTAATCTGGCAGGAGGTTTAGCCGTGGCGGGATTATTTACTATTACGCAGGAAGCTTTAGGTGTCACATGGCTGTGGAGTCTGGCGTTGGGGGGGGTTTGACACTGGTCAGAGCGACATCCATTCACCCTTCAGATGAGCACATGGCACTTCTTACTTCAGTAATGAGAATACAAGTGGAACTTTTTTGGGGGAAATTAAGTTGAGAAATGTCATCATGTGAAGGGCATAAATCATAGCCCCATAAAAATATGAATGTCCATATTAAAGTAAATGGTACTTCATTTATATAGCGAGTTTCCTCCTTATAAGACCCTCAAAGCGACGACCACTCTACCACTGAGCCACGCCGCCCTCAATGTTAATTTTTAAACAATATTTTTTGTTTATTTATTTTTTATTAATTGATATTGAAAAAAAAAATGCTCATGTTTGTATGACCATGAGGCAAGCTAAAAGAGTCATAAAATCAAACAAGGTCCAAGTTAAACTTCAATTTGGTTTAAAAAAAAAAAAAAAAAAAAAGATTTTGAGCTACTTTTTTTCCCTTACTACTACGTTGCAAAAAAAAAAATCACTTGAAGTGTTTTAAAAAAAAATATTATTATTATTATTATTTTGCACAACAAACAAAATATCAGCTTTTTTTTCTTTGAAAACATTTTTTTGTTCTCACTTCTAATAATAATAATAAATTAAAAATAAATCCCTTCCAAATTGTTCATTGATAATTTTTGGGGGGGTTTGTTAAAACATCCTCATCATTATTATCATCATCACCAATCAGGGATAGGCGTGTACCGATACCAGGTATTTGAAGGAAAAATGCTATATTGGGATATAGTTTATAGGATATAGTTTATTTATTTATTTATTTTTATTCATTTATTTATTTATTTATTTTATTTTTTTTGGGGGGGGGGGGGATTTTATGCATCAATTGTTGCTTGGAATCATGGTACTGTGATAATTAACACATTGCTTGGTTAATTAATCGAATTGTGATGTTTGGATATTAACATTCCTACTTATGCACTGCAAAATATCACATCTAGTACGATGGAAGTCGAGAATGGACAACAATATACAAGACTCCGCCTTCCCTCGCTTTAGCGCTAATCTGTTCCCACCACAAGACAAGATTAAAGCTTTCCCGGGAATGCCTGGCCACAATATGAACAAGCGAAGGGGTCAAAGGGAAATCTGACCACTGATCCTTCTGCGCATTCATCAGGGTTCCAAATAAACTTTCACATCAGGGAGGGAAAAAAAAGAAGAAGCTATTTTGTAGTTAACGTACGATATGGCGGCGGCAGGAGCGATTCCTGCAGCAGCGAATTTGGCAGTCAAGATGGCAGGAAGGAGCATTGGTGCGGAAAACGAATCCTCGGCGTGGAATTGATGGAAAGTTGCGTTGCATGAAGGAGATGATGATGATGAACCGGGTGTGCTGACAGCTCGTCAATAGACGCAGAAGCGGCGGCTGAGGGGGCAGGAAACGATTGGAGATTAAACAGCCAAGGTGGTAAATGTGATAAATTTCACATCAGGATTTATTCTGTAGCATCGAACAGTTGACTTTGGCCTGTAGTAGCTCGGAATGCTAAAGGTATTACGATTAAATAGTTCGTGGTTGAGGTTGGAGTCAGCCACATAATTCGAGTGGCAAGTTTTCAGAGTTAACGATAAAGTATCGTTCACTTATTTCCCAAATGTTTTAAGTGGCCCAAAAACGTATTTATATGTTTTTTTTGTTTTGTTTTTTTTGTTTTGTTTTTATGCTAGAGCTTTGATTCAGCCTCTCAACTGCAAAGAACGGTTGAAGAAATGGTAGTTATTACACAAACGGCCAGCAGGTGGCAGAAGAGTATAAGAGATCAACCAGGGCCATGTTGCAACAAGCTCTTTTTGCCAGTGTTTTCACCAGGAATGTGAATAATGATGAAACTTAGCTATATTCTAATGCTAATTGCTGCAAAACTAAAACAGATAGAAATATGATGAAATTCCAACCGGAATGTCTCCAATGGCGTGCGCGCCCGTCATACGGTTGCACACGTTTGCCAACTCACAAGCATCTCGTATCCTCGCTGCCAAGTAAATGGCGCGCCCTCACGGCAAGGACACGCGTGATGGCCGACCCGGTGCATTAACGAGCACCCACAGGTAATCAAATCTAAGGGATACCGTGACAAAATGCGGGAATATTTAGTGCTCGTTTCACGGTCAGAGAAGGTGAAAACAACAACAACTATACACGGACTCATCAGGACCCGATGAGCAAGGACCTCTAGCTCTCATCGACCACCAGAACATTAACAAATAAGGCCTTATTAATCAATACAGTGAGGAAGTACGGAAGCTTATTGCTGCCACACCGGAAAAACAAACAAACAAAAAAAAACGTTCAATATCATCTGCTCACGAATATGCGGCATGCTAACGGAATGCTAGCATAACTTGTTCAGGATTGAGTATAGCCAAAATCGAACGGTTTCCGTTTTGATGTTGTATGCAGTCCATGCCTCAAAGATGAGACAAGATCAGGCCAGAGAGGGACAATTTTTCAAAACATCTTTTGAATATTGCCACGTCATACAGAAAAAAATACTAAAAAGTGCTTTGCACTGAGGGAAGCCATTTCCTTTTATGATGCAATCAAAGGTAGCAAAGCCCCACCCCTGCAAATTTGGTATCATTGGAAAGCTCTGAATGTCCTCTTTAGAGCACAAAAGGAGTCAATTCAATCATATGCACTGGGTGGGAGATATTCAGGTTTAAAAAGGTCCACTGCAGAGGACAAATTTGAATTGCTGGTAGTCAGGAGGAGAATAAAATATTTTTTTCTTGTAAAAATGAATGTGACAAGATTACAAATAAGATGTATGTTTTTTTTTTTTTTGTCATGTTCTATGAAGGAATGTCTGCCAAACAGCTTACCTCAGTGCTTTCCCATCCAGATGGAGAACCAACAGCGCGCCGGCATCATGTGGCTATCCCTGTCGGCCCGCCCAAGCTTCCGCTCATCGTACGCCTTCCAGGCGAGGCTCAGCCGGCTCGGGCGCGAATCGCTGCGGACCTCGCAGCTCGTTCAACTAGCGGCGATCCTAGAGGGAATCATAGTGGAGTTCGCATGTCGTTTTGTGGGCCCGGAAAGGGCACAAGGGATTGCCCCGAGGGGGGTGCCGGGTAGCAGGCTACGCTCTTTGCTAAGATCCATATGGCCCCTGGATAACTGCAGAGAAAGCTGTGTCACTCTTTGGCAGGATATCAAACCCGAAGAGTTTCATCATGCTTCTGTTGGGGATCTTCACAGGCAGGATACAGTCGGATCAATCAATTCAGAATCAACATTAAGGTCAAATAATAAG
Organism: Festucalex cinctus; assembly: GCF_051991245.1. Taxonomy (NCBI): domain Eukaryota; kingdom Metazoa; phylum Chordata; class Actinopteri; order Syngnathiformes; family Syngnathidae; genus Festucalex; species Festucalex cinctus. The sequence goes on from NC_135425.1 coordinate 20,823,630, forward strand.
GCTTGTCACAACTACACCCCAGAGCAGGGGTCTGCAACCTGCCTCACTGCCGTGGATCTTAAAAAAAAATAAAATAAAAAATAAAAAATAAAAAAAATAAATAAAAAATAAAAAAGTAGAAATTAACTTTTTTTAAATTTTTTTTTTTTTTTACATATTTAAATTTTTTAAACAACATTCTTTAAATGATTTTGATAAAAAAAAAAAAAAGAATAAATATTCAAAAAAATGTCAGAGTACAAATTTGTAAGTTGTCGGAAAGAGACAAAAGGTAGATGTAAAAGTAAAAAAAAAATAAAAAAATAAAAAAATAAATAAAAAAAACCTAAACATATTGGAAAAGTGACCATAAAATATCCAAAAAGAGGAAACATAAAAAAATACCATATAATGTACCAGTACACAAAATTGCCAAAAAAGAAAAATAATCGGAACATTTATTAAAAAAAAAAAAAAAAAGGCAGAAAAGAAAATGTTCAATAACTAACCTTAAAATGTACAAATCAAAAGACGAAATGCAGAAAATTACCATGTCTTTGGATTTGCCAAAAAAGTTAGAAAATTCATTTTTTTTTTAAAAAGGCAGAAAAGGAAACATTCAAAAAGTATAACTATAAAAAGTCCAAAACCAACAGAAGAAATCCCAAAACTTACCATATTATGTCCACAAAATTGTATTAAAAATGGGAAAAAAAATTAAACTTTAAAAAGTAGCTAAAATTACCTTCAAATGTCCATAAAAATGTCACAAAATTGATAGCAAAAGGGTAGAAACAAACGTCAAAAATAGCCATAAAATATCCAAAAAAGTAAGGCAAGGAAGAAAATAACCATTATTAAATAATATATTCATAAAATTGCCAAAAATGTCAGAAATTTTACAGAAAGACAGAAAAGTCTAAAGACGTATGAAAAACTAAAATCTGAAAAATCACACACAAAAATTAAAAAACGGAAGATGAAAGATAGAAGAAAATGAAATCTCTACATATTGGATGCTGCATATTTTTCTGTTATGGTGCAGCTCCAATTAGCTTTGGGCCCTCAGTACAGTAGACTAATATTAACACGTTCATCATAATGTTCAAAGGTTTAGCGGCTAAAGACAGTTTTTTTTTTGTTTTTTTTTAATATGCATTTGGCCTAAAATGGCCTATTTTGATCGTAAACATTACCGCCCCCTGGCTCAGAGGCTTGCATTGCGGACAATGTCCTTGACAACCATTATGACTATTATGACAATGTAAATTTTCACCAGTAGAAACAGAAAACCTCAGAAGCCTTTTGGAATTAACCTTCTTGTCTTTCAATGAGTGCCCAATTAAGGACTTAAATGAGTGCCCCTTGTTTTGTTAGCTTTGTGTCTTTAATTTGGTCCTATTAACCATGTTTAGACATGCTAATAAGGTCACTCCTCTTGATTAAAGGCGCTTATTGGAGGCTAAAAACGATTGGAATTTTATCACAAACAAAGAGTCGGCTAATAACCAGCTGATAATACCGTATTTGTTTAGCTGGTATTGCGTCCCAAGCCCAAAAGACACGGATGTATTGTTTTAATATTAAAAAGCTACTTGGATGTAATTGCGAAGCTCGTCATTGGGAAGCAAATGATCCCTCTGTGACAAAAAAACAAATGTCGGGATAAGTTGAAGTGAGGCACGCTTTAAGAATTCATTTCCCGTGTATACAATTACTTTTCATTAAGGCTAAATGAAGCCCCGTTGTCGCTGCGATAACACGGCAGCCGCAAAGCAACGGCGCCGTTCCGAAGTCAGCCTTGCGGGAGATTTATTCCAGACAAGTTTGCGTTGTTTGCTGTTGACGCTCAGAACAAAGAAAGCAATCTTTTGACCCGCGAGGGAGGGAATTTGTCTTTGGGGCGGGCAGCTTTACGACTCGGGCCGCGGAACTTGAAAGGTAATGAATGGAAATCCCCATCCTTGAAGGTATTTCCGATATTTCACCGGACCTGCTGACTGCTGATTCCAGAACATTCTCTCGACCATCTATCGCAGGGGTGTCCAAACTTTTTCATTTGAGGGCCACATCCAGAAAATCAGAATGACGCAAGGGCCACATAATGTTATGAAGAGAAATTGTGTTTCGTCCTAAAAATTGTACAAATAATTTTTTATTTGTGCTATTGCATATTTAAAAAAATGCTACTGTATATAAACCAATTTGTTTGTAAGATGGCAGTAGGGTTATTATTTTTAGTTTAGTTCTCTAAAAAATGCTTAGTTTTAGTTTAGTTTGTTAGTTTCAGTATTAGTATTTTTATTTTTTTTTAATGTGTATAACTTGTGCGAAATATTAAAAAAAAACACCATGGGAGTGACGTCATCTTTTGGTTCTTTTCTATTGGCTGCTGCTAGATGACGTCACTTCTGTGTGACATACTTTCAAACGTCATTATTCCGGTTTATATCAAAATAAATCTACTAAAAATCACGTTTAATCTCATCCGCAAAGGCTCATGCATTAAATTAATTACCAAAGACTAAAATGAAGGACGTTTGCTATAATTATAGGTAGTTTGTTAGTTTTGTAAACATAAAACGTCGTTTCAGTTAGTTTTTGGTTACAATATTGTTTTTTTGAATTTTAGTTATAGTTAACTAAAATTACCTTTAATGGCACCTGTTTTTCGATACCCTCCCTTTTTATGTTGACCATCTCCAAACATTTTTGTTTTGTTTATTTTATTTGAACTGAGTGAAATGCCATTTTTAGCATATGTCGCGGGCCACTGAAAAATGGACGGCGGGCCGCAAATGGCCCCCGCGCCGTAGTTTGGACACCACTGATCTATCGATTGAATCCCGACTCGCTCGCCTGCACCCAAAAGACGATGACACACACACATGCTCACTTTTAAATGACAATATGTCGTTTATTTTCTATTTCTTAAAGGTTTATTATTTACAAACAAAATAAAACAAAAATAAAAGAAAAATCAAAAGGATTTTTTGACAAACACTGTTTGTCTGCATATTGTTGTAAGAAAGTTTACATTAATCTTTCTTTTCCTCCGCGAAGAAACTCAGTAAACCAAAAAATGTGGCTCTCGTCCTCTGCGGAAATTCTTTTTGCATCTCTATTTTTCTTCCGCCTCAACCAAACAAACTGACGAACGACGACTTAAAAAAAAAAAAAAGAACAAAATCGAGAATATACATACAAACATATGTGCTGGTTTGTTGAGGGTCTCTACGCTGCTAATGTGTAAAAGCTTGTTACGTCGCCATTAATGCCCGTCTGGTAGCGGTGATCGGTAGAGTGAGGAAAGAAAAAAACGAAACCAAAGCACATAGTTGGGAAGCACTCCCACTGAAGGCAAGTTTAAAAAAAAAAAAAAAAAAAAAAGACAAAAAGCCCCTCAATAAAAGAAAACATCTCAAATCAACAGTCCTGCGATACGTCGTCACTCATTTCTATGTGGCAGATTCATGATTAAGTGCTCCTAGTTGAAAATCTGCCAGCGAAAAATATATTCAACTTTCAACTTGAAAAGTGCAATTCGTAAAACAAAGACAAATGGCTTCTTCTTTTTTTTTTTTTTTTTGCTTTGGCCAGTTTCCTTACACAAACGTAAGTAGCTAGTCACAAAAAAAAAAAAAAAAAAAGTAAGAAAGGTGCTCGGCGTTTGTACATCTTGTCGTGCGTGATTTTACTGCATTCAATTGCACTCCCCCACCCCGAACAAAAACAACTTTACAAATAGCGTGAATATGAGAGAGAAAATAATACAGCTGCTTTGAAGAAGTTGGATGCTGTTGAGACATTTGTCCGTCGTCGCAAAGTCCTTTCCCGTTTAAAGAACAGACAAAAAAACGTGACAAAGAGGGAACGTCGGGATGAACCGAAGAAGGGCGGAACATGGCTATCGTTTAGGCACAAATACGCAAGAATGTCCATGTGAAACGTCGATGCTCGCACAGACGACATCGAGGCGGACGGACAGTGAACATAATCAAACATCAACATTTAAACGTCAACATTGTTTTTTGATTTTTTGTTGTTGTTGTGACAGTGCATGCTTTCATTGACGGCGGCGTTGGGATCATATCGGTACACTATCGACACAAACTGGTAGCCAAACGCTCGTTCCCGGAAGGGCTCGGATACGCCGAACCGACTTTTTTTTTTTTTTTTTTTTTACGGAATGCGCTGGAGGTCATCAACGATACTGGAACCCACCTGGTGTAAACTGGAAAGAATCATGGTCATTACTAGGAAAGTTCAGCGTCCGTTTTTGGGTTGGTTTAGCGCATACGAGCCCCCGGGGAAGGATTCATATGAGACGTAGAACCTTAATGCAAACATAACAGCAGAACCTTGCAATCTTTTTTTTTTTTGGGTAAACTTTAAAGTCTTGAATTGTTTCGGTTGGATATCCCATAATGCGCCAAACCTTCAAGCTCGCTTCATTGAGTCACATTCATATTGTGATTTTACATACAAAGTACGTGTCAAGTCTTTCAGATACCATGTTGACAGTGAACACGAAAACATGAGGTTCCTTGGTTTGCGGTGGTCCTCTCATACGACATTTTACAGGGTACTACTAATGTAGCAACGTTGCAGATTAAACTAGCTTGGAAGCTTGTTCATAATAGAATTAAGAGTACCGTATTTTCCGCATTTTAAGAGGCACCTAAAAGCCTTCGTTTTTTTTCAGAAGCTGACCCTGCGCCTTATAATCCAGTGCGCCTTATATATATGGATCAATATTGAGGTCTCACTGTCAAGACGCTATCGGTGACCCTGTACGATCGGTGACGCGCATGCGCAGAAGATCCCGCCATCTTGGATCGCTAGCTAATACTTTACCTCAGAGAAAATAATAAATCAGCTGTTTATTCATTTTGGGAGTGAATGGAGTTGTCAGAAAGCTGGTTTGTAATCTATTAATAAAGTTTGACTGACCTATCTGTTGACATTCCCTTTAGCGCAGCACCATCTAATGGATGCATAACGTAACCCCAGCCTCTACTGTAGCGCCTTATATATGGAAAAAGTTTTAAAATATGTCATTCATTGAAGGTGCGCCTTATAATGAGGTGCGCCTTATAATGCAGTGCGCCTTATAGTGCGGAAAATACGGTACTTGGATGTTTGTGCCAATACTTTTAGGTTGGGTTTTCAAATAAGGAGATAGTAATTGCTCTCATAGGGATTAATCATAATATATTACGCATTCGCAATTTACTAAAAAAATAAAATACAAACAACAAAATTCACTTGAGCACAGCAGGATTCTTGCTAAACCTTTTCATTAGCAGGCTGCATGTTCTTTTTTTATTTTATTTTTTTGCATTAAGGTTCGTTTGCCAGCTTTGTCGCTTGTAGGTGAGTTAGCTAGGTTCCCCGACAGAAGTAAGACATTTGTTTATGATAGAGAGAATGCACCACACAGTATCTGTAAATACTAGCTCTACAAAAATTATTTACAGCACACGTATAGGTAATCTTTATGTCACAGTCTATTGCATAATGGTGATAATTCTTTAGTTTATAAATATTATAAATATACACAGGGTTTTCTTTTTTTTTTTCTATCGTTCATCGTTTTATCACATTTCAACCATCCCAAATGAGGAATAGAAAACAAACGCACCCATCCGTCCTTTCGTCCATTCGTCACGCTCGTCTTGAAGCAGCATTTTCTGTTATTCATTCCCTTAACACTGTTGAGGTTGCAAACACTTTCCGTACGGTGTTAGTTTCTGAAAGTCCAGAAAATTCCTTGCGTGTGAGCGTGTGCTTTTTTTTGTTGTTCTTCTTTGTTTTGTTTTTTTTTAAAAGATGATTTGCAAGTGTTTGCTTTGCACGTATGATTCCACAGTGGCGCTAAACGCTGTTTCTTCCTCGTTGGTGGAAAAGGAAGTCACAATCCGTAATGCATTCCAGGTTTAAAAAAAAAAAAAAAAATCATAAATATATAAATAAAAATTCATACATGATATATAATTCATTATATCTCTCAGAAAGGAAGACATGTTTTTTATACTACAGCTTTTTTTCAATTGCCATTGCGAAATATATTATAATTGGATTTCAACACGCATGCACTCGCACATTCTCCCAACGCTCCCATTCGTACTATATATATATACACACACACATACAGGCCATATACCAGATATGTGTATATATTCATAGATATGGCATAAAAGTAAAAGAGATTATCTGTATAATATACATTCTTAAGTAGGATGACAATATGTCTAAAATATAATACAAGGGCTTTGAATGTACACAATTTCAATGAGGTTATCTGAGAAAACAATGCTGAAGTAGTTTGGAACTCCTCCATGGTTGGAAAAAAAACCCAAAATAAAATAAAACTTAAAAAAAAAAATGGGATCATAAATTAGATGCAAAGCGCATTTTGTCTTGTTCAGTCTCCGTACTGCTCAGGACAGAATCTCTCCGAGAGCCAGGGGAATCCCTGTGCTGGCTTGACGACGACGAGGCTGCCGCCGCCGCCGCCGCCGCCGCCGCCGCGGACGTGGTGCGTACGGGTGGCAGGGCCCCCGACGACATCTGCCGGAACAAATTGACCCGCTGGGGGACCGTGGTGCGGATGCCGCTTTGGAGACTCAACCCCTGGATGGCCGCCGCCGCCGCCGCCGCCGCGGTGGGCGCGGGCGGCGCGATGGAGGCCAGAGAGTCGCCCGAGGCCTGTGGCGCCCGCGGCCCGAGCGAGACGTCGTGGGGCAGGGACGGCTGCGACGCCGACAAGTGTCGCACGTCTCGACTCAAGCTGCCCGACTGCAGAGCCTGCGTGCTCTTGTGGACGTCCCCTCGCTGGGGCGAAGGGACCTGCTGCTGCTGCTGTTGCGGCGACTGCTGCTGCGTCGCGCCGCCGGTGGCCGACACGGGCGGCGGCTGGCTAAGCTGCGACGGCTGCTGGATGAGCGACAGCTGGGACGCGGTGGGAGAGCCGTACTGGAAGCTCCGGCTGGCTAGCGGCGTCTGTACGGGCGGGCTGCACATGGCGGCCGTGAAGGAGCACGGCGACATGATGGCGGAGGAGGAACCCAGGTGGGAAACGCTGGCGGCGGGATAGAGGGCGGCGGCGGCGGCCACCGGCAGCATGCGTGCGGCGGAGGCGTTGGCGATAGCTGAAGCACTGTAGGTCAAAGGTACCGACGACTGCTGGAACTGACTCATCCCGAAGGCGGCGGAGAAGGGCGGCTGCGCTGGCGAGTTAATGATGGAGTTGCCGGACATCGGCGTCGAGTTCATCCCGCTGACCGACTGCTTGCGGTCCACCATCATCACCATCTCCCGGTCCTGGCGAATGATCTGCTTCAAGATCTCGTTTTCCTGCGTGTTGAAAACGCCGGCGTTCAGGTCCTTCTGGAACTTCTGCAGCAGCAATGAGTTCTTCTTCCCTGTTGGGGAGCATTCGAGAGAGGTGAGCTGGCCTGGCTAAGGGCGCACACAGGAACAGGAACAGGAACAGGAACGGCAAACAAGATCATGATGCAGCTTGAAGACTTGACCGGAGGTGCCAAAGAACCACCTATACGTTTCGTTTCAACATTTTACTTTTACTCCCATACTTTTTGTTTTATCAAAATGGGCTTGTTAGCTTATTAAGCCATATCAAAAAAGATGTAAGTACAGTGTGGTAAAGTCAACCGCAGCTGAAAATGGTTGAAAGGCAAGAACATGAACCTGGAACCACGAGAAATGGCTTCCATTGCCTTATGGAAGAGAAATTGTTTGGTGTTAACTGGCTACAGGTGTGCTCATGGTGAATCGTTAAAATAACACGCACAGGTAAGATTTAGATTTTCCAGTTGTTATCATTAGCTAATTTCAAATTTTTTGTTAATCACTTTACTACGTTAGTAAAGCTATGGGAGCACGTCTTGATAGCATGAATGTCGTTAGCTAGCTCTTGGTGACGTGACTAACTAGGTTGAATGGACGTCCCGAATTTGGGACAGTCGCAGTTTTGAGCCTTGGCGGATTCTCAGCGTATTTTGCCAGCCCCATTGTTTTGTCTTACTTTTACACATCCCATCCCGTGTCCCATTTTTATTTTTATTTTTTTAAGTTAGTCCAGTCAGCAAGCCAATTATTTGGGTCATGTGTGTGTCAATCACACTATAGACTAAAATTTGTTCTTATTTACTTTCACATTTGTGATGTTATTCGCATCCGTATGTAAAACGCTTGCAAGTTGCCGTTTTCATCGTACTGAAACTCAAACTACTTCCTGCTTCCATGTCTATGAATCATGGGAATTGTAGTCTTACGAGCCTAATGCTACAGCTACTTACTAATGCTGCATTTATTTGATTATATTATTTTTTTTATATTTTTTATATTTATTGTAAATTGAAATGTATTTATTTATATTTTTACATTATATTATCATATTTTTATATTATTATATTGTTATATTATATTTTATCCATCCATCCATTTTCTTGACCGCTTATTCCTCACAAGGGTCGTGGGGGGTGCTGGAGCCTATCTCAGCCGGATTTTGGCAGTATTATATTTTATTCTAATAATAATTATTATTAATATTATTACTACAACTGACGTCACATTGAAGTTGACGGTGAAGTAAGGTTCTTCCCCCCGACTTCGCAAGTGGGATTTCCGTGTTCAAGGGGGCGTTCCCGTACACACTCCCTGTTCCTCGAATGCAGCACTGTTGAATTATAAAACAAGCAAGATAGCATTTAGCATTAGCTTAAGTAAAAAAAACAGCTACCAGTCACTAGACTGACTCGCGATTACATTTGTTTCAAGTACCGGGTAGTTCTTTCTTGTTAAGAAATTATTATAGATTTGATTCTCAGTGAAATTGTAGGGTCCTGTTTTTTTCTTCCACTTTGAAAATCTGGTCACACAACATGAAACAAGATTTTTGTTTGTTTGTTTTTAGCCTAGCAACAACAAATATTGTACTATAACTGATAGTAAAAATTACCTTCTGCTAAACCTAAATGCATTCCAGAATTTTTTGTGCTATTTAAGTTACCCAAGTATTTTTTGTTATCGACAAGTATCTGTAACTTCTACTTAAGTACACAGTGTGAGTATTTTTCCCATCTCTGGACTTGACCAAGCTAATTTCTCAGGTCTTCAAGCTGCACCTTTTACACATCCACTAAACTGGGTGGTATGGAACGTGAGGTGTGAAGGTACACTGAAAGGTGATGTTGGCGATGGCGACTAGAGGGGTCTGAGAGGAAGGGGTGAAGGACACATAAGGAGACAAAGATTACGTGTGGCGTCGACTGGCGGAAAAGTGCTGACCAAAGACGGAATACTGATGAGTCGCAACCGCGCGTCACCACGCTGGACACTTTCCCTCCCAAAGACGACACCTAAGTCTAATTGAAAGTCACGGGCTATTCAAACCACAAGGACTAACACACGTCACACAAAGACACCTTACAATATCCACTTCTTAAGACAAAGTCAAGAAAAAAGAAAAGGACTACTCTACCACAGAGTGCTTTTGAGGTGACGTTCATATTTATGTATGAACCAATCGCGCTTCCAACTGGACCGCACAATTAAATTAGAACATTGCATAATTCCTCCCATACAGCTTTAAAAAAAAAAAAAAAGTCTCCACAGTGGGTGTTGTACGCACCGTAGAGCTCCCTGCGGCCTTGCATACAATTGATTCAAATTGAAAATGGACTAATTATGCGTCATAAAGGGCACGCTGCGCCCACGGGCCCAGCAAACAATTTTCGTACGCATGGTTTGAACATGCATCATGGCAGCTCGCGTTGATGAGGTTTTACCCATTGGCAGGCATCCGGGCCTGATTCGGACACGATACGAGGATAAACCACGGCAATGAATCGGAATCGAAAGGGCTGCTATACGTGGAAGCGAGCAGCATTTACCACTACGCTACTAGAGCGGTTTATTTTTCTTCTTAATAATAATACTCTGATTGTCGCAACATGACAGCTATTCTCATAATATAACAAGAAAACATTCCAGACTTTTTCCACCAAATCAGCCTTGCAATATTTCTTATTTCATCATAATTTCTCTTTTTCTTGTATTACTCCAGGGGTTTCCAAAGTTTATGACGGTGTCGGCTTAGGTACTAGATTTCGCAGCGGCGTAAGAATACAATACAATATGTACTCATTTAGATTATGCATTTGATTGAATTATATTTACAGTCTATGATGTCTTTTTTAATATAAGTATCAGCTATAATTATGACTTTATTACAGCATTAGCATAGGTTAGAAATACTAATGATAGCACATAATTATACTTCTTGATGTTCCGGCATATTTAGGTTACGTCATCGCATAGACCCACTGTACTACTACAATTTTTGTAATATTATAATTAATTTCTTGAAATACTATAATAATGCATCTAACAATCTTTTTTCCTTTATATAATTCATGTAACATTACACTGTGGTACATTTCAGCAGATGGGCTTGTCCTTTTAAGACCTGTTCTATCATGATGATGCAGTGACTGAGGCCGTCCACGCCAAAAGACGTACTTCTCGCAATCCCTGCGGGTCTTGCGTATCGACAGCCCCGTGACATAACGTTGCTGGCTAAAGAAGACGGAGTGGACGCCAAGTGCGCTCAAGGCTTCAACCTCCAGTCACTCCATCACGGAGACTCCGTCCGTCCTCCAGGGGACGAACACTTCTCCGCTTGGACGGCGGAGTTTCCGCTCAAGGCCGCAGGTAAACGAACAAACTCGCGTCAGCTTTGAAAAGGATTGATGTCACCTCTGTGGACTGTGCTTTCTCACTACGGGCTACAGCTAGCACCACCGACTACCAGTTGACTTACAATGCTGTTTTTATGGCATTTTTAAAGGTGACAGGATTTATCTCTGCAGATTGGAAGAACAGTAAACAATTCAGAACACTCACATAGCTGCTTTGACAACAAAAAAATATAGCGACACGCTTTGAACTGGTCGCCAGCCAATCGCAGGGAATTAACTTCAAACTGCGAGATGTTGTATCCACAACAAAATTGGAAAATTCAAAATGATCAGAACTGGGCAAAACCATCATTACATTTGTCATGACTGTGTTTTGTTTGTGGCAAATGTCCGATGTTTGGTTTTATTTGAACTGGTGCAATCAACATCTAATCAGCAGCTAGTTCCAACTGGTCAGAAGCTATGTGGTGTCAGGAATCTTTAATATTTTTTAACTGGTCAGAAGCTATGTGATGTCAGGAATCTTTAATCTCTTTATCAGGTCAACAGCCAATCAGATAATTCCATGTCAGTCCTATTAGCCACATGTCTGGCCACAGCCAATCAGATCCATTCGCTATGAGAAGTGTGTTGGGGCCGATTTATTCATCTGTCATCTGTCCAGCAGGCCGCCTTCTCCTCTGTTCCTCGATGACTTCTCTTTGTTTCTGGTCTAGTCAAGTTAGTTCCTCGCCTCTTGATGTTATGCAAATAAAGTGTTAACCTCTTATTTGTTTCTGCGTTTTTGGGATCCAACCCCAGAACATAACAACATTGACCCGGCGTCATTGATTGACGCCCACCTTTTGCCTAAAAAAAAAAAAATACACGGACTGAAGACTGGCTGAAGCAGATTTACGTCCATCAGTACAAAGGGTCCTTCTCGGTCCATGTATTTTTTTTCGAGCCTTGATGTCATAAAGCACTCGCTGAAAGGTGGCCATCGGTCAATGATGGGCCGATGTATCGAAGGTTTTGCTCAGCTCTGGAAATTATAAATCGAAACCCACAGGGAAAAAAAATAAAAAATAAGAATATCACTCATGACTTGAAATAACAAAGGATAAGGAAAAATAACCTTTAGAACTGAATATATGTAATTATAACTCAATACATTACCACCAAGATAAGTCACAAATATACTAATAAAAACACATAAATAAACAAAGCATGAAAACAGAAATATGAATACAGTTGTAAGAAATGAGAAGAAAACTGGTGAACACATGCTATACAAACAAACCTGAACATTAACATGAAAACAAACGTGACTGAAATCATGATCAATGTGCCTAAATTAAAAAAAAAAAAAAAAAAAAAAAAAGTATAGTCAAAAGTATTCCTTTAAGGCAGGGGTGGAAACCTTTTTAAGGACAGTCATATTCATTTAATAACCCTATAACGCCAAATGTATCATATTAAATAAAACACTATTTCATGACAATATATTTTTTCCTCCATTAAAAAACTGACGTATATATTCTGACACATGCATTGCATGGATGATCCATTAGAGGGCAGTAACACCCAGCTAATAGCTTTTCAAGCGTCCTTGCAAGATCGCCACAATTGAGAAAAGGAGAGACACCTAGACTAGTGGGAAATGTTCATTCTGATTTTTGAAAATACTAATATGTTTGACATATCTGTTTATAAATGTGCGAATTTAAAGCATTGTGACCGGATGTATCAAATATGACAAATTTTTTTGTTTCTTTGTTCAAAAGGGACAATAAAGATTCTATTCACACAGAATCAGAATTTTCTCTCACATATTTCATGGTTCAGGCTTTATACGGTTAGGGCAAAATATTGCAAAACAAATGAGCACGAGCATTTGTAGGTAAAATAGGTTGGGCTTTTATTTTTGGAATGCATGGCGGGCCAGAACAAGTGTCCTCGCAAGCCGCAAAAAATACAAAAGGCTCCCCATCCCTGCTTTTAAGGACAACTCAACATTTATTCATAGCAAAATGTGATCAATCACTCAATTATGGTCATGCTGCAGAAAATCAGCTCCTTGTTGACTGATGATTCTAAAGTTGGAATGTGTGGCTTTAACGAAGAAATCAGATTTTACCCACACAAACAAAAGCGAAAACATTTGAGTAAGTAATGCCATGTAACAAAAACAAGATGGTGGTGGCTTGCATTAGTAAAGATTTACTAATTTGCAGATTTGATGCGCAATAAGTCCAGGTGGTTATTCTACAATGTGAAAGCAAAAAAAAAAAAAAAAAAGCATGTGAATGGGGCATCTTTGTTTCCTGGATTGTCTCCCTGGTTGGTATGTGTCCATCCGAGGACAAGCGTGGATGGTTGGAATTATGTGTATGTATCCTAATGTGGAGGAGGGAAGGGGTGGGGGACAAGAAGCTTTTGGAGAATGAATTTGGGGGCGGGTCCAACTAAGCCAGTCTCTGTTGGTACACTATTTTTTTTTTTTTTTTTTTTTAAATTAAGCCGCTGTTCGAATGTTGCAACTGGAATGAAGTGTTTACCTGGTGCCTACTCGTCGCCCAGGACACTCTTGAAAACGAGAAGAGCTCGTCTCAAGACGGACTCCTGGTCAGGTGATTTTTAGATAGATAAAAGATCACGTCAAATGTGCAACACGGTACTTTTTTTTTTCTTTTTTTTTTTCTTTTCTTAAATAAGAGCAAGACAAGCATGTAACCAAATGCAGTTCAGACGTAAATATATGAAGAGAAAGAGAGAGAAACGATACAGTCATGACAACGCACGCGTCTTCCCTTGTATGAGACAAACTCCCCTGTTTGGTGGTGGTGGGCAGAGGTGGCAAATCCAGGTCCAGAAAGTAAAAACCCTGCCACAGTTTGGCTTTAGGCTCTTGTGCTAGCTAGCTAGCTCCCTAGCAGGTAACTGAACATTGGGGGAGCTAGCTAGGGAGCTTGCTAGCTAGCACCTGGACCTGGATTTGCCACCTCGGTAATATGCTGTGTATTTAATGTCATTTGTAGCATAATCCTTAAACTCCTAATTTTGTAGTCCTGTCACTATGATGCGAGCTAGCTAGCTCCCTAGCTAGCTCCCCAGTGGTCAGATACCTGCTAGAGAGCTAGCTAGCTAGCTAGCACAAGGGACTAAAGAAAAACTGTGGCTGGGTTTTTACTTTCCGGACCTGGATTTGCCATCTCTGGTGGTGGGCGGGACAGGAAGTGAAGCCGCTCTGAAAGGTGTCACTCAGTGGGCGGCTGTTTTTATTATTTATTTATTTTATTTTATTTTTTAATATAACAGGAAAAAGGGCAAATGCAGATTGTCACTCAGATTAAAGGGCATCATGTTGTGAAAGGCTACAGATAAATTTAGACGCCTTACTCCACACTGAAGAATGCAACCCCGTCTCCTTGGATTTACGTCATGATACAACAATTATAATGTATTTTTTCACATTTTTTTTAATAATAAAAAGAAAGCCATGAATTACTTGAATAGCAGCGAGACTGAGATGGAAATTGAAAGTATGATTTTGGCATAATCACATTAAAGTGAGAATGAATTTTTACCAAGGTTCACACTACATGGAAATGGAAGCATACACTACTCACATTAAATTAGCGAGATTCAACTTCGGGAAGAATCTACATGCCTTTATATATGAATTTAATTTGACCTCTAAACTTTTGAAATCACAGCAAACTTGCTGTGAGCAAAAAAAGCTGCTTTTCACACTGCACTTATGAGACAGCATGCCGTCAACCAACCCGTTCATTGTGACCATAGCGAAGGCCACGCACCACCGAATGAAGAATTGCTCGTCCCGCTACCATAAGCGTGCCTCAAATTGAAAAAGGTGATATTCGAGAGCGCCAGTCAAGTGCCTCCAATAGAAGAGGAGCTAGCAGAGTAGGGAAAACCAGTATTTTCAATTCACACACACTGCAGCTAAGTAAATGCCAATATTTGTAGGCAAGTTGGCCACTAGCTGAGGAAATCTGTTAATTTTACTGAAGTTTTGCATGGGTAAACACCCGCTGTTCATATGTTTTAAACATGTTCATAAACAACTTTTAATAAATAAGTTTCGATAACAACTAATATAATCTGCAGCATGCTTGTTGCACACGGACGTCATTCCGAGGAGAAAAGGTTGCCTTGATTACGTGAAACCCGCGTGTCGTCTTGGTTGAGTGGTGCTAATCAATGTGTTGCGTTGCATTGGAGCAGAGTGTCCTGACACGGTTACACTAACTCGGTGTAATAAGACCACAATCGGGCGTATTGACGCAGCTGAAGGGCGCACAAATACATGGACACGACAGTGAAAAGCAACAGGAACAGGTAAATAAACACCGCAGCTCCACCACTGACAACATAATAGGCACATTGCAAACTTCCCATTAGTACAAAAAAAAAAAAAAAAACACATTGAAAAGGGAGATTGCTACCAATGGGTGTTGTTAAGACTTAAATCACCGTGTGCTATTTTTGAAAGGCTACATATGACAATACACGGATACACAGTGTGCTTTGGTTGCTTGTGTGAGCGTGTAATTAGCCGAAAAAGAACGCTGAGCTGAGCGTATGGTCGGAGGAAGACGCTGGGCTCGGCTCCAGCCGCCCAGCCGAGTGAGCGGCGTTGTGGGAAAAGTGGAGCCTGCGCAGCCTTTCATGTTTGTGGGGTAATCAGTGCAACGGAAGTAGCCAAAAAGGCAGCCCAACAACAAAATGTCTTGTGTTCTCATTCTGCGGTGTAATAAGGTTAGCATCTCAAGAAGAAGTTGTGGATGAAAAGGTATTTGTTCCGTATTACAGTGGAACCTCCAATGTGGAAAGAGAATACGGCCGATGCAAAAAAAAAAGTGATTGATTTATGACATGCTGCAAATCCATATTTTAATTTCTTCTAGGTCTGCCTTTTTATTGTTTCTTTGGGGGTCCATTTGTCGTTTCATCAACAAACCCAGATGTCTATTTGATTTCTTCCAGGTGCACAATTGTTGTCGTTTAATGATGGTTATTAAACCATTCTAGCCATTTATCGCTTCATTGTGTGGGGTGTCATAAATCAACCGCTTCTCGACACAAGTGGTATTTTATATTCTCTCTGTTTAGGGTCTGCTTTTGTCTTGTTTTATAAAAGCCATTAATCATTTTAACAACAAAATGTAAAATCCAGGTGCACGTTTTGATTGCTTGCATGTGGGCATTTCTTGTAGTTTGAGCTTTATTGTCAGTAGTGTCATAAATCACTCAATAAATGACTTTTGGACCCAAACCCATATCAATGACTAAAGATAATAAAATCCAGATTTTAATTGTTGCAGGTGTACATTTGTTGTAGTTTAATGGCGGTTATTGTCTTTAATAGTTTATTTCCTTTTTTAAGCACCCTGTCAGTAAATCAAAAGTGGCATTCTCCATTGAATTTGATACTGGATCAGTGACTCAAGGTGTTCGGTTTTATCATATTGGGGCCATTAATCATCTACCATTTGATATTTTCCCAATAAGAGATCATAAAATCCATTTATAGTGTTGTTCTTGTTTTTTTTAAATGTTAATACTCACATTCTACCCTTTGATCCTTGACATTTGTATTTCTGTACGGGTGTCATAAATCATCCACCCTTTGACCTAAGCAGTACCAATACTGCTTATTCTCTCGCACATACCTCTTCCAGGTAACCAATTATTTCTGTATTCTATTGTTTGATATTTTAACAAATGAGTTCTTTAAATCCAGATGTACATTTGATTTCTTTCAGGTATATGTTCATTGATGTTTTGGGAAGGTTATTACTCAGTCTACCCTTTACTTGCTTTTATTTACAGTACTTTCTGGCTTTCACCAGATCAATGACAAAATTATTAATATTATTATTATTATTTTTTTTTATGAGGCCAATACACCCATTTTATATTTTAACAAGAGTTCGCAAAAGTCAGATATACATTGTATTTTTTTTTTGGGCTGTAGTGTACATTTGCTGTAGTTTTATGACCCCCTATGATTTTCTATGGGAATGTTTGTTTTGTGCTCGACCTTAGAGGTTCCACTGTAATGGCCAATGAAAAGTTATGGCAAAACCCAAATGGCAAATGAAGGTCCCTGATGGAAACTATTGCCCAGTGTATTTCATACATGTGCCCCTTTTAAAAGTATACCTTGTTTACTATTTCATGGCCAGGTTGCGTAGATCTACATTTGAATATAGGGAAGCATCGTTGTGGCTGAGTTTATAACTGGATTATTGTAGAGTGGGAAAGTGGCGACGTTCCAGCCTGAAGCGACTTCCTGTTTCCTGTCGCTGGCTTTGATTTAGTGTTTGGTTGATTTCGAGCAGGGGTGGGGAACCTTTTTCCTATTAGGGGCCATAAAGTCCTCCCAGGTCTGTACTAAATTGATGAAAAAACATGATGCAACAATCCAACAACATTTTATCATGATGTATTATGAGTATTTTTTTCATTCAATGTGTGTGGGCCTTTTTTTTTTTTTAGAATTGCATTTTTGCCCTCGCCGTATTTTAGGTTCCCCACCCCCGATATAGGCCCTCTTATTCGGGGGTGGGGTGCTGCTCATACCCAGGAGTGCAGATGAGTGGGAAGAGGGCCACACAACACATGCATGTGAGGTTAGCTTCCATCCACTCGCTGGCGTCCAGTGAGGGTGGGCGGGGTCAACGCCAACCCCGACCCCCTCCAGGACGGCGGCATGCGCATCCTCCCCGGTTAAACCAACCATAAAGATTGGTTCTTTACAAGGATTAATTCTGGTTCCAACACGCGTGTTAATTCATCATAACAAATGACAGCATAACAAGGCCATGCGGCACAAGATGGCGGACACGATGCTTTTCATGGAGGGAAGACGGCAAACGTGTGACGACAAGAGGGCACGATGACAGGCAAAAAAACAAAAAAAAAAACAAGAAAAAAAACACCAGGACAGAGGAGGATGCTGTCATCGTTGGCGACGCTTACCGATGCGATCCAAGCGGTCGATGGCGACCGTCTCGAAGGCCCGCCGCATCATTGGGTACTCCTCCAGAACCTCGTTAAAGTGGTCCACTGACAGCGAGAAGAGGCGGCAGTAAGTGTCGGCCCGTACGCTGGCCGTCCGTCGACCCTTGGTGAGAAGGCAGATCTCTGTAGGGCGACAGGAAACATTTTAACAAACATATAAAGTTGCTGATTTATGACCATTTTATTGCATCTCGGAAGGTAACAAAAGGTAACAAAATAGAAAGAAGCTCATATTCGCTTACAACTTGCCACCTGCCACAACTGACGTTGAGTCACTCATAACAGAGTGGCTAACGGTTTATCCAGCCAACTCTACACTCTCATTTGCTGAGTCTGACGTGCATCAACACGCCGGGCCTCGTCTTTCAAAGTCAGACGCATTCAGTCACAGTTAACTCTTTGACCGCCAAAAACGTTTAATTACGATCAGTAAAATCACGACGTATGCCGCCATAAACGTGAAATGACGTCAACTAAGTTTTATTTATTTATTTATTTATTTATTTTCTCAGTGCAATGTCTAAGTGCAGCGCTGCCTGGTCAATGGGTTGTGGAATCAAAAACACTAACTATGGCCAGCAGATGGAAGCATTATATCTCTTTTTGTGAACGATCAAAACCTTTGTCATATCATAAGGTTTTTTTAAAATAACGTGTGGCAGTAAAATAGATAAGCACGGATACTACAGTATTTTAAAACGATAGGCCTACTCACGGTGTGGTAATATAGGCTAGTATAAGATCCGGTGCAAGAGCAAATAAGCCATGTCTGCCATCTAGCGCTGAATGGTGATATTACAAGTTAAAATTAATAATGAATTAATATTTTTAAAAAGTATTTGTGGGGTATTAATCAAGGTGCCACTCGGGGTGAGACTGAGGGCAGCACCACTTGATTTTAGGCATTTTGGAAATGGAACAAAAACATTTTTAGCATTGTTAGCTTAGCTAGCGCCACAGACATGAAGCCAACATTAAAAGTGTAACATTGGCATTTTAGTTGACAAGCTATCAACAGTATAATGTCATTGTACAGCTAATACAAGTACAATGCTAACCTTTGAGCAGATTTTGGTATGCCTGGACAGAATCATCGATGACTCACTTTAGCAATACCCTAAATTTTTAGGGTTAATGTTTTGAAGGATTCAACCCTGACTAAGCAGACAACCACGTAGCTTTATCTTCATAAGTAGTTATTGTGTGCCGTGCTTTAATTGGCCTGTCTGCATTTGCGGGCTGCGGCTTAACTAAATGTCCGTGACACATTAGCATGTAGATGAACCGTCAACGTGAAGGTACAAAAGGAGACGCTTACGTCGAGTGTAAATAAACTGTGTCACTTGAGCAACGCTGAGACCATTTATCATCCGCCGCACGGCTAATGGCTTCTTAATGTAATGCAGTCGGGGCCTGTCAAGCATCACACCGCATCGCTGCATTGCACCAACCGAGCTGCCTCTTTTTTAGTCTTTAGGCATGCCTACATGAAATGAAGGGAATGAACCGCTTTGCAATAGCGTATCTACTGACTCAATACCACGTGTCAGCATTTGTCAGCAATTTGTGTTACCATTTGTCACTGTATTCACAAGTTGCAAATGGGTATTGTTGCAAGTGTCAAACATACATTTCGCTTTGTCCAAGAGTGGGGGAAAACGGCATAGCTAAGCTACGCACGTTCATTATATAGTGAACTTGCTTTAGCCTGTACAGTAAATACACAGTAGAGTAAATATTTAATATAGTTTATTAAAAGATGTTTGAGAAACAGCAAAACTTTTCGAAAAATTGGCCGTAAAATCAGGCATTTTAGCCCGCGACGGTCATAAAAAATGGCCGCAAAATACTTAAAATTTGCAGGAAATTTTGCGCATTGCGATCATCGAGTGTGCGTGTGAATGTTCCGACATGAACTTGACATTGTCATTAGAAAGCACCCCCGCCCCACAGTGTTTAGCCGTGCTCGTTATCCAGCCGCAGCTGATAGCTAGCTGATAGTAAGGTAGCTTAGCATACTGTATATGTCTATCTTAACAGATTTTGCCTAAATAGGACCCAAATTAGAGGTTTCTTTCACAGTTTCTTGCCATTTTTGTCTAAAACATCTAATTTGGGTGGAGCATGGTGTCAAAGTTTGAGGATCATTTCAAGTATTCAACATTAGCATGCTCTATATTTATTCTCTACTTCCACCCCTCTTAGTAGCATCAAGCATGTAAAACAATTCCTGGGATTTAAAGTTCAATTTCCTTCTGTTCAATACTGTATAGTCAAATCCCCTGACAAGCTTCACCCACATTTTTTGTTCTCGCGTCTGACAGGAAGTTCTTCTTTTGTCTCGATTGAATCTTCATTACCGGAATTGTGCTGTGATCTTTGGCAGGAGAGCGTCGTGAATAGAGAGCAGGGTGTGTGCGCCACGTTAGAGCAACAACCTCACGCAGGGGGTGTGAACGGTGGAATGAAATGGCGAGGCCGGATTTAACACGTACCGTCAAACAAGGGAAAGCCATTATTTCTAAGATACAAGGCGGTAATATTTATCGTGTCTTTTGTTTGAACATAAAAAATGGTTACATTTTGTCATAAGAGAAAGAATATCCCCTATGCGTTATATTAAAAACATCTTAACCGTCAATAATTTGCTTAATTCTAATATTTTTTTTAGTTTTCATTACAGTCGGCCCAGGAGTGATTTCCCTCTCAACCATGATGCCTCTGTGCTTGGCCCATGCGTCATTGGCCATAGTCGCTTTTGTGACCTACTGTCCTCCTCCATGTCCAGCTCATTAGCATGCTAATAGTGTCCTGTGGCTGCTTTTTGTTCCTCGCTCGTCCTCCTCCCTTGGCTTTCTGTCTCGGCGTACTACTTCTTGCCCTTGCCGCAACGGCGGCGGCGTATAAATCATCAACGGAAAAAGAAAATGAGAGAAAAAAAGGAAGGTTCCTCGCTTCGTTGGGCCAGCTGTTTCCCGACCGACCGACCGACCGACCCGGGGCTCACTCATCCACACACACGCGGGTGGCATTACCAGCTGGGCGGCAGGGCAACAGCATGTGGCTAGCTAGTAGCTACAGGCATAACACAGCAAACAACAGCATTGTGCTCTTATTGTTTTTGACAACCCCAATTCTACTGAAATGGGGATAAAAACAAGAATATAATGATTTGCAAACCTTTTAATTTGATACTCAGTTGAATGCTGTTTATAACCTGAGTGGCTAATTACTAGGGATGTAACGATATCATCCATTATCACGATATGAACGTCACGATATTGTTTGGGGTTGGCAATATTTAAAAAAAAGATCACAACATTGTAAGAAAAAAAGAGCTCATACTAAAAAAAAAAAAAGCACAATATTGTGCTTTTGTACATAACAGCAATGCATATAAACCACCTACAATCGTGACTAACAATAATGAGGCACTTACTTGCTAATGCAAGCACACATTGATCGCTTCACAAGCAAATTAGATTCCCCTTCATCTGACAATTAGCATAGATTTTAAACATAGAAGGCCAAAACATCTCTAATGAAAATTAAATTGCACTAATGAACTTGTCACTAGAGGGTGCTAGAATTGCACAAATGGACATCAACCTGACTTTTTTTTTTTAAACAGATTTGTTCCTTTTAAATATTGTGAACATGACGACGATGATATTGTGGCAGTTTTAATATCCCGATATCACGATATTGCCCTAATCGTTGCATCCCTACTAATTACCACTGCAATTATGGCTCATTAATTTCAGGCTACCTTAGATAGATCTTCACATTCACACCTATTTAAACCCTTCACTTCATCCAAGCTGCATATCCGGAGTATGATCACCGACGTCATATCGAGAGGATGATTCGTCTGAATGAGCTGTTCTGCCCTACATGGCCGCTCCATGCGGAACCTCCATGAAAAAGCCCCGCAGCTCGGCACGCTGACACATGAACAGACACTTTATGACAGCAACCCCCTTAGTTTTGAACACGCGGCGGCAAACCCAAAAAGACAACCAAATTCCGCCCTTTGATTCTCGCCTGCGAGCCGCGCCAAAGTGGAAGTATTCTTAGAATCCTCCGCTCGCCCCAATAGCGCCTGTCGAACTTAGCATAAAATATGCAGGCACGTCTTAAAATAGGAAACTTTGCCTTCACACTGAGACGACACGGATTTTTGTCAGGGTAAACAAGAGGCGGCGGGGAAGCAGCTGACATTTAAACCATTGATGGTAACCGCGCTGAGATGTGGCGAGAACGAAACGAACAGCGGAGAGGAGGCTTCTGATTATCCACCGAGTGAAAGTCCAATCCGCTTTCGTCAGTGCCAAGAGTGTGTGGCAGGAACATATAGAGAGGGGGGAGGGGCTAGAGTTCATGCAACGTGTATCTGTGTGCGGGGGTGGTGGTGGGGGCAACCTCTGTGTCCTCGGGGATGCCTGATCCACGCCTCGACTCCCTCCAGCAACCAGATGAACGCTTACATAACGGCAGCGGGGCTGACGAGCGGCCAACGCTGCCTAATGAGAATCTGCATTAATTTGACTTCAAGAGGCATCCAACGCACGGCCTCGGGCGCAACTCAGTATGTACGCGAACTGTTTGCCTGACCACGGGTTTGGCGACCAAGGCAGTTGGCTACACGGAATGTAGAGATGATGTACGACGTCAATAATTCCTTTTAAACAACAACTACAAAAGTATTAATAGAAAGTAGATTAAGTGCAATTTCTAAGAAATTGCGTGGGAATGCTGAAAGCTGAATGCTAATAGCTGAATGCTAAACTGAATGCTTATGAAGTAAATTGAAGGCTGACGTGAAAACTCAAGTCAAGACTTGACTTGACTTGTCACTGAACAGTAAATTGAATGCAATAAATTTAATGTGTTAATCGAATGGCAATGAAAGCTAAATTGTGAGAAAATTACAAGTGATCAATTGTTGCTGAATCATAAATGAAAAGTTGAAATGCAACACCCTGGACTGGTTGCCAGCCAATCGCAGCATCATTTTTATTCTTTACTCCATTCTTTGTTTTTTACATTATGCACAACTCCCATTTATTGTGTAATAATCTTATTGTAACATGTATTTGTTACATGTTTTGATGCATTTTTATGCTTTATAAGACATTTAGGTCTGAATTTTGGGAGGCTTGGAACGGATTAGGGCATTTACATGGAAAATATGTCTCTACTTACAAAATATTCACCTTAAGAACTTTCTCCCGGAACGAAATAATTTCGTAAGTAGAGGTACCACTGTGTAGCCAAACGTGCCATTAACTCTTTTACCACCACACGTTATCCAAAAAACAACCCAGGCAGTTCCGGCCGATTTCAAGTGTTTTAACTCCTCTTTCAAGCCAAACAGAAATATATTGTGTGCTTTTACGACATAAACATGTCAGCTTCCATTCTTTCAAACATCTTCCATTCTTTCATTACCAAAAAACTACCTCATACATCTCATACACCTTGAGCCCATTGAAAAGAGATACAATGCTGCCATTTGCTGGCCATAGTTAGCGGATGTTTTTGATTCCACAACCCATTGACCAGGCAGAGCTTCACGAGACGTTGCACTACCCATTGATTAAAAAAAAACAAAAAAAAACGTAGTTGACGTCGATTAACGTTTATGGCAGCATACATCATGATTTTACTAATCGTTATTAAACGTTTCTGGCAGTAAAAGAGTTAAATACAATATAATACATTTTGAGCCCTCTATTTCATGAGTATATTTTTTTCCCATTAAAACCCTGACGTATATCATCTGACACATGCAGTGCTACGGATAATCCAATAGAGGGCAGTATCACCCATCTGATGGCTTGGGGTATATTTTTGTTGATTGTACACGTTTTCCTGTCAATTATTACGTTTTCCGCAGTTTACTGTACATTTAAAATCCCTTCATGATCATATATCCAGCCAGCCTGATAGGCCTTGCTTGGTCTTACCTCCGAAGTAGGACCCGTCAGTCAGCTTCATCTCCTTGTTGAACTTGGTGATGACGCTGGCGACGCCGTGCTGGATGAAGTACATCTTCTTACCGACGGTGCCCTCGCGAATGATGTAGTCATTGGGCTGGAAGACCTCAAACTTCAACTTGCTTAGCATCCCCGTCACAAAGTTGGGGTCGGCGTTTGCAAACAGCGGCATGGTGGCCACCAGCTTGCGGCAGTTGAAGTTGACAATTTCCTGGCGGGAAAAAAAAAAAAAAAAAAAAAACAGACAAATGAGATCCCGGGAGAGATTGTGGCGGGAGGGGGAAAAAAAAAACTTGGAAAATCACTTGCCGCTCCAGCTGCTATTATCAGGCGGCACAAAATGAACTCGACGCATATTGCCGCTTTATCCCTAAAACCTCTAAAGCACTGCTGAGGAAAACATTTTGGCACTGCTGTCAGATCTTGATGAGTTCTGCCCCATCCCAGACCCCCGGCCCAGCTGGAGATTAGGTGTTTGTTTTCCGTTTACCCCCAACGGGGCGAAGATTGAAAGCTGCTCGGCACGTGTCGTGCGGTTGACTTCCTCACCTCCCTTTTGCCGCCCTTGCGGCATAATGGGACATTAACAGAGAGCTACGTAACCTCTGGGGCTACGTAACTACACGAGGGCGAGCCGCATGCCGGGGGCGATGACCTCAATCACCGAGCAGAACTAACGAATCGGATAGTCAGCGGTTTTCATGCTTCAAGGAGGCCTCTTGGCTGCAAACAATCTTTGCTTTACACAATACCTATTTAAAGATGTGTCACATGCCAAGGGAATTGAACAGTCATGATATTATGTTACATAATGCGCTAAACATATTATTCAAAGATTAGTATGCCACTCAGCTGAAGATACGGCTGCCAAATCCGCTACGTCGATCCGTTCTACCTCACCTGTGAACAGAATGTTTTCACGACAGCTAGCAACTGTGTTTCCAAATTACTTGCACACATGGGACGGGTGAAATATTGCGATTCATCGTTAAAGATCAATCAGTTTTATGATCAGGGATTAGAAATTAGAAGAATAGAAAATTGATATTAATTTCATGCATTTTTAAGGAATATTGTATATTTATATATAGTTCTTTCTTTAAAATTATCTGTGATTCTTCTCTGGGGAAAATTTTATGTATCAAAAGTACCAGTGGTATCAGCAATTTGCAGCAATTAGCATTAGAATATAGCTCGGTTTCAGCATTATTCACAAATCTGTTTAAAACTGTGGGGGAAAACGGCTTGTTGCAACATGGCCATGGTTGATCTCTTATACTCTGCTGCCACCTGCTGGCCGTTTTTGTAATAACTAACATTGCTTCAACCGTTAGCTTCAGTTCAGAGGCTGCATCAAAGCCTTCTGTTTGCGCTAGCATTAAAAAAAAAAAAAAATAAAAAATAAAAAAAACTTTTAAAAAACATATAAATACGTCTGGGGCACTGGTAATATTTAAAATAGAACATATTTATACGTCGTTGGGAGCTAATGAGTTCATGTGTGGTGGTGATTTTTTCTTAACAAGCCTGTGTTTTCCCATTTTGTGTATGTTTTGTCAACAAACGATTGTGTCGATTGAGAAGGAATTCATGGCTATACATCCTGTATTTATAAAGTGCATTTTCCTGAGTGAAAACAGAAGACCCTGCCTTCAACTCATTCCCCATTTTTATTTTTCACATCAATCCATATCCGAGCAAATCTTTCTTATTATTTAGCAATCAAGTAGTGGTTTTCTTTTATTGTTTTCACGCTGAATTTACCTGCTTCAAAAGTGGGCAAGCAGAAATATAAAATACAAAAAAAAAATTCTGACGGTTATTCCTAATATTGGCACCTTTGCTGTTTTGATGCTTCCCGGGTGGTCACACTTGCTGGAGCCAGCAAAGTCAGCGGTGGCTTTTAATCTTGCGATAAAAACAACACGCCAGATTCTCCGCATAGTCCGCTGAGTGGAGAGGATCCTCGCTCCCACTACGACACCCGCACCCACCTTTCCCCACCCGTCCCCACGCTTCCTTCCAAATTTGGCCGTGGAGGCGAGGTGCCAACAACCGTCAGGTGGCCGTCAGCCAACCATCCCGACTCAGAAGTCTGGATTAGATGTACTTCACCGGGGCACGAGAATCCTCACCGCGAAAAATTTCCTGCCAGGGATGTTCAAACTGGGCACGTCCATAAAATCAAGTATTTCGCAGTGAAATGATGATGTAAGCGCTTGTGTGACTCAGACTGTCTTTACTCGCCAGTCCCACGGGGCAGATTTTTTATTGTGTGACGCTGTCACCAGGCAGATTTCGCCTACTCTGCATAGTGGACAAAAAAAAAAAGCCCGTAAGGATTTTCCGCATTGTAAGTAATAACCATAAATCCGCTGCTCGTCCTTCCTCCACCGCAAGTGTCCGGGATCTGCGGCATTCGACCCTGCGAGCGAGCGAGCGAGCTTAATGGGTCTGCATGGGAGACCGTCACGAATGCCACGCTTGCATGGGTTTTTATGGCGCTCCTCGCCCATATCTGCCGAGTGTAATTACTCATGTAATCCTGTGGATATGACGAGCGGCAAAGTAGAAAACTGATCAATGGCTTCGCCATCAATTTCAATATGGCTGATGCATATAATACGACGTATCTGATTATTATCGATCTTTGCCAGTATAAAACTGAGACGGGTGCACTGTTGTTAACGTCAAACTTCGGTTCGTACGTGTTATTGCTGAGCACGGATTAAAAAAAAATGATGCAGAAGCAATTCCAAAGGGCTTTTTAGGGAGGAAGATTTTTGACAAAATTAATCACACAAAATGCAAAAGGAACCGGGACAACCGGGAACAAAATTTGGCCCTTCAAAACAAAATGGCAGACTGTCTTTTTGGACGGGAATTCTTAAAATCTTTTTTGCAATGAAATTGTGACGTCCCATTTTCCATCCCTAACCTTAACTCATTCACTCCCAGCCATTTTCACAGAAGCAATCCCGTTCGCTCCCGACTGTTTTACTGAATTTTGACTGATTTTGCAAGGCCCACAGAATATTGTGTTCTATTGCTATAAAAGCAACCTATCAAAAGAAAGATTAAAGTCTCTTCTTTCATCAGGAAAAAAAAGTATGTTTCTGTTTCCGTTCTGCAGCAACTAGCATTAGAAGAGATCTAAGTTTCATCAGTTTTCACAAATCTTTTAAAATTCAAAGTAATTTAGCTTTTTTTCTAGATGGCCCTGCTTGATCTCCTTTGCTCTGCTGCCACCTGCTGGCCGTTTGTGTAATAACTACCATTTCTGCAACTGTTCTTTGCAGTTGAGAGGCTGCATCAAAGCCTTCTGTATGCTCTCGCATAAAAAACAAAAAAACGTATAAATACGTCTTTGGGACACTTAAAACATTTAACAAATACATATTTACACGTTATTGGGAGCAAATGAGTTAAGTAACTTTTCCTCACCTCTTTGAGCGGGTCATTGAGTTCGCTCAGGATGTTGTCCTCATCGAAGATCTTGCCCTGGTAGCGGTGTTCATAGTAGTCGTGTATCTTTTGCCGCATGTCCGCCGGAAGCTTGTGGAAGGACATGTATTGCTCCACTTGTTTGTACTGCAAAGACAGACAAGAAGCAGACTCGTATGAGTTTCAGTCAATTCCGTGTTGGTGTTGATTTAAATGCAAAACACAAGTTGTGATCTAAGAGAGTTTTGTCTCTATGCTTCTATATGTGGGAGGGAGGGGGAGTAAAAGGGGAAGTCAGGTGTTGGTGAGGGGGAGTAGAAACAAATCGCTCCCCGAGGCTACGTCAATCCAAGGTTGCATTTGCCATTATTTCAAGCAAGCATGAAACTCAATGCTGATGGGCAGCAAAGACGTGATCTTAATGTGACGTAGTGAGCGACTGTACATGCAACATCCTACTGACATATTCAGGTTACATTCCTCACTGTTCACATCCATTGTACAACAAAATCACAACGATTTTTGTCCAAGAAGTGAAGTGAAAGGACTTTTGCGCTGTGGCTCATGTTGCCGTCTTTCATTTCACACAAAGTCTATTTGTAGCGTAGTGGTTGACATAACTGACTTTAAATTCTGGCCACTAATAGTGTAGTGGTTCACATGACTGACTTTCCCTAGGCCATTGCTAGAATAGTGGGTCAACTAATTAAATTTTTTTGGTAGAGTGGCAGCACATTGGTTAGTCAGCCTCCGTAAAGTCGTGAGGTTGAGCGACATGACCATGGAGGTATTTAAAAAAAAATGTGCTGGTTAGTCCTGCTCAGAGGGCTTGCAAACAAAAACAAAAGGAAAAAAAAATGTCTAGACCGCAGACATCTCGCATCCATGGCCACCATCCAACATGGCCGTCCACAATTCTGCCGACGGCCCGCTGAATTTCAACCGAGCCAACACAATTTACATATTGAATATTTTGTAATGTTAATGAGAAAACGGCTCATTCAAAATCAGACATTTCTGAAGGGCCGTCCTGCTGATTTCCAACCCAAATTATCTTGCAAACCCGATAAAAGGACATTAAAGCTGATGAATAATAAATTGTGGCACGGGACTTGACAAAATGATCAACTTTTCATATTTTAATGGCCCATTTTGGAAAATTCACTTCCAAAACTCGGGCCATATAATTAAAGCTAATCCAGCAAGCTGTTCAAATACTGATGTCAAAAAAAAAACAAAAAAAACAAAAACAAAAAAAACAAAACATTCATCCTTTGCGGTTCCAAACTGGGATTCTGAATATTGCAGATTATTTAACACTATAGCTATTAACTTTTCACACCTAAATCACATATTTGGCAGCAAATCTTCCACAATTTGGGCCATATAGTGTAAGATGATGGCCGGTACTTAGCTAATAGGTGTCCAAATTGATATCTCACACCAAAAGCTAATTAGCATTAGCTTTATGGCGCTAATGTGCTATCTATCTATCTATCTATCTATCTACCTACCTAGCTACCATTTATGAAGATCACATTTATTACAGTCTTGCGGGGTTTTCACAGGGTGGGAAAGCAATGAATAATACTTTAAGAGCATCTCAGCTCTAATTAGCATTAGCTTTATGGCGCTAATGTGATTATGCGCTTCAAAGGGGGCCATGAGGGATTAGCGTAAAGTTACTTTAAGTCAATAAACAGGGTATGAGTGAAAGCTCTCGTCCAATCGTGCAATTCCGAAAAGTTGTGGTGAAAATATGTTTAAGTCCTTGAGTCTCGTTTTTTTTGTTTTGTTTGTTTGTTTCTAAGACCTCATCACCCAGCATCAAAATATTTATGTCGCCCATTTTAAAAAACCCGAATACAAACAGATATGGAAGCGGATGTACCAGGATTATGTCTCACAAATGTACAAGATTGCCGCACAGTTTATCTTGTGCATTCAAAATTAAGTACGTATATGCAAATACAATATATTAATTTGGCATGTGCAATGTGAGTTAGCGAACCTGAGATGAATTATGATATCTGATTTTGGGTCTTTAAATAACACATCTGTGCAAACGGTGTGTATACCGGTAATTATGATGAGGAAATTTGATTTGACTTAATGTACTCGCATCTTTTAAATCAAAAAACAATTTTCTGGTTCATTTTTTGTCGTTAAACTTTTCTTTTTTTTTTTTTTTTTTAAACTTTTGAATAGTTTAAAGGGATACTTTACTTATTTAGCCATTTTCGCAGTCAAACATTAATATTTTGCCTATAATAAATGTGATATTTTCATTATCTTTCATGTACAATTAGTACCTTTAAAAACACATTTTGCAACTTGCTGTCGACTGAAAATGACGTCACAAGGGCTCAGGTAACCAATCACAGCTCAGCCTGTGAATGTCACATGACTAAACCTAGAAAACAGGTGAGCTGTGATTGGTTACCTGAGCCCTTGTGATGTCATTTTCAGTCGACAGCAAGTTGCAAAATGTGTTTTTAAAGGTACTAATTGTACGTGAAAAATAAAGAAAGTATCAAATTAATTATAGACAAAATGTTAACTTTTTTATTGCTATAATGGGCTAAATAAGTGAAGTATCGCTTTAAAACTTTTATTTATTTATTTATTTTACAATAATTGTGTACTGTACTGTGAATTTTCAAACTACGAAAAAAGTACACAATTTTGAAAAGAAAAAAAAAAAAAGTTATTTGAGGGAATGGACCAAGTCCTCCCCCACTTCGTCATTAATAAGTTAATAAGTTGAAATTTGAAAGTAAAAAAATCAGAAAAAAATTCCCCCTAGGGAAGTTTACATTTGCATTATTAACACAACTAAAATGGTTCCCAAAAAAGGAAGTCAGATGGACACAAATGGACAGCAAAGAGGACAAGTTAAAAACTCAGGGCTCCTGACTGCCTCTAAATGGTAACAAAAGCATGTGAGTGGGGTGAAATAATCGAAAAAAAAAAACAATCTAAAAATGTTTTTACATGGTCTTTCTTGACGAAATTTCTCTGAAATGTAACAATTTGACCCCGTGACAACTTCCCGCTTACCTTCTCCTGATACTGCCGTCGCGAGGAGTCCAGCGACTGGATGAGCGCGGTGGCGTGGCCCACGAACATGGCGTAGCACGTGGCGCCCACGATCATGCTCAGCATGGTGATCCACAGGTCCGACATGCTCACCGGTGCCCGGGCGCCGTAGCCAATGCACAGCATGTGGCTCATGGCTTTGAAGAGGGCGTACGAGTACTGCTTGCCCCAGGACACGTTCTGCCAGCGTGGGGAGAGAGAGAGAGAGAGAGAGAGAAAGACGAGGCGGAGGCGAAGTTACTGCGAGGCCGGGCTTTCTCCTTGATGGATCACTGAACTTCCACGCTTAAAACATACACTCCATTCGCCTCACAGCCTCACCATGCCCTTTACTACAACTTCTCCTGCTTCTTTTCTACCTGCCCTCATTCTTTTCCCATTTGCCGAGGGGGTGAAAAACCGTTCATGTCGGCAGTGCTAAAAAAGAACAACTTGCATTATTTACACATCTGAGGCATCTTTTTTTTTTTTTCTGAGAGAAGCAGAAGAGAGCTTCTCTTCCCCCTTTTTTTTTTGCATACTCATTCCAAAAAATGGCCGGCGGAGCACACACAAGTTCTGTTCAAGTGGGCAACAAAGCGTTAGCATGGCACATTTTGCTTTTTCTTTGAATTTCCCCCGGGTGAAGAAGAAGAAGAAGAAGAAGAAGGAGGAAGAAGGAAGAAGAAGAAGAAGAAGGAAGAAGAAGAAGGAAGAAGAAGAAGAAGAAGAAGAAAGCTTAAAAAAGGCGTCTGTGGTTTTTCTTGACTTCTAATCTAACTTTGTGACATTTATTTCAACTGCTTGACAATTAAGAGATAATGTAGCAAATCATTTTGAAATGTTCCAACTAGAGCTTTATTGTTTTCAGATTTTAACCTTTATTGGCATGGCTGTGAAATTATTAATGGCCGTTATTGTCAATTTTTGGATGGCAAAAGATCTTAGCAAATTTGATGAGATCAAAGTTCCGAAGTGATTAAAGGATTTGATTAAATTTGCATTTCACTCTTTCACTGGCTTTTTAAATCAATGCTTATTCCAAACAAATTTCACAATACACCGCATCAAAGTATTTTGTAAGTTTGCCTTTCTTTCCAAAATTGATAACTGTTCATGGATGCTATTGCCCAGACCATTTGAAGCCAGTTGCTAACCAAATCAGCAGCACCTGTCTCTCAGATGAGCTTTCCACCATTAAACTGCTAACCAATGTGCTTCACTTCTGTTCCATTTTTGCTCCACAATTTACATTTTAATACAAGACTTCCAAAATTCCTAAAAGTTGACCAAGAGAGACCATGTGAACGCCATTGCTAACCAAAATAGTAGCATATATTTTACTTACTTTTACTCATATAAGAGTTTTTTTTTTTAATCGCACTTTTGTTTTAGTTGTTTTGTGGGGTCTGCTGTATTGTGTGATGTTTATTTTATTACTTACCTACTTATGATATAAATTTTATTTCTGTGGTATAATTTTTTGTTTTACCTGTCTATTGCAGGACTATTTTTTTTTTAACTTAATGTACAGCACATTGTATGCAACAATGATCCTTTTTAAGTGCTTTATAAATAAAGTTGTGTTGCATATTAAAGTTTCTTTTTTTTTTCAACAATTACGATTATATTCTTGTAATATTATGATTTTTTTTTTATCTTAAAAACTATAATTTTATTCTGAAGATTGCAAAATATTTACCTTACCTACAAAAAGTAATAATGCATTCAATATTATACATTTGAAAAATAATTTTAAAAAGATGCCTTTTAGTCCAAAAACTGACTTTTTTCATAATTTAATTTTTATTAAAAAAAAAAAAAAATACAGATAAAAATAGATAAATAATACGTGTGGGACATATGACTTCTCATCTTTAACTTAACTTTATCCTCGTTAGATTACAGCTTCACCCCCAAAAAATGTTCTTAAGGTTATGATTTATTATTCCAAAATTATGACTTTATTCTTGTTTGTTATATGGCTTCCATCCATCCATCCATCCATCCATTTGACCGCTTATTCCTCACAAGGGTCGTGGGGGGTGCTGGAGCCTATCTCAGCTGGCTTTGGGCTTTTGGCTATGTTTTACTAATATCGCTTAGATTAATTTATATCATGAGAACTCAGTCCAGATTTTAATCACCTTCTTCTTATGAAATGCGAAACACGTTATTTCATCTTCAGTGCCACGAATAGCACGAGAATAGTCACCCATCCGGTGTGTCCACTGTCCAGCTGTGCGTCGCTCTCTCTTTTTTTTTTTGGCCCTGTCGACTCACCATCAATCTGACTAAAGCTGAGCAAACACAGTGAGCCCACGTGGCGCGATAAGATGCCATATAAGGGGACGGCACTGGTGCAAAGAATGCATGCAAAATGACCGTTGGGCTACAGTACACAGTTGGGGCGGGTACTCGACATACTGAACTGTATATCCCAGGATGGAGGGAAAACCCCAATTATAATCCAATCAAAATAAACATCTCTCAAGTAGAGATCTCCCTTTTCCTTGTCAGGGAAAACGGTAATAAATGTAAGTACCAGATACTGTAAATAGATGTGGTGTATTTCATGTGGTTTCCTCCAATATAAAGCACAATCATTGTTACAACTTTGATACTATTGGAAAAAAAAATGCGGGTAAAATATATACCGGTATTAGAAATAACTTTTTCGTCCAATTCCTTTGTCATTTGGTGGATTTTTTATGGCAGCATTTGTATTATTTACTTTTTTTTTCTTTTTCATTTCTTAGTAACGGAGGGGTTTCCTTCCAATAAATTAATTATTAAATATCAGTGTATTGTGATCCTATTGTTGGAAAAACTTAATGTTTTCTCTTTCCCAGTTATATATAGTGTGATAATGTCACGACGTTTCCATCTAATACATCAATTATTGCAAAATTATTGTGATATTATCGGTATGTTGGAAAATACAGAAATATTGTGATGCATAGATATTGTTTCGTATAGTCTATGATTTCTTTCCCATATTTTAGCGTATCGTCACTGTATCATGCTACTTTCTGTATTGCTTGACAATATCACAAGAATATTGTATCATAAATGATGCTGTGATTACCACTCCTCGCTACCATGTCCCAAACCAGGATCGTCAATATTCATGTTATTATTGTATTGGATGCAGTTCAGTCCAACTGGGGATTTTGCAAGTGACAAAAATTCAACAGCTAATCATCATGACTCATCACTTTTCATCTGCTAATTAGTGGCTTCTAAATGAGATAAATTAGAACATGTTTCTCATTATTATTTGCCACCCTGGTTTCTTTGGATAAGATGTTTTTTTTTTTTTGGCCAAAGTAACTGACCATATTTTTTTTTTTGCTTCTGTCATGAAACCAACACTGAATATTCCATTTTGCACAAAGACCGGAACACAGGAAGCAGCCGACCATGCCGCCAGAACAAATAGCATTTGCGAGGTCGTGAGGTGTCCTTTGCACGCTTTGGCTGAATGGTTGTGTTGACAAAATTTGCATGGTTGGAGAAGCAGGGGAAGATACAAAACTTTTCTTTTTGTTGTTGTTGTGCCACTCTGAGCTGACTCACGGCACCTTTTCGCCTCATTGTCGTGCGGACGGAGAAGAGCTGCGTCGGCACCATGTTGCGCATTGTCATCGCTTTGTCGTGCATTTGTGTTTGCACTGCGGGTCACATACGGGCCCCTGGGAATTGCATTGTGTGGAATTGTTGTGATTTGTTATATTGTTCATAAAGATGAGGTTACTATTTTGGTATAAATTTGTACCGGTACTTACGATTCAAAGACGAAACTGTGCAAATGATAATAATAACTAGAGAGTGCAATTTATGTAGAAATTCATCACCCAGCTCTGACTGGTGTCACACATTCCAGTCCAGCATTAAGTTAATAAGTCCACTGATATGTTAGCTTACAAATAAAATTGATATAAGCCCAATTAAACTTAACAATAACTTGAGTGTATTTCACCATTTTTTTATTGTGAATGAACGACTTTACTTGAATCTTATGTGACAGTTTTATTTGAGTCAGTGAATGTGTAGACTGCTACATAACGTGTCACGTGCTGAGGTTGGATCCCAAAGCGCAGACACAAATACGATTTTAACTATTTATTCACATCGAGAGGCGTGGAACAAAATAGACTAGACTAGAAACAAAGAGAGTTGCACAGAGAGACAGTGGTAATAATTGGACAAACACACTTCTCAGACAGCTACTAAAGAAAGCGAACCAATCTGATTGGTTGCGAGTAAGGATTAAAGATTGACATCACAAAGCTCCTGACATCACATAGCTGTCACATAACTTAAAACCAGTTGAAACTAGATGCTGTTACATCAATTCCAAACAGATACATGACCTCAGTTCAAATGACCAGGTAAAGGATTAAAGATTCTTGACATCACATAGCTTAAAACCAGTTGAAACTAGATGCTGTTACATCAATTCAAAACAGACACTTGGCCTCACGGTCAATGAACCCAAACTTAACAGGTCATGAACCCAAGCTTAACCCTTGCGTGACCCAGACATGACATAACGTTAGCTTCTACAGCTAACCGCTCATTCGATATTTCCGCTAGTAGAATATTTCCACTACTATGTTAGCTTGCATGGCTGATATAAACCAAAATAAACTCAATCATTAGTCTACTTGAGCTTATTTCACCAACTTTTTGCGAATTAGGGACTTTTATTGCATGTAGACTGCTATACGTAACGTTAGCTTCTCCGGCTAACCGCTAGCTAGTTCACTACATTTTGATCAATCTCCAAGAAAACGAAAAAGGAGATTAGCAATGGAGTGTGAAGTGCAGTTTTTGCTAAATATAAAAGTCTGTTATTAACTCTTTGACTGCCAAACGTTATCCAAAAAAAAACCAATGGTGCCAGCCGATTTAGAGTATTTTCACTCATATTTCAAAGCAAACAGAATATTGTGCAGTATGACGACATAAATACGGTGGATACCATATGAAAGATTGAATTCGATTCTTTCATGAGGAAAAAAAAGTATGTTTCTACCTTATTCCGTTCTTTAGTAATCACCATTTGAAATTAGGTAATTGGAGTGACATAAGCGAAAATACAAAAATATTAAGAGTAAAACAAGCTTTTTTGTGAAAAGATACATTTTTTGCACAACAGTGACTTTGACACTAAGACGTTGCGCTGCCCATTGAGAGAGAGAAAAAAACAACGTAAATTAACGTTTTTGGCGGCATTCGTTAGGATTTTAGAATACGTCATTAAACGTTTTTGGCAGTCAAAGAGTTAACAAGATTTTGGCGGTAATTTCACACAGTTTTTATGTTGAAATGCTGATTTATAAAGCTTCAACACTTGTGTGTACATACTGGGTTATTATCTGGCAGAGTTCCTACTTTAAACGGGCCAGAAAAAACAAATGCAGTTATTATTTTTCAGACCACTGCTCCTAACTAACCTAATTTGTGTTCCTTTTTTTTCCTCCCCCCCTTCCGTGACTCACTGCGAGCCCTGCAAAATGACGAGGCCAATTATACACTTTGTACATATTGATTTTGTTTCACCAGTCAAACGGCATGATATTTTCCATCCCTGAATCATCGGGAAGAATTGCAGGGATTGAAAGAATCTCTCGTCACGTAATGCTCGGTCATCCGCGTGCGTGTTAGTGACTCATTGGTGTATTAACACATCTTCTCCAAAACACAGCTTCCTCTAGAAGTGGGGCTCCTAACAAATGAGGTGAACGCAGCAAATGTATTCAAGCGGCTTGTTCTAATTAAACACCACATGTATGCTGCCAAATTAGCAACATGGCTGAATATTCATCCGGCAGCTCAGCCTTTGTTTTGTTTAAAAAAAAAAAAAAAAAAAAAAGTGGAGGGCTGACTTCATTATCACACAAAAATCGCATCTCCATCACTATCAAAATGTTGCAATCGTCCACATGAACCATTTTAGAGTTGAACAGATTTTTCATTCAACGTATGGGACGTTGAGATCAAATATATTTAGAAATCATAATCAGCACATTGTAATCAGCACTAGGGCTGCACAATATATCGAAAAAATATCGATATCGCGATATTGGCCCTTGCAATATGCATATCGCAAAGGCATGCAATAAGTTTTGTACTGAATTTTATGCTTTTTATATGAATTTGACCAGTCATATGTTAACTAAAATGTGCATCGCTACGCAATAGTTGAAAATTATCAAGACATAATTACAATTAATTAACTAAGATTACATAAAGGTTGCTTATTTTGTCGCATGAAAAATGTTTTTCTTTCATTAGATAATAAAAATATAATTTCTTTAGGTACATGTTAAATATCGCAATAATATCGATATCGCTACGTTCGGCAAGTATATCACATATCGCATGTTTTTCCAATATCGTGCAGCCCTAATCAGCACATATGATTTCCCTGAAAAATAGTATCATAAACCAGTGACGCACTAATTTGTGTCCTGCCTGAACGGGCAGATAGCAAACAGTACTTAGACTTTTGCTGAAAAGTGTCTTTCAATGGGCCAGACCAGTAAGCACTTGACTGCAAAATGCAAAATAGGAGGTTGAAATATTCCGCCTATGGCTGTAAAATGGTCAACTGAAATGCTGCAACCACAATGCTTTTTTTTTTTAAATTTTTTTTTTTACTTTTTTAAAAAATCGTCAGTAAGAGGATAGCATTAGCACAACCCGAATGGTCAGAATGGTCGCCTATGCCTGAATTTGGGCCAGAAAAAACCCTGATATCATTTTTAAAAAATCATATAAGAATACGGTTCTCCGCCTAATAGACAGCCCCAATTTTTAGCTTACCGTAATTGTGTTTGCTTACAAAAGATTTGACTCCAAAATATGAAAGTCTGAATTCAAATGCCAAATTATATTACATAAATTCTCCCCTTATGTTCCAGCATTAGCACACAAAACTGTTCCTCTAATGCAATCATATAACTCGCTAAAAATCAACAAGCTGTCACATGGCTAAAACAGAAAAGT
This sequence comes from Festucalex cinctus, assembly GCF_051991245.1. NCBI lineage: Eukaryota > Metazoa > Chordata > Actinopteri > Syngnathiformes > Syngnathidae > Festucalex > Festucalex cinctus. The sequence goes on from NC_135425.1 coordinate 20,860,906, forward strand.
GACGCACAATATTCATTTGCCAATTATGTAAGCGAATGAAAAAGAAAATCTGTTCTAACTGACAGTGCACAGAAGGCAGAGAGGACTTATAACCCATGAGGGAGGACGCGTACCGCTTTACGGTTCCAGACGCCGATGTTAGCCGTCTTCTGGGATGTTCAGCGAACGTCTCATTCTCCGACATGATTTGGCTCGGGAAGGTCTGTGATGCCGACGACCTTCTGCGGCTTCGCTTCCCACTCGTGCAGCCGCTACATTCTCGCTCCTTAAAGACGCTCGCTCCTTATCTCGCACACGTTTGACATCTTGACAGCCCGGGTGGAAATAATGCCCTTTCCTACAAACACACTTGGGCGTCTTTATCGGCCCAGATGAAAAAAAAAAAACTCCCCAAACAAAACAAACCCACACGATCTTTGGAATCGAATAACTAGAACTAACTGTTGGAAAGCTCAACTGTAAAAATGTGTGCGGCATTTCTAGGGCTGTCAAAGTTAAAGCGTTAACAGATTAATTAATCACAGAAAAAAGTGAAATTAATCACATATTAACGCAGATTAATCGCACTATTTTTTTGGACCGCACTTGAGCCTTGAACGTAACGGCGGATGGTTACATTGAAGGTCGCGCAGGTCAGTGATTAGGTCAATGCACGGCATTTCCTACGTCAGTTGTTCCAAGATGAGCGGGGTGACTCCAGTTGGTGTGCTCGGTGGTAAATTTCACTTTAAAAAAAAAACACCCCGACGGGACTTTAGATAAAACAAAAGTAATTTGCGTTTAATGAATTGCTGAATTGCACCCAATTGTTATGATGCTGTTACGTTTTGAGCAATACACGCATGCATGCAATTGCGTACATTAGGGGTGTGAATTGCCTAGTACCTGACGATTCGATTGGTATCACGATTCACAGGTCACGATTCGATTCGATACCGATTAATCCCGATACGAATTCATAAACCGATTGTTGCGATTTTTTTTTTTTTTTATTCAAATTTGGAAAATAATATTCAGTAAACTTGTACTGTGTATGATTTGGATGAAAATGTATTATTTATTTATCTGAAACTTCAGTCTTATCCAGGTTGTAATCTGTTTCATGTTTGAACAGCATTAAAATAAAATATTAAGGCTTAATGTTCCGTTCATATAACATTCTTCCATGCTTAAAGTGTGAACCCTAACCCGAAGTAAGACATTTTGTTGAATATTTTTCCATTAAAAATGGAAGTTAAAAAATCGATTCAGCCGCCTATCGAATCGATTCGAGAATTGCGCGATGTAGTATCGCGATATATTGCCGAATCGATTTTTTTTAACACCCCTAGCGTACATGCATTTAATCAATGTTTGCAAATGACATTCAGATCATAAAATGCGTTAATGTCAAAATATGACGGTAATTTGTGTTTATTTTATATTACGCAAATATGCGAGTAATTTAGCTGATTCATCGTAATTAATCCAAATTTAAAAGTGTGATTAATCAGATTAAAAATTGTAATCGTTTGACAGCACTAGTTATTTCCAATGATGATCTAATGAACGCGACTTCTACCACCACATTGTTAGGATTCCACCTCCTACATTGTAAGTGTCCGTGACAGGTCTAAATGGTCTTTAAATTTTTTTTAAAAAAAAACACAACCACAGATACCCCCCATATTTTGATCATATTTAACATAATTTCTTTGAAAGTTTTGGACAAGGAGACGACAAGAGTCCTTAAGTGTACACAGTCATTACGACGGGCCACATTGCCCTCTCACCTGCCAGCGGCATTATCTTGTCTGCTGATTAAGTCGGTGCGGTTGCTTGGGAGTAAGAAGCTACTCTAAGGCCATTAGTCAAGCTGATAACGCCGCAACTGGCCCACTCGCCACTATCGCCAAGCCCTGCTGGCCCGGACTCTCCTGAGTGCCGAGCACGGTGCAGGCAGTTCAACACCACCAATGACGTAATTGTTTGATTTGACGCAGTCACGTTCTACATTCTTACGGTCAATCCTATACAGTTAGCATAGTGGTGCAGTTAGCATCTCACGTTGGCTTCGGCTTTACAACTAGAAAACTGAAGCAGCGCCACAGAAGAAAAAACAAACATAAACAGTAATTAATCTTTCTGAAGTGTCGCCGGAAGCCCGGCAGGTAAATATATCTACTTTTGCGAGTTTTAAATGATCGTGCATTAAAAAATATACATCTTTACATTGAGTGCTAAAGATACTTGAAGGTGATTATTCAATTGACGCTATATTTAAATCTTGCTAGAAGCTGGCAGCTAAGTCATAAAGTTATGGGGGGGGAGAACTTGCTATTTTTATGAGAGTGAAGTTGTACTTTTTAATGTTGATGAACAACGAAATTTTATGAGAAAAAGGGTGTCATTTTAATTGTATTTATTTAGTCATTCTAACCACAAAAAAGACTAATATTAAAAATAAACCAAAAACAAATTAGATGAATAAAAGTGTATTTGTGGCAAAACGTTGTAATATTAAAACCAACATTTTACAAAAGGAAAGTCAGAACGCTACCAGGGAAAACTTGACTTTTACAAGGAAAAATATAATCATATTAGAAAGGAGAAAAACAGTCACCAAAATTGTGTCATATTGCAAGAAAAAGTTGTCATATTACGAGAAGAGTTAGAATAATAATAAAGTTGTAAATTACAAAAAAAAAAATACATGAGGAAACTTACAATTTCATGAGAATTATGGTAATTGTACAAAGATTTTTTTGATAATATGAGAACAAGATTTTATGAGAAAATAACATCTCAGTTTTAAAGAATACTTTGTAATTTTATTTTTAAAAAAGTTGTCATGTAAAAAGAATACATTCTTAAATTTACAAGAAACAAGTGATCATAAGTTAATTTGATAAAGTTGTAACTGAAAGAAAATTGAAAATGATTTTTTTTTTTTTTTACAATTTTTGTATTTTTATTTTTTACAACAAAAAGTCTTTAGGCATATCTTCATGAAAATTAACCATACTGTAAGAAGACATTTGGTATTTTACAATCATAAAGTTGCAGGAACACTTTGTAATTCTCCAAGAATATAGTTATCACTTCACGAAAGAAAAATCACATGAAAATAAAGATCTTCAAATGGTGGCGGGGTACCTTTTTCCTATTTGGGCCATTTCAGTTACTGTAATAGAAATATACGTACCATGATAAACAAATATTATATATTATGAGTATTTTCGGTCCCTGCGATTGGTTGGCAACCAGTCCAGGTTGTCCCCCGCCTACTGCCCAGAGCCAGCTGAGATAGGCGCCAGCAGCCCCCGCGACCCTTGTGAGGAATAAGCGGTCAAGAAAATGGATGGATGGATGGATGAGTATTTTCGGTTTAACACATTCATTGCCAGACCAGCAAAAAAAAAATAAAAAAAAATGCATCATTTGACGTCTTTTTCCGTCAATGGCAGTGAATGAGTTAAATGTTTATTATGCTTTCCAAAATTGCATGTGGGTCCGCTTCAAATACTCTCGTGCCCACCCCTGACTGAAAGGGTTATAAAAGCCATTTTAACTTCCGACATGAGCTCTTGTTGGGAAACCTCCCGTCGTGGCAAAAGTGCTTGATGCAAATGAGGCCTCGCGGGGTGCAGCTAATTAAGTCTTTTGCATGACTCCATATTGATCTGCAGCGGGCTAATAAGTAAGATTTATTCCGAGCGAGAGGTGCAGTGCAAATTTAGGCTGCTCATTAGGCTTTTTTGGATGACTTTGTCATAGTTTAATAATGTGTGGCGAATGGAATGATGGTGTTTGCATAGTTTACATAAGAGGAGTACATTAGAATGAACGAATGGGGAAAACGATTCTTGTGTTTGTCTTTGAATGAAATAAGCACGATCGTCTCGAGCTGACGTGAAAAGTAAGCATGTCAAAAATATTGCAATAATAATATTAGTGATAGAATAAAGTTGTAACGGGAGTGATGGCGGGATGCTAAATTTAAAAGAATTACATTAACGTAACCTGTTCCAAAAATTGTAAAATTTTGCAAGAAAATTCTTAGAGATTGTCTCTACATATTAGAGTACTTGTAATCAAGTATTAATAATATTTTTGCAAGTAAAAACATCTCGTTACAAGAATGTTGCAATTCAATGAAAGGGGGAAAAAAAATCTGATAAAAGGGAAACCAAATCATTAGAATAAAGTCGTAATTTTCATTTAAAAAAAAAACTTGCAAAATAGTAGGAATGACGTAATTTTTCCCAAATTAAAGGGATACTTCACTTATTTAGCCCATTATAGCAATCAAAAGTTAATATTTTGTCTAAAATTAATTTGATACTTTCATTATTTTTCATGTACAAATAGTACCTTTAAAAACACATTTTGCAACTTGCTGTTGACTGAAAATGACATCACAAGGTAACCAATCACAGCTTGTGAATGTCACATGACCAAACCTAGAAAACAGGTGAGCTGTGATTGGTTACCTGAGCCCTTGTGATGCCATTTTCAGTCGACAGCAAGTTGCAAAATGTGTTTTTAACTCATTTGCTCCCAATAACATGTAAATACGTTTTTTAATGTTCTAAGTGTCCCAAAGACGTATTTATACGTTTTTTTTTTTTTTTTAATGCTATTAATGTTAGACTGCCAAAAATGGTTAAATAAGTAAAGTATCCCTTTAAGTTGTAATTCAACAAAAGTCAACATATCAGGAAAATATAGTCAAATACAGGTAACTGAAGACTAAAGTAGTCATTTTTACAACAAAACGACTTCCTATTAGGAGAAGGACATCTATTAAGCTGACGACAGCAAAAATGTATGCAATAAAAAAAAAAAGTCTGCATCAATCATACACACCACACACATCTGCCAAAACAAGAAAGAAATGAGTAAAAAAGCGTGATACTTACAACCATACCGTTTAGCGACACCCAGCAGTCGGGGGGGAAGTCTTGGAGCAGAGGCACCAGGTACTGGAGGCAGCCGTCCCAGTGACACAGCAGCAGCATCATGCCTATCAAGTTAAATATTCTTACCACGGCACTCGCCAGGTCATAGGTCATATGGAAGATCTGCAGACAGAAAGAGGAAAAAAAAAAACAGAAACGTTGGTTAGGCTGGTTTCAAGCCAAGAATGACGGAAGCGTGTTTGGCCGCTTGAGGATTCCTGCTTGAGTTTGTGCTACGGCGCTCGCAGATGTTGAGCTGTGCATAATTCAACATGGCCGCACTCCAAAACAAACAACCGTCAAGAAACATTGATTGAGTATGTGTAATACGGTGTTACAAGTATTCGGACTACCAATTAGAGTGCTGCTCAATTTTCTTGTTGGATTACTTAGTAAAATTAACTAACAAATCAAATCTTTATTTGTTATGTTGACATGTCCTATGATGTGTCCTGCAAGATGTCGTAGTGTGTAATAGTACTGTATTTTCCGCACTATAAGGCGCGCCGCATTATAAGGCGCACCTTCAATGAATGACATATTTTAAAAGTTTTTCCATATATATGGCGCTATAGTAGAGGCTATGGTTACGTTATACATCCATTAGATGGTGCTGCGCCAAAGGGAATGTCAACAAAACAGTCAGATAGGTCAGTCAAACTTTATTAATAGATTACAAACCAGCTTTCTGACAACTCCATTCACCCCCAAAATGAATAAACAGATGTTTTATTATTTTCTCTGAGGTAAAGTATTAGTATTAGCTAGCGATCCAAGATGGCGGGATCTTTTGCGCATGGGCGTGACCGATCGTGCAGGGTCACCGATAGCGTATTGACCTGTTGCGGCTCAATATTGATCCATATAAGGCGCACTGGATTATAAGGCGCATGGTCAGCTTTTGAAAAAATTGAAGGCTTTTAGGTGCGCCTTATAGTGCGGAAAATACGGTAATTCATTTGTCTCCTCGGGAGAAAAAAACAAAACAAAACCCTGGCACCACTACCCACTGTCTCATAATAGAGGAACCATTTTTTAATTCCAAGTTAGTTAGTCCATAATTCCTCCAACTGTAATCGTTAAATATGGACATGATGATCGCTTTTTTTTTTTTTTTTGGTGAATTTGGGTAATAAACCTGTCGCATTCCAGGATCTACCAGTGAAATATTTCGTCTAATTGCAATCTATTTTTAAAGTCGGCGCTTTTCCATTTCCCTTCAAAGTGCCCATTTTAATTAATCACGGTTGAAGTGACGCTTAATTGGGCCTATTTCGTCCATTAAGTGGAGGATTTCACGTTCACCTCCAAAACCGGTGCAAAAACATTAATTCACATTGAAGGATAGATTAAGACTACAGATGTGAAATTAGAAAAAAAAAAAAAGCTATAGGAGGCTAATCAACTCATTTGTCAAAATGGCACATTGCCTTCAGTATGTATAACGTTGTCAATCATTTGGAATGATTCTTTTACCCAAACAATAACATACCGGTAATATGCCAAAATCAGTAAATGGTGGGTGGCCACCTGTCTGTCTAATTGACATGGTTTAAATTTGGTAGCAATAAGATACAAATTTTGACTCTTTGAAAAGCGACACGGAAATAGCAGAAAACGGAACATCAAACTGAATCGGTTGATGTCCCGAGTCGTTTTGTGTTTTGTGCTGAGTCACTGTTTCACATACTTTGAGTCATCAAACTTTTCTGCTTTACTCCTCCCATGCGCAATGACCCATTTTAGTGTCGCCCATCTGTTTGGTAGTTGAAATTTGTAAGCAATCACGCAAAATCTCCAGGCCTTATCAGTCTGTGATCGACATGTGGATGTGGCTGAAATGAAATTGTTGATTTCCTGTCATTTTCTTGTGTTTTGTTTTATGTCGAGTCATCAAAATATGCCCCTCACATGCACAATGACCAAAACTAAAAAACACTTTCAACCTGTTCAAAAAAACTAGACGCCGAACGGATGAGACAGAAACAGCAAGCTGAAAGGCAGCACCCTGATTTCTTAGCTAAGAAATGGAAATAAAAATAAGTGAGGAGAAAATGAAAACAAAAAGCAACTCCCAAACTATGCTCCAATGGAGGGGGGCACAGTGTGGGATCTGGAAAAACAAAACAAACAAAAAATAATTTGGCAGACTACTTTTTTGTCTGTTATGGTGAGTCATTAAAATTTGCTGCTACAAAAAAAATATATATATTTTTTTTTTTGCAATTTAACGTCAGCCATCCCTCTAATATACTTTACATGGTCAAAATATTGAAACACTTGGGCTAAATCCGAAGACCAATTCAAGTTCAAGGCACCCCAAAAATGCCCAAAAGACTGACTTCCTGTGTCAACATATTTTCTTAAGAATTTGTTGTGCTGTCAACTTTAACTCATTAGCTCCCAAAAACGTATAAATACGTCACATTTTAAATGTTTTAAGTTGTCCCAAAGACATACTTATACGTTTTTTTATGCCTAGCATAGAGAAGGCTTTGATGCAGTCTCTCTACTGCAGAAAATGGTTGAGTGGCAGCAGAGTATAAGAAATCAACCAGGCCATGTTAAAACAAGCTGATTTCCCCACAGTTCCAAGCAGAATTGCAAAAAACGATGAAACTTAGCTATGTTCTATTGCTAATTGCTGCACAGCGGAAACAGAAAGGAATATACTTTTTTTTTTTTTTTCCCCTGATAAAAGAAGAGACTAATCTCTCTTTTGGTATGTTCCATATTTTTATAGCAATAGAACATAATATTTCGCGGGCCTTGAAAAATGAGTCAAAATCCAGGAAAACACATCAGTGAAAATGGTTGGGAGTGAATGAGTTAAGATAGACGTGAATACTCTATTTTAATGTCCATGTCCAGGGTAAGTCTGGCGCAAAGCGCAGCCTAATTGTGTGCGATGGTGGTTATATTGATGAATGAAATACGATGACGTAAATCGCACATATGCACAGAGCTCAGATTCTGTCTGCCTGCACCTTGATCAAATTCACCTGTGCCACAACTTCGACCTGCTTCCAGCTGGTCTAAAGTTTAGTCTACTTCCAGCCATATATATATCTATTAGGGGTGTGAATTGCCTAGTACCTGACGATTCGATTCGTATCACGATTCACAGGTCACGATTCGATTCGATACCGATTAATCCCGATACGAATTTATAAGTCGATTGTTGCGATTTTTTTCATTCAAATTTAGAAAATACTAATCAGTAAGCTTGTAGAGCTTGTAAGATTTATATGAAAATGTATTATTTATTTATCTGAAATTTCAGTCTTATAGAGGTTGTAATCTGTTTCATGTTTGAACAGCATTAAAATAAAATATTAAGGCTTAATGTTCCGTTCATATAACATTCTTCCATGCTCAAGGTGTGAATCCTAAAAAAAAAAAAAAAAAAAAAAAATCGATTCTGCCGATTATTGAATCGATTCGAGAATCGCGCGATGTAGTATCGCGATATATCGCCGAATCGATTTTTTTTTTTTAACACCCCTAATATCTATATATATTTAATGAATAAAAAGGTGGTTTAAAACCTCTTTGAATGGCCATCCCCACCACTGCAGTCCATTGTGACTGTCCTGTAACCTTTCTGCAACAAAAGGACAGCGATCACATACACAGACACAGTTACAGAGACAGCGAGAGAGAGAGAGAGAGAGAGAGAGAGCAAGAAAGATGAGCGCGAGAACAAGAGGGCTGGGCTGATGCTCAGATCCCTCCATGGTTCAACTCCTCCGCTGGGACATACAGTGCGCTGCCCCACAAGGCTAAAATTAGCCACTAGCATATTCCAGAGGAGAGCGCTCGTCTCAAACGCACCCTGAATCTCGTCGGCTGTCTTTTATTCTTAAATTAGCAGAACTCTCTCTCTCTCTCTCTCTCTCTTTCGCACTCACTCGCTCGCCCCGTTTGCCTTCACGTTCATCACTGGATGATGACTTAATGAGATGGAACAACTGACATAGAGAAAGGAGGAAAACAAACAACACAAAGAGGCAATGGTTATGAAATTAAAGAGCAGATATTGCTGACTGTTGGGAAATGCAAAGGCTCTTTTTGATTCATTGCGATAGGCACAAATCGAAGAACTAATCCCAAACCTGAATTAATCCATCTATTTTCTCGTCTGATTAAAGAGATACTTCACTTATTTAGCCCAATGTAGCAATAAAAAGTTAATATTTTGTCTATAATTAATTTGATACTTTCATTATTTTTTATGTACAATTAGTACCTTTAAAAACACATTTTGCAACTTGCTGTCGACTGAAAATGACATCACAAGAGCTCAGGTAACCAATCACAGCTGTGAGTGCAATTTAATTTTCATTAGGGATGTTTTGGCCCTTCCATGTTTAAAATGTATGCTAATTGTCAGTCAATTAATTATAATATTAAATAAAATAATCAAAAAAATAAATACAAATATATACATGAATAAGTATATATATATATATATATATATATATATATATATATATATATATATATATATATATATATATATATATATATATATATATATATATATATATATATGAATAAGAGAGGCAAGTTTCATCAGTTTTCACAAATCTATTTAAAATTGTAAGTAATTTAGCTTTTTTTGGTTGATCCCCTTTGCTCTGCCGCCATCTGCTGGCCGTTTGTGTAATAACTACCATTTCTGCAACCGTTCTTTGCCATTGAGAGGTTGCATCAAAGCCTTCTATATGCTTTAGCATAAAAAAAAAGAAACAAAAAAACATGTAAATACGTCTTTGGGACACTTAAAACATTAAAAAAAAACGTATTTACACGTTATTGGGAGCAAATGCGTTAATGAATCAACAATCAATTCCACATGACTAACAGGATTCTGACAATCAAATTATTGTTTAATACGCTGTTATTATTACACCATTCTGTCAGCATTACAAGGGCAGATGAAAAGATGGCAGTAGACCAAAAACGTACGTAAACGTAATCAATTCAAGTTGGATTTCGTGGCTACTGTAAGCGATCTACGTGAGTACAACATCTAGGTGGCACCGACAGATAGCCAAAAGCTGGGCCAACACCCCCCGGCTGGCATCAGCAAAATATAGGCTTATGGTGCGCCCGGCTCCAGTTTGACCGTGGGCAAGGGCAGAGGTCAGCATAATCCCTCTAATACAGCAGAGACAAAGAGCCAAGATGTGATGTGATAGCAGCAAAGGGTCACACGGCGGTGCAGGCCGGCCAGTTCGCTCCCGTCGGCAGCGAAGTGCTTTGACGCTGCACAGCTATGGCGACTAGACTACGGCTAATTGACGAGCAACCTGTGGATTTTGAAGCCTTACTATGGATTTAGGGATTTGGATACATGTAAAAAAAAGTAGGGATGTTCAATACCACTTTTTTTCCAGACAGATACCGATACTCAGACCCTCAGTACTCACCGATACCAACTGCCGATACCAGTAGTACATTTTGACAAATAAAAAAAAAATCACTAAAAGATATTTTTAAAGAAATATATTTCCTCTCTTCAATAGTCTTAATGCTCAAAGTAAAACACAAAAAATGCTCTTTTAGTTTAAGATTCACAATGTTGAAGTATTTCCAAACCGGTGAAGTTTTGGTGAAAAACGGCTGCAAGCTAGCGCCAGTTACAGGCAAGGAGGACTCACTTAACGTCTTCCCCCTCTGCCATCGGTCGCTTGTACTCGTCTGCGTCACGAGTACTCGAGTACTTGAAAAAAGGCTGGTATCGGCCCGATACCGATACCTGGTATCGGTACTCGCATATCCCTAATAAAAAGACAGTCAAGGGTGTGATATATGTGTCACGATACATTATTATTGATACATAAAAGGGATATGTGAAATGGAAAAACAGAGGCACATTTTTATTGTACGGTAACAATGTCTAAACAAAAAGACATTATCATATCAATGCTGAATTATAACTAGCTCAGCATTCATTTTGGCATCTTCAATTGGGCGTGTGTGACCTCTGCTTGAGGTTAGCAGGGATTAGCGAGGGACTAATTTCAAGGGATTAAATCCACCAAATGGCTATAACGTTGATGGGTGACAAAAAGGCTTCCTGGAAAATACGTAATTCCGCCGCTTTAAAGTTGTCATGGAAATCTCGTTTTCTTGGTTTTGCCTTACCATAAATAGCAGTTCCCAAAAAATGATATCTTTTAGTCGTATTTAGCGCATTTTATCTCCTTGCCTCATCATATCCGAAGAGCTCTCTAGTATGAAATCGGCTACATGCACGCTTACCTCCAAGAAACAATTTGTCAAGCATAAGCAGATTGTATTGCCAGTGCACAGTAGAACATTAACGATGAATAGGGCTCAAGAGTTCAAAGCAACTTCCTGTTTGCTTAAGGAAACTACTTAGCATGCAAATGTGTCTGGAAAAGAACGAAGGAGACGGGACAAAGACTTCAAACTGCATATTGGGCGACGCTGTTGAGGCAATGAAGCCCTTGGGGGGGAGGGGGAAATAGACTTCATTAAAAGGCAGATGGGTGATGGATGAATCATTACGGGTGGAAAAAACAAGGCGCCGTCGTCTATTCACCGAAGAAAAAGTGCAACCATTTCATCTTTCAAGTCCTGAACAAATATTTATTATTATTCATTTTTTTAGCATTTGTGAGTAAAATGTTCAACATAATTTAAGAAAGTTAAAATCAGAATGCATCCATCCATCCATCCATTTTCTTAACCGCTTGTTCCTCACAAGGGTCGTGGGGGTGCTGGAGCCTATTCCAGCTGGCTTCGGCCAGTACAACCTGAACTGGTTGCCAGCCAATTGCAGTAAAATCAGAATGTTACAGGGAGAAACATGGTTTCACATATACTGTATTCAATTATACACTATTTGTTTACGTTAACTTTCTAAAACATACTGACAAGCTCCCTGTACAAAAAAAAAACAACTAAAAAATTAAAAAACTAATTTTAAAAAAAGGTGTTCATTTTCTAAGATAAGAGGGGAAAAATAGTTAACTCATTCACTCCCAGCCATTTTCACTATTTTAACCTACCAAAAGAAAGATTAGAGTCTCTTCTTTCAGCAGAAAAAAAAGTATATTTGTATCTGTTTCCGTTTTGTAGTAATTAGCATTAGAATACAGCTAAGTTTCATCATTATTCACAAACCTGTTGAAAACAGCTTGTTGCAACATGGCCCTGGTTGATCTCTTATACTCTGCTGCCACCTGCTGGCCGTTTTTTTTTGGGGGGGGGGGGTAATAACTACCACTGCTTTACGCGACCTCTTCATGTCAGAAGCTATATCAAAGCCTTCTGTATGCACTAGCATAAAAACCATTTTTAAAAAAAAACATATAAATACGTTTCTTTAGTGCAAGACAAAGTATTACAAACATATTTAGACGTTAATGGGTTTGAATGAGTTAACATCTGAATCTGTTTAGTAAACATGCTTAAAGGAATTTGAACCAAATTGCTAGGAATTTGTATTATTCAAAATCTTGACTACAGCAAACAAATATCGCAGAAAAATGGAAACGCATACTTCCTTTTTCACGTACACAATGTGCACGACGGGAAACTTGAAAACTGTAGAATGAACATGAGTGGCCAGAGGCATACTGTACTCAGTACCCATTGTGAACAGCTAATGTATTAATCGACCAATTAGAAGTTGTTTCCGTCATAAACGGAATAATTTCCCCCCTGTTTTTCGGAGTAATATTTTTTTTTCTGTTTTTCGGAATAATTTTTTTTCTGTTTTTTGGAATAATTTTTTTATGACAGAAAAAAATATTCAGAAAAAAAAAATGACTCAATAAAACAAAGCTCCCAAAAACATTAGTCAGGAAAAACAGGAGATTTTTTTTTTTTTCAAGTGAATGCAATACGCTTCTGTAGTAATGCAATGATTTTTTTTATTTTTTTTATGTAATAATAGGTTTTAGAATGTTACAATTTCTTACGTAATATCATTACTTATTCTTGCAGAATTACATAAATCAAGCCTTTACCTTGTAAAATATTCGTTTTTTCTTCCTTGCGACAACAAATGCTCATAAAATACTACAGTACACATATGATATGTTTGATGAATCTTGCAAGTCGCTCTCGGCGCGGGCACCTGACAGCTCGTCGGCACAGTGGGAAGAAAATCGGCGAGGAGACAGATGAAGCGAGATTTGAGTGGACATATTGTCTCAAAAGCTGCCAGCGGGCGCGAGAACAACTGTTTTCCCACTTGACCCATTTTCTCTCTCGCAATTGTTACGCAAGTTTGGTTTCGGCACGACAGTTTGACAGCATCATCATTCCAGGAAGTCAATTAGCGTTCTTCGTGCGTCATGCAAGACGTGAGGAGATATTGCGGAGGGGAAAAAAAATAAAATAAAATCGAGCCGCTGAGAGGTTTTAGTTTGTTTCTGGGTCTAACTTAGCCCATTTGTTTTATGTCAATTTAAAAAGTCAAATAAAGACCAAATAAAATTCACGTGAGGGCTTTCCCATACTCAAAAGCTCATAAAATTTTGAAGGCATGTTCTATCCTTCTGAAAATGTTCCTTATAAAAATTTGTTGGTAATGCGCGCCGGATTTTTGTTTTCCAGTCCTGAAAGGAAATTTCAATAATAAAATTTCTCTTCGGAACAGTAATAAAGCTAATTTCAGAAGCAAAAATGGTTTGCTCCACTTTTTTGCTCCATGTTAAGGTCCAATTTACGAACATCAAAATTAATCGATTACTAGTAATTGACAAGTAATTGATTATTAGATTAAACTATTTTAATAATTGGGTAATCGTTTGGAGATATTTTTTAATCAGAACTTTTTCAAATCATCTGATTCCAGCATATCAACAATAATTGTTCACTGATTTTTGTAGTCCTTCATGAAAGAACACTGATTATCTTTTGTGTTTCGTCAAAATACATTGGCAAACATCTGGTTTTATTTTGGAAAACAATGACCGAACCGATAATATACATCAATCCATCTTTTTTTAAATCACGAAAGATTGATTGATTAATCGATCCAAAAAATATTCAATAGTGACAGCACTAGAACATATCACATTAATGATCTAACAAAAATGTTGCTTTTTAATGTGGAGAATTGCTCAGTGGAGGGGCGGATCTATTCGGGTGGGACACAGGGCTGTGGGCCACTCCAAAATCCAGAAAAATCCTAAAATATTTATTTATTTTTAGCATTTTTTTTTTATATAACCACCATATCTAACCATCCATCTTATCCTAAAAACTATAAAACTACTTGATGAGCTGATTTGAATGTTTGTTAATAAATTAAAGAATTTCAAAGTAGCTCTGAAGTAAAAGTTTCGACACTCCCAGGTCTATGCAATTGCATGGCGACCAGTCCTGGTTCTATTCCCATCTGTCACCCACAGAAAATGCATGATGATTTGCATTCATGTCCAAAAGCTGAACCTTGAAAAAAATAATAATCTTACCCATAACATAATATTTAGCTGAAGTTTTTAGTATCATTTCCTCCTAAATTCTTATGAGAACTGCCAACCGGTGACCCAGAAATGTCTCGCCAAACAAAAGCCAAGAAAATAAATGCAAGAAAGACGGAAAACGAAATGCTGTTTTTGCAAATATGTCGATCACTGAGGCTGGAGGAGTTTGAGCCTAAGTTGTGTTTGTGCTAAGAAGGCAGTCGGGCTGGATTAGTGCCCATGTGAGAGCAGGAGGGATTTGACTGGATTGCACAGGATGACCCGCTGTGCTCATGTTAACATCAGGAAGATGAACCCTTCCCGCCATCGTCCTACACAGAAAAGGAAGCATCCTCCTCCGGGGGGGTACGTGGGGGTCCCATGCTATGATTACAGTCATGCCTACTAAAAGTGAGTTGATCTACTCACTCTCAGAGGGGCTCAAATTGAATACGGACCAGCTGATTTATCAGTATGGGCTCAATCATAAAAAAAAAGCTTCCATATCATGACAGCGATGCCAGTTCACCAGTTCATTTACTTGACAGGTATGAGACCGATCGACCTTGTGGAAATACACAAAGCTAACAAAACTTTTTAGCCAACTGTAAATCATATCCTGCAAAATGAATGATAAAATCCGTTCAGTCGGTGACGACGGCGTCCGCCTGGCAAGTTGAGACGTGCCTGGCGAGTAAGGATGTCACGATAAGGGCAATATCGTGATATCGCGATATTAAAACTGCCACAATATCGTCGTCATGTTCACAATATTTAAAAGGAACACATTTGTTCAAAAAGTCAAGTTGATTTCCATTTGTGCAGTTCTAGCCCCCTCTAGTGACTAGTTTATTAGTGCAATTTAATTTTCATTAGGGATGTTTTGGCCTTCTATGTTTAAAATCTATGCTAATTGTCAGATAAAGGGGAACCTAATTTGCTTGTGACGCTATCAATGTCTGCTTGCATTACCAAGTGCCTCAATATTGTTATTAGAGATTATAGGTGGTTTATGTGCATTGCTGTTATGTACAAAAGCACAATATTGTGCTTTTTTTAGTATGACCTCTCATTTTTACAATATTGTTATCTTTCTTTTAAATATCGCCAACGGCCCCACAATATCGTGATAATTATCGTATCGTGACCTTCATATCGTTATATCGTATCGTGATGTTCCCTACTGGCGAGCACTGAATTTCTCGAGTCTCGTCATTCCCTTCACAAAGCCGCAATCGAGTTGGCGGTGACCGAAGGGCAGGCGGGTCCTGTGGCATATCTATGTAATCTATAAATGGATGAATGAATGAATTCTTACTGTCAATTATATCCAACGCCCATTTTGATAACCTTTCACAATGTGAGAAGAAAAAAAAAAAAAAACTTTTCCGCATATGAAATAGTTTCCTTCTTTCATTAAATCCGACTTTTTCTCCTTCTTATCACCCTCGAAACATCTTCAAACATATTTTCATCTTTGGCCAAAAAAAAAAAAAAATCTTTTTCATTTTCTGGAAAGACTGAACACAATTATCACTAAAACGTTGGTATAGCCTGATAACAGAACATTTACATTTGGAAAAATGTACATCTTCCATAAAAACAATTTCACCAATTATAATAACACTTGGTCCCCTTTATGGAGTTCATCCAGAGTTGATCCCTATTTATTTTGCTAATTCACTCATTTTCTTTTGCTCTCTTTCCCAAAAAATCAGCACACCCAATGTTCCTGCTCACCATAGTACAATTATATCCATCACTCTGAGTTGTGTTTTTTGTTTTGTTTTGTAATTGCGTATTGTCTCAAACTTTCATTCTTGTACGACTGTCTTGTTAAATTTGAATGTTCATTAAAAAAAAAAAAAAAAAAGCAAACTTAGGCTTTTATTTAACCAAAACGTGTTCCCACAGCTTTGCTAATTTTGTGAACTGACTAACAAAAACAGCTAGATTAGCTCATGATAAATGCATTTTTTTTTCAACATATGAGTAGTTTGTGTTTTTGTTTTTGTTTTTTTGTTTTTTTTAGGCTGGCACAGGACAGAGCATTCATGAATCATTTTTTTTGAGCCAACAACGTCAAGCATTTCTTTTCAATAAGGCCATTGTGGAGAACATCTTGCTCCTCCAAATCTCTCTCTGTTTACGTCTTTGTTACATCATGCCGTCATCCATGGAGGTTGTAAAAACTAATCCCCCTATTTTCACAAAGTAAGGGGGAGAAAATACAGTTTTCAAATATATGGTGCCTAATAGTGCTTAACTCATTCACTGCCATTGACGGAAAAAGACGTCAAATGATGCATTTTTTGCTGGTCTGGCAATGAATGTGTTAATGATATTGAAAAATCATCATGGTAATTTTGATATTTGATAATAATGGGAGCAATAATGTGCATTTTTTCCCCCCATGAATTTTGTGGCTGTGATTTAATACGGGATGATTTTTTTTCAAGGTCCTTCTTTCATATATATATATATATATATATATATATATATATATATATATATATATATATATATATATATATATATATATATATATATATATATATATATATATATATTTATTTATTTATTTATTTATTTTTTAACAGACACAAGCAATTCAATGCTATATTGCAAAAAAAAAAAAGATTTATTATATATTATGCTAAAATAAAGGTAAATAAAAATACCATGAGTTAATTTAAAAGAGAGTTTATTTTATTTTGTGACAGCTAAGGCTGTTTGAAAGCGCTCAATAAATAAAGATGACTTGACTTGACTTCCATTAGACTTGTTAACTTGCTTAAGATTGACGTACAGCCTTTTTAAGCATTCACTATGACAACTTCACAAAATTGTCCCACAAAAGTGTGGTGGAGTAATTAGTCACTAAGTCATAATTTAGCAGATTACAAAAATAATAAATAATAATAATAATAAATAATATATATGTAAACATGTCAACTGCACTTCTTAAGCACTGAATTTAAGGTACTGCATAAATAACTTTTATAGTAGAATAAATCTAGAAAGATTATAATGTACATAAACAGTACTTGCATATATGCATATATACTGTACATACAGTGCATACCGTTCATACGTATACAGTACACATATACAGTATATAGTATATTCCATCCATAAATATGTAAAAAGAATTTGTATCCGTAATCAAAGTCACAAATGTGTCACAAGAATCTGACTGAAGCCACAAATGCCACTTCAGTCACGCATTTGTGACTTTTGGTTATGGGTACAAATTCTTTTTACATATTTGTGGATCAAAATATGCATTTGCAAATGGTTTTGTTACAATGATGGTCCCACTGCCACATTGTAACATTCAATGTACATCCCAAGAAATGACCAAAATATGAAAACTTATTAGCTTAACCGGATTCTACTACACAGTCTCTCCTCCATACTTACTGAAAAATAAATACAGGAGAACCTCACTCCCTTCTATTGTTCTTTTTTTTCCTTAATTAGCATATTTTGTTTTGTTCCAAATTATGTTGTCTTCATTACATTTGCAGCTTCCCGCAGGATTTACCAAAAGCAAATTTACTTTCAAATAAAGCTGTGTTCGTACTGTGAAACCCTGATCTAATGTGATCATTTCGATAACGTGACCATTTCTTATAGAATGTTAGTTCATCTAATGTTGATCATTACATTTGCAAAAGGGCAACTTAATGGTGTTTTGATTGGTGTAAACGGCTAATGAGAATGAATAAATGACGATGATCGCAGGGGCCATGTTGGCAGATAGATGGAGGCTGCTTGAGGAAATCAAGCGCAACATTAACTCTTGGGAAGCGAAAACGCTAATAGCTAATAGGCATCATTACGGGACGGCTGCCGAGACGAGCGCCGCTCGTCTTGATCTGATAATAAAGCAACTAAAGGCTCGCGTGGAGAATCTGTTTACAGTGCAAAGATCAGCAGGGGTGCGCGCACCCCCCCCCACGAACCCGGGCCGCGGAGCCTTTCCTCAGCCTTCGCGGGCCAACCACCACTGTCTGACAAAAATAAACCAGATTAGCCTAATCGCCACACTTATCACTCTAGCCCGCCCTCCCAAGACCGTAGCTGTCACCCGTCTGCTTACTGTTGCGTGTACACTATGCAGCAGAATGGGTGGGGGTGAGTGGGGATATCCCACAGTCCCCGAAACAAAAAAACAAAACAAAAAAGACTTGAGTATACAAAGGGTCGAAATAATTTGGTTTCTTTGCGGAGCAGGTTTGCGAACTTCAAGAAGCAAAGTTGTTGTGTTTTTTTTTTTCTTTAACTCTTTGACTGCCAAAAACGTTTAATAACGATGAGTAAAACCGCGATGTATGCCGCCATAAACGTTAAATGACGTCAACTACGTTTTTTTTTTGTTTTTTTTTAAATCAATGGGAAGTGCAACATCTAAGTGAAGCGCTGCCTGGTTAATGGATTGTGGAATCAAAAACGCTATGGCCAGCAGGAGCTGCCGGTGTACGGAATTACAATGAAACATGACGGAATCTGATGAAGTTGGATGAAATCAAACGTTTTCAAGGATGGCGGGAATGATCAAAGCCTTTGTCACATTAAAACTAATTTGCGGAGCGTCACAAAACAAAAATATTTTGTGTCAAAGTACTGTTGTGGAGAAAATGTATCTTCACAAACAGCTTGTTTTCTCATCTTTTCAATTTTTGCTCAATGTCACTCAAATGACCTCTTCAAATGGTTATTATTATTAACGAACGGAATAAGGTAGAAACATTGTTTTTCTTTTTTAATGAAACAATGGAATGCCATCTTTCATTTGGTACCCACATTGTATATGTAGTAAAAGTACACAATATTCTGTTTGCTCTGAAAGATGAGTTAAAATGCTCAAAATCGGCTGGCACTGTTTTTTTTTTTTTTTTTTAAATAATATATGGCAGTAAAAGAGTTGAGAAGATCTAAAGTAGGCCTAATGCAATTTGAGGACTTTCAAGCAAACATCAAGAGTCCAAATCAAAATTCAGGACACTGTTGTGAAAATATTACTTACATTTAGCGCTGTCAAAGTTAAAGCATTAACTAATTAATTAATCACAAAAAACGATCGCATTAATCATTGCATTACCACAGATTAATCATACTATTAATACTATTAATTTTGACCGCAGATGATCCTTTTTAGCCGACAGCGGATGGTTACGTTAAAGGTAGCCGTTCGAGTTTGAGCAATAAACATAACTACATTAAATTAAAGTAAAGCATTTAATAAATGTTTACATATGCTGTAGGTCATTTTTTCCCCCGTTTTAAATTACGTAACTAATTAATTGATTATAAAAAGCAGGATGAGCAAAATATGTTGGGGGGAAAAAAGCCTTTTTAAGTTAGTGATTAATCGTGATTAATCAAAATTCTAAGATGTGATTAATCTGATTAAAAAATCTAATCGTTTGACAGCTCTACTAACATTATAAATATTTTATACTAAATTAGAAAATGTCGCATAGTGTAATTCATTTCAGGTTGTCACATGAGGTGCAAAGTGAGAACCCAAGCACAGACAGGACGCAGGAGTTGGCAAACAACAGTCTATATGAGTAAATGATCAATTTTTGAGTTTTGAGGATGGGGGAAGCCCTCAAAATGGAGATTTATGAAAATAATAAGCATGAAGAAATGCTATCACTGGCTTTAGAAGGGACTCGGGAGGGGTGGATACAAAATTAAAAATACATATACGCTTGGTGCGGATGCTAAAAATAGATCAGCAGCTGCTGGACGACGGAGCAGATGTTGATCGAGTGTGACTGCTGAGGGGCTGCCGAAACACTTACACCCCTTCAGGCCAGATAACAGAGGAGCGCATCCTTAAAAAAAACAAAAACAAACAACCGATCCGTGATTACGTTTGTCCTTCCTGAAATTCTTTAGCGTGATGCATCGAAATCTATTTTTTGTTTTGTCCACATATTGCATAAGTCCTTTTCCTTCCTCTTGCTGTCTGCCTGTATCTGGCTCGCTCTCTCTTCCTGACTCTGCACACTCGTCTGCTGCTCTCCGACGCTTAATAAGAGGAAACAAGAGACAGGCACAGAAGAGGAATTACATTGTACACTTTGAAGGAGCAACATACTCCGCTGGATCGTTAAGAATTTTGTTCGGAAGTGCTGGTTGATTAATCGCGCCTTGATGCAATTGCATTTGAGTCACATCTGTTTGACTAGAAAGTGTACCGAAGATTGCTGCTGGTTAGCTGCCATATGCTTGTCACCTGTGATCAAAGGGATATGTTTTATGTGTGTATTTTTAACATTTCCCATTACATTAGGGATTTGGCAATTGTGTGACAGACGTAATGTTTATTACAGACGGCGGGTTATTAGAGTTGAATGTTTTATGGTGACTTGTCGAATTTTGCTGCCATGCTTCGCGTACACCGGATGAAAAATAGTAATATTTTTGGCAATTCAACGTTGCCCATCTGTCTAATGTGCACGGTTTACATTTAGTAGCAATCAAACAAAATCAATACCCCAAAACAGCTGTTTCAAACAAAAATTGTAGATGTACTTTATCTTCATGTTTTACAGCATTTCTTTGCTCCACCTACATGCATTCATGCAATGATGAAAACTTAAGATTTTAGCAATAACCATTTGTCAAGTATGTTTGGTTGGTAACAATCAGACAACATATAAAGGACAATATTTGTCGAGTATAGCTTCAATCTGGTCTTTGACACATTTGCTCCCAAAAACGTATAAACTCGTTTTATTTAAATATTGCCATGGTCCCAAAAACGCATGTATACGTTTTTTTTTTATGCTAGAGCATACAGAAGGCTTTAATGCAGCTTTTGACCTGAAGAGGTCCCTTAAAGCAAGATAATTACAAAAAACGGCTGCCAGGTGGCAGTAGAGTATAAGAGATCAGCCAGGGCCATGTCGCAACAAGCCCTTTTTTATTAGTGTTTTTAAAAAGTATGTAAATAGTGATGAAAGTTAGCTATATTCTAATGCTAATTGCTGCAAAACGGAAACACCTGCAAATATACTTTGAAAGATAAAAGAAGGGAAAAAGAGGCAAAGTGGGTTGCTTCAGTGTTAAATTACACCTCAGAATAACCCCAAAATGGCCGATTCAAACAACAATATTTTTAAACAAATATATTTTTCATGTTTTATGGTGAGTCATCAAACTTTACAGGCTTGCTCCACCCACACATGACGGCGAAAAATCAAGATTTTTGCAGTTTTACTGTCCCCCATCTTCCAGTACATTTACGTATGTATACAGTATGTATACAGTGCATGCTTCGAATTTGCTCGGAATTTGACATCATCACCGAGACAGATGGACAATTAAAGGACACCTTGACTAACTCTAAAATCACTCATTCGTCACGATGTTTAATGTTAGATTCAACACTGCCTGTACAATTATGAAAGATTTCAGACACGACACAGCAACAGAAGAAGCACTAGGAGATTTGGCAAAAGGGTTCACATCTACATGGTTTTGGAAAACAGAGGAGAGGAATAAGCCTCTCGGGCGGCAAGCGCCTGGGATTTTCCGCCCCTCGGGGCCTAAGAAGAGTGAGCTGGCCCCGTCAGCGAGACGAGGCAAGGCGAGTGAGAACGCCACTCGAGGCGCGTTATGTTCATCGTCACACAGGCATGCGCCAAAATACAGACGACAAGGATGCGGGGGAAGTAAAAAAACAAAAAAACAAAAAAAAAACAGGCAGGAGGAGTCCATTACGAAACGGCGCTATACAGTACATGCAACATAAAATCCATTAGGCCTTATTCTCCTTGGTGACAGTGTGTCTTAATATGTTAAAGAGTAAACAGCGGGAGGGGAAAAGATGGATTATAACACGCCTTTGCTCGACAAAAAAGAAAAAAACAGTGAGGCAAATATTAATATTTTCTATTAAAATAATTGGCGTAATAAGCAGATTACGCCAACACTAGCGGCGGAATTCTGAACTTACTTGCACCACCGCCAAAAACAACATCATGCAAATGACACAATAATGTGCTGAATACATACATAGAACATTTGTCCGTTAGACAAATTCAGTGATGTATATATTTTTTTTGTACGAATGAGGGGCCCGTTTTCCCTTTTTGGAAGAATGTCATACAAATTGTAATGACAATAATGAAAATAAATAATATGCCCAAACCCAAAACTACGTTGGAATGGAAAATATTTTGACAGCGGAATCAGTGGATAATACACGTTTATGGTTTCATCCAAAAAACTACATACTGACCATCAAAATTCAAAAACACTGAGGGAGGTTGGTTCATACTGTGATTTTGTTCATACTTGGAAATGTGAGTCGTATTTAATTATGACTGTATCCGTACCCCAAATCAGTTTGTATATCCGTTTACCATTAAACCACTCAATCTCAAATCAATTCAAAATGGGTTACTAATTGTACTTTTTTTCGAAAAACATTTCATGTTCCAAAAAATGAAACATCCAATTTGATCATAATAGTAAATGGAGTACACTTATTATAGCGCTTTATCTGCACCAGTTGTTCTCCATAGTCCAACATTTTGAAGTGTACCATTACTGTATGTAGCCAGTGTGCTAACACCACCGCTACAACCTAAACATTTTCCTTTTTTAGTTTAAAATAACATACTTTAATCTCCAGAATCCCTCGCCGTATTTCGGCTAACACGTTTTTGGTGAAGTTTTAAATACATCCGTGTCATCCAGCCATGTCGTGTCTGTCATACAAGCTAGCTAGCGCTAAGCTAACCTAGGACAGTTCAACTCTCTGGTATGTGTATACTATATACGCTATATCTGCAGTTATTCAGTCCTAACAAGTTACATAGCTACATTCAGTATAAAATAAAAGTGAATGTCAAGCAAACGTGTTTAACCAGTAAGATGACAAGATGTGACAAATGTGGTTGCCGTCTTGTGCAAAAAGCAAATGGCTGCTCTCCCTGTTTGCCATTGTGTAAGGAAGACGCCGCCCGTGGAGCTTCTGAACGCTGATGAAAAATGCACGAGTGAAGCATGAAGAGTGGCGAGCGGTGAAGTCACTGTTGCGTGGAGGAGTGCTCCACACCTTCGGGCAGCACCTTTGCTCCAGTGCAATGAAATAGTATCCTTTCTGCACTTTAAGCAAGCTGTTTGGATCCAAGTGTGCCTTTCAGGACCAAATAGAAAAGCTCACGAGGTAAGTGTAGCTCACTAATAGTTTCTGAAACATGATCCGATGAGTGTGTTGTTGCAAATAAAAAAAACAAATTGGTCAGAACAACATTCATTTTGGTGGCAAACATATTATATCGATCAAATTATTAGGGTCAGGACGGATTCCGCCATAAATTGTGACATAACAGACTCCGATTGTGGCATGAAAGAGAATGACAGCCGTAATGAAAATGACAAAGTGTTCAATCGCAATGCAGTTTCCAGAAGAAAAAGCGCGTCATCGCACCATTAAACACGCTCCTGCTTCTCAGCGTGTCCTTGTTGAACCTCCCAGTGAAATCAGACCTTTTGTTTGCTGTGACGCACGACGACAGCGACGACGACGCCACCCGCCCACCGCAAACTTCTTCTTAGTGAGACATGAGATATACTCAAGCGGCTGCAGAAGCCTCGACTGGTGTGCTCAGAAAATCAGAAAAGCTAAGCTGACGCACCAGAGAGCATATTGATCACGGAGAATCCGGTTGTGTGCAACTGGTTATCGATTAATCATGTTTGCAAACTAAAGAAAGCGTATTATCCACCGATAAAGGCACTATTTCAAATAGTGGGATTTAAATACATATTTCAATAGTTCTTGGTAGAAAACAAACATAAATTAATCTTAAATTGAAAAAAAAAAAGGAGCACAAGTAGTGTAATATTTCTTGATCACATAAACGTGTTTTGTACAAGAATATAGTAGGATTTCATGCACAATATTCAGCATCTAAATTTGTAGAAAATTATTAATATTTTTCATTTTTAGTTTTTATTTTTAAGTTTATGAATGTCCGCAATGCCTGTCACAAACATATTCTTGACAGGACCTTAAACCATCGAGAGACGTGGAACAAACTTGACTAGACGAGAAATAACAAGAGTTGCACGGAGGAATAGAGGTAATAATCCGACAAAAACACACACTTCTCAGACAGGCTTATATAGACAGCGAATCGACCTGATTGGCTGTGGCTAGACATGTGGGTAACAGGACTGACATGGAATTATCTGATTGGCTGTTGACCAGATAAAGCGATTAAAGATTCCTGATATCACATAGCGTCTTACCAGTTGAAACTACATGCTGGTTACATCAATTCAAAACAGACACTTGACCTCGCGGTCATGACCCAAACATAATCCTTGCATTACCCTAGTCATGAGAGTAAACATAACCCTTGCATGACCCTAGTCATGACAGTAAACGGAACCCTTACATGGCCCTAGTCACGACAGTAAGCATAACCCTTGCATGACCCTAGTCATAGTCACGATGGTAAGCATAACCCTTGCATGACCCTAGTCATGACAGTACACCCCCCTCAAAGGACGCCTCCTGGCGGACTGCTAAGTTTAACATAACCCTTACATGACCCTAGTAATGACAGTAAACACAACTCTTGCATGACCCTAGTCATGACAGTAAGTATAACCCTTGCATGACCCTAGTCACGACAGTAAACATAACCCTTGCATGACCCTAGTCATGACAGTAAAAACTGTAACTGTCTGGAAGTACTTGGCCGAAACCAGAAGTGTTACTAATGAGTCCGGCTTCTTGTTCATGTTGATTCGTATTGCGCTTAAGTCTACTTTGTCTAATGTACTGCCTCGGACTTGATGGAATGTACATGCTGCTGATCGCAGAAACAACTACTCAAGGCAGTGTGGACCCTCAAGAGAATTCAAATGTTGTTCATATTGATCGATGTTGCCTTTCAATCACCTTTATTTTACTGCTTCTGTGTTGTTGGACGTTTTATTGCTTTTGTAAACGAGACTTACTCCAGGCAATGTAGGTGGGTAAAGAAATAAATACGAGTAGCAAATATGGTGTCTCATCGCCGGCTTACACGAACCTATGTTGTTTTTGTTGCCATGCGATCTACTTAATCTATTCCCTGCCATGTACTGCCTCATGCTGCTGATTGCAGAAATTGCTATTGGCGATGTAGTTTGGCAAACAGACACAAATAGAGGCACAAACCTCAACCTCGGTTGAGTTTAATTCTACTCAGGCTGCCGATTTGCAGAAATTACTACTTGGCACCGTAAGTTCTGTCAAGACAAATGTTGTTTGTATTGATTTATGTTGCAACGTTGTCTCATGTACTGCCTTGTTGTTGGCTACTTAAGGAAACGTAGGTTGGCAAAGAAACACAAATCTGTGGCGCGAATATGACAAGTTTCATCATCTTACGTCAACCTTTCAATAGTGCCTCAATGCGGTCGGATCACATGCAGCTGTTTTAAGATATGACTGCTGAATGTGAATAAATTACACAAAAAACACACACTGGTGATTGCAAAAAAAATAAATAAAATAAAATAAAATAAATAATAATAATAATAATAATAATAAAAATACAATTGTGGCCGGCAAGTACGACGTTCAACGCTATATAAACAGCTCCACCACAAAAAGAAATAAACAAAATAAAATCTGGATTAAGAGCACCCATGTGTCTTTTTGCATGCTTATAAAATAAAATCACATAAAAACGTGTTTCGTGAAAGGGGATAAAAAAGATAAGTGCCAGCGCGTGCCACCCTGAGGCGACACGGTTTGATAGATCTACACGCTAACGTGGCACATTGCAGACTCATACACACAACACACACACACACAAAAGTCGTCACATCCAATCATGTCGCAGCACAGGAAACGCACACTGTGTGTCCTGCCACTAAATGGCATTTGAGCGGACATGCTAATGAGGCCGGGCTGCCTCTTCTAAATGTCACAGGCTGGCATGTGTGATCTATGCATTGTGTGCTCTTGCACAGATTCAGCACATCTGTAGAATGAATTGACACGGATTGAATTCATCCATCCATCCATTTTCTTAACCACTTGCTCCTCACAAGGGTTGCGGAGCCTATCCCAACTGGCTTCAGGCAGTAGGCAGGGTACACCCTGAACTGGTTGCCAGCCAATCGCAGCACACCTAGGGACAATTCGGAGCGCCAAATCAACCTGCCATGCATGTCTTTGGAATGTGGGAGGAGACAGGAGTACCCGGAGAAGACCCACGCAGGCACGGGGAGATCATGCAAACTCCACCTAGGAAGGCCGAAGCCTGGACTCGAACGAGTCTTCAGTACTGGGAGGCGGACGTGCTAACCACTCACACACCGTGCCGCCCTAACGTAAGCAGTAAAATGATTTAATTTATTAATGAAAGTAATACATGTTATACTTTAATCATTTAAGTGTCACACAAATAGACATAAGCAAGGGTGGGAAAAATATTTTCATAATTCTAATTCAAAAAATGTAGATATAAATTTAAAATTTTCTAAACTCTCTTAAAGTGCAAAAAGTCAGGTCTTTCATAAGTGTAAGAAAATATTTTTAAATTAATGTGAACGGTAAATTTTAAGAAAACAGTAAAATCCACAAAATTGGTCTAAAAAAATCTATGTTCTGATGAATTTATAGGAAAAAGATATATTCAAATAATCGATTCACGGTTTTATTCACCAATATCAGGCTTGAAAAGAAAAATCGAGTTGATATCGATTATTCAATTTTTTTTCAACCCAGCCCTAATATCCGTGGTATAAACACCATGCAGAAAGCTAGTCCCCTTTAACCCTTTTATATCTCTTGTTCAGTGGTTCTTAAGCCCAAGATTCGGTGAGTCAGCCTCAGGGGTTTGGCGGAGGTCAAGACACGGATGAATATGTGCAATATGAATTTGCACGCATAACGGAATGTATGGTGTTCCACAGGGTTCAATTCTGGAGCCTGTGCTGTTTTCATTGTATCTGCTGCCGCTGGGTTCCATCTTACAAACAGTAGCTTTTTTTTTTTTTTTTTTTTTTAAAGAGTGATGGGAGTCAGTGTCCTCCTCACAGCATGATTTGCCAAGTTGAGCAATTATAGTCCAGCATAACTAGCAACACTAAAGGAACACTTCCTAAGCTGCATGGAGATGGGGAAAACAAGAACACAATGCTTTCTGAATTCAAGGTGAATGTCACCACAATTCTATTCCCATCTTCCACACCGTTGATTGCCGAAATGGCTACTTACAAAATAGTTGGGCAAACAAACACAAATACTGCTCCAGATACTCAAAATCAAACACATATCAAAATATGGTACTTCTCGTTAAACTGCGTTATTTTGATTTATGTTGCCGTACGTTATCGGATCGCACGCTTCTGATTGCACAAACGTTTGATGGATGCAGCACGGTCGAGCAAACAAGCTCAAATTCGCGGTGGTATTTGCATAATCCTGCTGCGTGAGTTTGAACTATGACTGCTGTGTACTTTCACAACTCAACCCAGAGACGATTTTATGTTTGTTGTGCACCAACACAACGCGCTGAGTCACGGTAAGACAGAAGATCAGCACCTTCAGCACTGCGTTTACATAAGCATGTGTGCGTGTGTTTGAGAAGAGAGTCAGACAATACTTCAGTGGAGGGCAAATGTAGTCGCTGTAATGCAGTTAGGAGTCATTTAGATACTTGGCTCAGCTGGCTCACATTTTCCCTCCTTGCGGATCAATTGACCGAGCAGCAGTAAATCTTTTAAATAACAGCCCAAGTTTTGCATCACCTTCATCCAACACAGTTAGGACATACTTTCTTGACGCATTTTCAATCCAAATCTCCAAATCAGTCATCAAACTGGCAACGATTAGTCATCCAACTTTACCGGAAAATATGTGGTAACGTGACACCGTTATGCTACACTGCTGTGTTTACAGCGACAACCGGTGGGTGGGAATCGTTACGGAGGGGCAAAAACAACGTGTGTCGTGTAGCACGGGCATCAACTATGGGTAAGTAATTACATCATTGTGAGGGATTAGAGTAATGACTGCAGAGTCAGATGTAGATGTGATAGAGTGTCAACGCGAAAAGATAAATTATGCAAATCGACGTGTGGCAAAAATGAACGGTGAATAGTAACACTGAAAGAAATACTGGATAAAGCTATGTGGTCATCTACAGTACATAGTAAAGCTGACTAAACGGCATTTTATTGTCATCTGGCATGCAAAAGTGAAATAAAAAATGAAAAATGCATTTTTGCGGCTTAATCACTTTTTTTTATCCCCGGCTTTAAAAACTTAACATTTAATTGTGCGCAGCTATGTGGCTGTCCGCTTAGTCAGTGAAGCTTGCTAAATGCTATTTCACTGTCATATATGTAAATAATTGTGCTGCTGTCTACCCACGGGGATAATTACAGTTATCTGAATATGTGGCACACAAAGTCAAATAAAAACGGGAAATTAAATATTCAGCTAGCTCATCTTTAATGAAATGAGCTAGCTAAGCTTTAATGAAACTCTAGATAAAGTGATGTTGCAGAAAAAAATCAAAATTACGGTAACAAGCACAGGTAAGCACTATAACCGTACTATTCATAAAATAATGCTACAGTACGTTGTTGTTACCTTGTAAGCCAAAATGTTCATGTTTTGCTATAACTATGCGCAGCTAAGCTAACAACGCTAGGAGGGTAAAATACACATCCCTTAGCACATGCCTGAACTACAGAACTCTCATGAAACTTGGTGGATATAATGTATCTGTCGTAAAAGAACGCACGAAAAAGTTTCAATGAACCATACCCAAAATTGAACAGGAACTCATCCATTTTGTTTTGTTTTGTGTGTGTGTGTGTGAATTTCAGTGCTAAAACATGGATGAACCGCCGCAAAGCAATTTGCCAAAAAGAGAAGCAAGTATCTGCAAACGGTGTTGAAATGTGATGATCATTTCGAGGATCTGCATAAATTATTTCTGATGCAGCTCATATGTTTTAAGGTTTTAATATAAACACAACAGCGATCCATTACATTCATACGTCGGCCATCATCCGGGAATAGATTGTGTTTTACTTTCAAGGTTGTCAGCATAAAACATCATTAGCTATTACATATAGATTTTGGAGCACACTAGAAGCAGACAGATTGAGCCCTGAACCGGGGAAAAAAAATGGTAAAGCTTCTCCTGCGGGGATCAGTTAGCTGCCACCAGGCCAACCTGATCCCATGCGGCTGAGCCGGGATATGGCAGCAGGCCTGACGCTGATGACGGCCAAAGTAAAGGCAACAAAGGGGCAGCCATTTTTGTGGTGTGACCGAGGTAAGGTCATTTAGATCGTTAGCGTTCCTATTAGGGAAGGCGTGGAATTTTAAATAAAAAGTTGCAAGAGGGCAAGAACATCCTTGAAACATCAGAAATCGTGTGCATTTGTTGGTGGCAAATGATTATGTATATGACCTTTGGCTAAGTACCTCCTTCAAAAAAATAATAATAATAATAATAATATTGGCCAGTCAGAGAAGCACAACGTCCGAAATGGATTTTGTTCTGTTAAAAATAACAATGCTAAATGCTGGCCTGGCGTGACTAGAGCATTTTATTCCATGTTCTCGAGCTTTGTGGCTAGTTGACCAACAAACAACTTCTGTGTTTAAGATTGAAAGAAACTCAAAATGTTGTTGTTAGCTCATTAAACAAATGCTAGCGCTATGCTATTGATGTGAGGCCTAGTTAATCCGGCGCCTGCTCAGCTAGCAAGGCTAGAGATGTTTTTATGTTCTGTTTACTAGCCCCAAAAACTAAGCCAGATAAATGCATGGTTAATAAAGTTGTGTGTCCGTTTGCATTATCAGTTTAATCTGTCAAAAATCAGTTGGCATGAACCTAGCTACTATGGGTGGCCAGACAACCTTAGATTGATTTTGCTATTTTTCAAACTGAGCTAAACGCAGGTTTCAAGCTAAGTCGTCCTCTATATAGTCAATTCGTATCAGTCGAAAATAAACAGGCAAAGCTTAAAATTCTCCAATGTTTCTCATATTAGCCATGAAATAACATTATGCTGGAGTTAGCGCATTTGCCGAAAACACTTTTTTTTTCATCATGTGCTAGTTACTAGCCATTGCTAAGCTAATTACACTCGTGTTTTGACCTGAGCTAGCCAACTTTGCAGGAACGTCAAGTGGGTGGCTGTAACTTTAGTTTAGCATTCTTATTTGTTTATATAGTAGATGCAAAGTACAAAGCTAAAGTGTACACGTGTTATGTGATTTTAGCAAGACAAGCTAACTAACAAATTCACAGCAAACATCAGAGTCAATATGACTCTAAACTAATTCAAGTCAATTACAGGTTTTGTGATTGGGTCTAAGTCTTGGGAATCACTTTAGTATTCTTTTATAGCATGTGAAGCATGTTTCACACATGCCATTTTTCAAATCAGTGTACATGGCTTGGCCCAACTTGGTGTTGACCTTGTACATGGCAATATTTGCGAAAGTACTGAACATGTTTAACATTCAGGATTGTCAACCCTAACAGTTTTCTGGGAAGGAATAATTACTCCTAATACACTCCACGCCAGCAAGGTTATCAATAAAAACATCCAACATCAGGTTTGATTGTGATTGGAATGGGGCAAATTCAAATTCAGACCGATAATCATTATGTTTGTACGCCGTAGTACAGCGGATGTTTTGTTTTGTTTTGTTTTTTAAAATTTATTTATTAAAAACAAAACAAAAAAACATGCTGGTTTCCAAACAACAAAGCAGCTAATATAGAGTTGAAGGCAAGTGCAGTGTTGACGCTATGAGGTTTCATCGCTATGAACCGAGCATGACTCATCTTAGGTGTTCCGCTACGAAACACTGTTTAAATGTGTCCTCTCGTATTGCCTTTGAAGTCCAGCTGAACTAAACTAAATCATCACAATTTCTAACTTCCTCTCATTTTTTCTCGATCGCTTTTTTTTTTTATAATCCGTGTTTGTTTTGCTCGGCGTGCCGAATGAGCAGTCAACCGCTCCGCACGACCTTCTCTGCGTAAGCTGCAATTTCCCTGAGCGCTGCACATCGCCATAATTACGTGCGAGCAAACAAACAAGTGAATGATTGAGCACACGTGTGTGCGTGGCGGCGTTCCGCGCACTGAAACCGGCCCACCGACTCCACTCTGCCTGGAAACCGCAAGCATGAACGGCCATTATTCTGTGAGGAATTCCTCAATAATGAAAGCTCATCATTTGTTTTGGGCCCAACGTAATGGGGCAATTATTTATTTTGTCGATTGAACTCTTTTTCAAATGTTTACCATAATGATTTTACTACAAAGTTAGCATAGGTAAGCGATTGTGTGCGGCACATTTCGACATAAAAATGTAGGTTCTGGTCTGACCTCGTTATTACTCGCCCCGTATTTACTCAGTATCAGGTTGATAATAAATCTAGCTGTATTGAACGCTATTATGATAATACTTTTCCATTTTCCAAGGTTACTGTCATGTAACAGTGACATGAAGCAAAAGGGTTTCAGCCCTGTTCTGACTGAGTGAGACTCTCGATGAGGCAGATGGAGCAAAGCGGTGGTGACAAAGTGAGGAGGGGGTTAGCAGTGAAGGACAGTGACGTGCATGCCGGATGACGACTTATCGTCCACTCCGGAGTGGGCCGACTGACTAAACGAATGGAATTGACGACCGTTCACTGCATTACAGAATGTGTTTTCGGCACAAATCCTTCATCCGACCAAACACCGTACGACAGTTCGGAAATTTTAGCGACTCCCCGCGCTCACAGCAGCTCCTGCCGATGCGTCGGATCCATTGCTGTGTTGGCGTACGGGATGTGGGGGGGCTACGACACCTGAACGCCTCCATTTTCTTCCTAGCTGTATTCTTCATTACCGAGCGTAGAAACAACACCTGAGGGAAGAAGATTCATTGATTCCTTTTGTTTATTATTAAGCGTGGTACTTGTTTGTGGTTGTGGCTTGTACCAACTCGCCATCCCACGGACTCCTAGTGGCTCATCTGGAATGCTAATCAGCTTCCCACATAGTCAGCATGACCAGAAAATGACAACAGCATGCTTGGAAGCAGAAAATAAACACGCCAAAAGTATCAGTTGTTGACACTCTATACCCCTAGTCATCCTTAATTCTCTCAGTAATACTGTGTACTATATGTACAGTAGGGCTGGGTATTGCCGCCAACCTCACGATACGATACGTATCGCGATACAAATGTATCCCAATACATGATCTTAAAGGCGATACGTATCCCGATATTTTACATTAATTTACTTGCATTTTACAATAAAAGTCATATGTATACTTAAAGGATATGTTTATTATGCTGGATGACAAAAATCTTTTTGTTCGTAGCTCTTCTGGTTTACCACCAATCGGCATGCCTGGTCTAAATGTGTACGCACTGCAGAGTAAGGAGCAGTTTTCACAAACACAGCGGGAAAATTTACTAATAGGCATGAGCCGATATGAGCAAAAATATCAAAGTATTAAAATTACAGCTCTAAAATGTGCTTATTTGAAATATTTGGGGAAAATAAAAACGGCATTTTTTTCATGTAACACATTCTATTTCTTTTTCTAAACAAAATATAGGAAAATTGGTACATTAAGACGTGCCATGTTAAGTTTATAAGTAAATAAATGTTGATGTTCTTCCTCTGCTTTCATTTTTCTTAGCCAAGACACAGTGGCCAATCACTGGTGAGCTATTTTTGCATTAATTGAAGGCAATTAACTTCAAAGACGCTGCTGGTTTTTATTTTTTAGGTACAATGCAAGCTGCAAAGGCAAACATTAACTGCCTATTTAAAGTTAACGAGCAATATCGATTCTGACGCCTGCGTATCGATACGTGTATTGTAATGAAGCCCGCAACGATATATTGCCGTATCGATTTTTTGAGCACACCCCTAATGTACAGTGTATCTAGGGTTGCCAACTGTCCCGTTTTATCGTATTTTTGGGGCTAAATTGTTATGATTTGATGATGAATTGTTGATATATCCAACACTATGTGCAAATATATTTTTTTTTTTAGTGCAATACACAATGCAATGATACTGTACGTAGCTATGATATTCAGTAGCATCCACGGCTAGCGTATATGTGGCATTATTTATGGTATATCTGCAATAATACATGGCTAGGGCGACATCATACACAGTTATGGTATACCTAGCACAAGTATATCCAGCGTTTTATATGGCTTCATATTCAACGCATTACACATCTACAGTTAGGGTATAACCTTGACTAAAATCAGCCTGTATGTCAATCTATGATATATGTCACAATTATTCTATCCTTCTAGTTTTTCCCTACCCAAGATGGTGACCAATAAATTGTGGAAATGAGCTGCCTTTCCGGTTTTTGAGCACTTTCTACTTCATTGGTCAGCGTCACAGGAGCTTGAAATTGAACTCACGGACCAGTACTTTTATCTACGCAGACTCATTTAGGGCTGACGTTTAGCTTAGAAAAAGGGGTACAGACTCTACACTGCAGCCATTTAAAAGCTTTAGTGTGCAGCCACGCGTAACGTAAAAGAATGTCAACCTACGGTGTGATCTGCATGGCGACAACAACACTAACAAACAAGGCACATGGTCGAACAAGGACACTGAGGATGAGGTGAGAATTAAAAATACAGTATAGTAGTAGGTATGCTAAAAAGTAATGGCCGTCCTCTCCAATTAGTCCACTCAAACAAATAAATGCCTCCATTTTCCCCTCAGGAAAAGTAAGCCCAATTATCTCAGATGAGAGACACTAATGTTAACACGCGGGTATCTAAATATGCATTTGTACGAATCCCCGCCAAGAAAAAAAAAGATACACGGCTATGGTATATCTGCCATACTACGCACAGCACAATACGCGGCTTTTGGTGTATTATGTACCGTATTTTCCGCACTATAAGGCGCATCTAAAAGCCTTCAATTTTTTTCAAAAGCTGACCATGCGCCTTATAATCCAGTGCACCTTATATATGGATCAATATTGAGCCGCAACAGGTCTCGCTGTCAAGACGCTATCGGTGACCCTGCACGATCGGTGGCGCGCATGCGCAGAAGATCCCGCCATCTTGGATCGCTAGCTAATACTAATACTTTACCTCGGGGAAAATAATAAAACAGCTGTTTATTCATTTTGGGAGTGAATGGAGTTGTCAGAAAGCTGGTTTGTAATCTATTAATAAAGTTTGACTGACCTAGCTAACTGTTTTGTTGACATTCCCTTTAGCGCAGCACCATCTAATGGATGCATAACGTAACCCCAGCCTCTACTGTAGCACCTTATATATGGAAAATGTTTTAAAATATGTCATTCATTGAAGGTGCGCCTTATAATGAGGTGTGCCTTATAGTGCGGAAAATACGGTAATCTTGTACTGGCTAGAGTATAGGGGTGTGAATTCCCTAGTACCTGACGATTCGATTCGAATCACGATTCACAGGTAACGAGTCGATTTTTCACTCAAATTTAGAAAATACTAATCAGTAAACTTGTAGAGTGTAAGATTGGTATGAAAATGTATTATTTATTTATCTGAAACTTCAGTCTTATGGAAGTTTAAAAATCGATTCAGCCGCCTATTGAATCGATTCGAGAATTGCGCGATGTAGTATCGCGATATATTGCCGAATCGATTTTTTTTCAACACCCCTACTAGAGTATATCTACCAAGATATGGTACATCCAGTATGATACGTGACTACAGTACATCCTGAACAATACTTGGCTATTGTATAACCCGCACGACGGCATACCAGCACAATACCGTGGCAATAATATTTCCGTCATGATCCTACGGGTATCTACGGCCATAACATAATCCACCCCCTAACGTTGCATACCCACCTCCTCCCACTGATGTATGTATCGGATGAGACGAGACAATCTCAACAGGCGCAGCAGGCTGAGGATCTTGGTGAAGCGGACGATGCGCAGGGCGCGCGCCGTCTTGTACACCTCGGAGTCGAAGCCTTTCTCCACGATCAAAAAGATATAATCCACCGGTATGGACGATAGGAAGTCCACCACAAACCAGCTCTTCAGGTAGTTCATCTTGATGACCTTGGGGTCCAGAATGATCTCGGAGCTCTCCTCGTTGACGATACCCGTCCTGAAGTTCATGACCAGGTCCACCAGGAAGATGGTGTCCGAGGCCACGTTGAACACCAGCCAGGTGGTGGTGGTCTGCTCTGAGAAGAAGGTTATTCCCACAGGAATGATGATTAGATTCCCCATCATCATGATGAGCATTATCAAGTCCCAATAGAACCTGCAGAGACGGCCACATGACACATACGTTAGTATTTCAAGTCAATGACTAACATTTGCAAAATACTGTATTTTTTGGGAGGGGAAAAAAAAGTGTAACGTCTATATAATATTGTTAAATTGAAGCCACACCATTAAAGATGATTTCATCCATGTGCAGTTCAGGTAAACAGAGTAAAAGCCAGTGCCACTAAATGTGGAAATATACTACAGTATCAAGCATGATATGTGCTTCTAACGATACAGGAATTTTACATTATTAGGATTTTTTATTAGCTTATTTTGTAGTGTACAGTATTGTACAAAAGGCATTTTTAGGAGTTGCATGGAAAATTGAATTGGATAGGCTCCAGCATATCTAACATGATACACTAATGTATATCCAGCACAATAACTAAATGGTACAGCCAGCATGGCTACATTAAATTATGCACACTCTAAAAACAGTTTGGTCAAAAATAACCCAAATTGTGTCAAGAATGGATCGACCGAACTTTAGAGTTATTTAACCCAAAACGTTGGTTCAAATGAATAACCCACAAAACAAACCCAAAAAAATTGTTTCTCTGTGGGTTATTTGTTTAGTTATAAAACAAAGAGCAATCCATTGGGTTTTTTTGTGGGTTGACTCAACTTTTTGTGTTAATGAAATGAATTGAGTCAAAAATGATCCGACCCAACTTTTTGAGGTATTTACCCCAAAAAGTTGGGTAATCTAAAATTAATAACCCACAAAGTGACCCATTTTTTTGGGGGGGGAGGTTGTTTGTGGGTTACTCAATGCACCCAACTTTTTGTGTTAATTGAATAACCCACTGAATTGGGTCATAAATAATCCTAACCACCTTTTTGATCTGTTTAATCCAAAATGTGTCAAATTAATAACCCACACACAAACCCATTTTGTTGGGGTTGTTTGTGGGTTGTTTATTTAAACCAACTTTTTGAGTTAAATGTATAACCCAAAAAGTTGGGCCAGTCCCTTTTTGACCCAATTTGGTTTAAATTTCTGACACAGCTGTTTTTAGAGTGCACAATATGCGATGGTACGGTAAAGTTACGATAATGTTACACTATTTCCGGCACGGTACGCGGCTTCATTATACATGGTAATTGTATACTTGGCACGGTAAGATTATTGTCGGCATGTCATGATACACAGCTACAGTGACACGATGCATACAATAATAACAACAATACAATAAGGTATAACCAACACAATACAGCTGTCTGCAGTCTATCCCGCATAACGTCATGGGACCCCTGCACCCCCCTAATCATACCCACAGTGCCGCCTCTAAAGTAGACAAGACAGCAAGGACTGTGATCTTAGCTTTGCAGTATTAGAACTTTTCCCCAAGAAGAGTTCAAATCTTATTTCTTTCAGACGATCATGCTGCCCTGCAGTAAGAGAGAAAGCCATTGGTACGGGCTGTTAGCGGCCCTGCAAGCAGTTCACCAAACCCTCCGAGCATCGCCGGACGGCCGATAAGGTCTGAAAATAGATGCTTTCAGGCATTCTATCTAGCCGCGACTAAAAACTCCCCCCTGACGCCATCCTCCGAGGGTAGAAATCGACTAGCTGGCTGGCTAGCTGGCGGGCCGCCTGCGCTTGTGCTGGCAGTCTGGACCGGCAGTAATGGATCTGTTTGAATTAATTAAGCCGCTGCCTCGGCTTCATAAATACCCGCAGATCGCGTGTCCGATAATTGTCTTCGCTTAAAGCTAAACAGCGGCCCCCCAGGCGCTCCGGAATATAGCGGCGCGGTTATTTTTACACGGGCGGTAATTGACGTGAAGCCTCTTCGTATACGCATGGCCTTGACTCAAAGAACCTTGAGCTGGGCGTCCGGGCTATTATTATTGTGATGAACCAAATGAGCCTTAAGCCTGACAGCCATGTTATTCGTTTTTACATGAAAGTAGCAGGTGAAAGGTGACTCCAATCGATTAACTCATTGACTCCCAGCCATTTTCACAGAAGCAGTTCCGTTCGCTCACGGCTGTTTTACTGAATTTTGACTGATTTTGCAAGGCCCACAGAATATTGTGTTCTATTGCTATAAAAACACGGAACCTATCAAAAGAAATATTAAAGTCTCTTCTTTCATCAGGAAAAAAAAAGTATGTTTTCACAAATCTATTTAAAATTGTAAGTAATTGAGCTTTTTTTCTACATGGCCCTGGTTGATCTCCTTTGCTCTGCTGTCACCTGCT
This sequence comes from Festucalex cinctus, assembly GCF_051991245.1. Taxonomy (NCBI): domain Eukaryota; kingdom Metazoa; phylum Chordata; class Actinopteri; order Syngnathiformes; family Syngnathidae; genus Festucalex; species Festucalex cinctus. The sequence continues at coordinate 20,898,838 of NC_135425.1, forward strand.
GGCCAATTGTGTAATAACTACCATTTCTGCAACCGTTCTTTGCAGTTGAGAGGCTGCATCAAAGCCTTCTGTATGCTCTAGCATAAAAAAAACAACAACAACAAAAACGTATAAATACGTCTTTGTGACACTTAGAACATAAAAAAAACGTATTTACACGTTATTGGGAGCAAATGAGTTAAAGTTCAGAATCCAGTTTAAATAACGACATCAAAGCGTGGCATCCCGAGTCAAAACAATACTCGAGATGCATGGCTCAAGAATCCTTGAATTCTTTCTGCACATGTAACTGTGTATCGTAATCTACCAAAAAAAACGACACAAAATTCAGTCTTTCATTTGAGAAAAAAAAAAACTGCTCCCGTGTAGGATTGCCGCATGGCCGTTTGGTTATTCAAGAGCTGGTCACCAAGCGTGACGATGCAGTCAGCCACACTTAACAGCGCGTGCAGCTCTCCCGACATTGAATTAAGCGCTTGCTTTAACACTTCAGCCGCGATGCACGCAGCCCCCCCTCCCGCGCAGTGCCCAGTTAAGACTGCAGCGATACGTCGACATCCCACTTAAACATCTAGTCCACTTTGTAGTCCGACAATCAAACGCTATGCGGAAGCTCTACCGTGCCGCCCATTTATCAAAACAGCTCGGGTACGCACCGGGAAAAAACGTCAGTGGCGATCGATGGGAGCCAGAGACGCCATTACCTGGTAACTGTTCCGGAAAAAACACAGATGACTCTGCAGATCATTGCCAACATGTTTGCACCGCGGGCCAACCGACTTCATTAAATGAGCAGATCTTTTCCCACCTTCTGTTCTGAATAACAAGGGTGAAGACGAGATGCAGTAGTAGATTTTCCGCTTTAAAAGGTAGTATGGTATCCCGGTCATAACATAGTCGCACGGTCACCTGTGCGTAAAGTGCCTTTTACAAAGCTCGGAAAAGCCAGTGTTTTACTTTCCTGCGTTTTTCAGTCAACAAGTACTAGTACCAAAGCTGTAAGAGGGCAATTCTCAATCACGGTAGTATCGGACACCATTATTGAAACTTTTTAGCGTATAAATTAGCAACAGCACGGAATGGTTGGGCAAAGTCGACCTGGTCTGTCTTCAGAGGAAGTATAAGAGCCAGAATACCTGATTGAAAAGCTCCTTACTGTCTGTAAAACATTTCACTTTTTGCTGTTCTGTAAGAAAAAACGACACCCAAAAAATAAAGCAGAAGATCACAGCCACTTGCTTTTCACGTGCGCATTGACGTCAGCTAATTATCAATCATGGTTGTATGGATAAATGCCAACGCATCATTGTAGCCCTCTTACAGACGAGGATCGATACTTGTGCTATTTATAGAACCACTAACAGGAAGACTTAGCTGGAGGAACAAATGCAGATGTTTGATAATGGCATAGATACCGTATATACCCTCTGCCAAGGCCAAATAGCGTTAGCTTAGCCATGGCACATGAATTGTAACATTGTGCACACAATACTGCAAAACTTGGCTAACATACCAATGAAAACACAGCAACGTACTAAGAAGGCTTTTTAAAAGAACAACAAAGGTATACGACGCCCTGCATGTGGGACCTCTCCAAAAACGGATGCATAATGTATACTACCAACTTCGCATTAATCTTTAAGCAGCCACGCTGCACAACAAATATGCTGGGTGTTACGTTTCAAGTGAAGGGATATACTGTAAGTTTTTATGGATGTTGTGAGGTTGTGCTTTTTTTTGTTTTGTTTTCAGAAGTCAGCATGACAGAGGAACACGAGTCTCTGAATTTGAAATGAGAGCAATAGCACACTTGAACTTTTAGGCCAAGACACGGCAGCTAGCTTGTCGAGGAAGGCAATTTCCCAGGCGACTTCCCCCTCAGAAAGTGCCCTTTACAAAATGTCAGGCCCATGGTATGGAAGTCTGGAGTGGGCGGGACCAAATGTCCAATGTGCTTCCAGGAATTGGGGGTTGTCCATTTTATGGTGTCATTTGTGAGATTTGACAGCTTTTAGAAAACCGCTATGCTTACAATTAGGGATGAACAATTTTGAAAGAGAGTGTAATTGTGATTTCCGCCCCAAACAGTTTAAGCCAAATTAACTTTATGAGTCAAGTAACTTCGGCGATGTTTCTCAACCGTTGAGCTATGGTAGTTAGCTAAGTTAGCTAGTAGTTAGCTTACGTTAGAAAAATCTCAAAGTCCACCACCAAACAAAAATGTTGCAAAACATGTACACAGTGAATCCCAACTATATTGTGGTTCATCTTTCACACCACTGCTATATTGCAGATTTTTAAGTGATTATTATTATTATTATTATTATTATTATTTACATTATACAGGCAGATCTTAATGTAGCTCTATTTCGTCCCTCCCGACTGCCAGGTGGCGATGCTGAAACAGCACGTGTTTGTCTTATAGAAAATAAATAAATAAATACTGTAAATAAATAAACGTTTTACACCATCGTGTAGTACCACGTTGTGCCACAACACACACTTGGCAGCAATGAGCTCTATTGGAAGATATGCAACATAACAGAAGAGAAAGAACAAGAAGAGAAAGACGATGAATAGTTAGAGAAAGTCCCCAAATAAACACCAGAAATAGTTGTTGTTCCCTCAGTAGTGAGAATATATGTCTGTGTAAATTTGTAAACATTATCTGTGTGTTGATAATCCGCGTGTGGTTAAAGTTGTTTGAAGGTTTATAATTACCATAACATCTACAGTATGCTAATTTGTATTAGCCCGGCTAAGGTGGTTTGCATTATTATGTTAGCATTAAGCTAGCCGACTTTCGTCACTTTTCTACAGTACAGTGTGTGTTTGATAGAAGGTTTTAATGTTTAAATATACAATATTTTGCTCTGAAATGGGGAACTGTCTTACAGAGTTTTCCGTCAAAGGGATGTCATATGATAGTTTAGCCATTCTTGACAGCAACTGTGTGTTAACAGGCGCTAAGGACTAGTTCAAAAAGTGTTTCACGTCGTTGAAATGTTTTTTAAACATGTGGGAGGGGAATCTTTGGGGGAAAAAAAAAAGTTTTTATACAGTATAGAAAGTATCCCCTGCCATAAACGGGGATTCACTGTGTATTGAGATAACAGAAAATAATAAATAATTCTGTAATGTGGCTACTACTCATCTTAATTATTCCTTCTGCTGTCTAGCGGAAGATCATTTAAATGTTCTGTCACTGGCATAGATAGATGACCAAATATGCATTATTCCTAGTTAATAAATGACCTCTTTTGTACCATTTAAGCATCCTGCGAGTCTGCGACACAAATAACAATCTCTCCCAATAAAACGTCCACGACAAGAGTGGCAACAAATACATTTCCGTTCCGCTAAAAAAAAAAAAGAAACTTGGCCAAGTTGCGCACTTTGCTCATCATCTAGCGGCATGGGTCAATCTCCTTACATAATGGCTTGTAGAGACCACTAAGCTCATTGACTGTTAATCCTTGACCACCACCATTGCTGTGCATACACCGCACGTGCGTCTCAGCAGGTCTATATCGTCGGCGATCTAGCATAAATCTGCTCATATAATCGGGGTTCACTGGAGACACAAATCGTACAATTTTGTTTGGACACACGGGCAATTCCTCAAACAAAAAAAAATGGCAAAATGTGCTAATCAGCTTTAAAAAATAAAAATAAAAAGGCAGATATGTTGCTTGCGGTGCTTTGAGTCCACAGACAACAAATGTAGTCGTCTTCTTGATTTGTTTTGACAGTCGACAATTTAAAACACGCGCTAACAACACCTACGGGAACTAACAACTGCCCGAGCGTACACTGGGAGCACTTCAATCATTAGCTTTTACTTCTTTTTGTACAAATCAACACCGTGTATGGTCGACTTCAGGTTGAATCACCACTGCAGGCTGGCGCAGACTGACTTCAGGACCACGGACAGTTCTCAAGAGCCAGAAAGCAGGCTCCATAGCAGAGCATGGGGGGGGGGGGGGGGGGGTGACGATGGCCATTGAGTTGAACGAGGACCCGGATGAGTGAGACGTGTTAATTGGTGAAGTGGACCGTGACCTGCACCTGATTTCACTGCTGGAATGAGATGAGGCAGACCACTTTCCATCACATCACATATTTGTACTACACACAAAAAAAGGCTTATAATGCCCATAAAATCAAAAATACCGTGGCAATTGTTTTGATATTTTCAGAGGTTGAAGTTGATAAGAGATGTGCATGTCAATTTTGGTGACGATTCATAGCAAATCATAACGTTAACAGTTGTGCTCATAAGTTGACATAAATCAAGAGTATGTCAACTTCAAAGCAAAACTGTACATCCATGACACATATATATTATATACACATACAATCCATATATTTACATAATATCCACACATGCATATACACACATATAAATACACACACTGACATATACATACTCAGACACAGTATATATAAACATAAATACATACTAAATATATATACTAGGGCTGCTATTATGAAGAAATACTCATTATTTGGTAATAATTGCAATCATGATTAGGACAATCATTTGGGGGGTTTTTTTGGTGCAAAAAAAAAAAAAAGAGAAAATGTTCAAATGTAAAAATACATTTCTTCGAAACACTAATTATGCAATTTCTTTTTGGACCAAAAAATATTTATTAAATTAGTCATTATAAAATGAAAAAAGGTGCAAGTATATACATTTAAACAACTCAAAATTAGTATTAATAATCTTTTATTTTTGTTTACGATTATGCCAATGTTGTAATTGTGAAGTGTAATAATTGAAATTGTAATTGAATTTCAATTAATTGCACAGCCCTAATATATACATATAAAACTGATTAAAACGGGGGGGGGGGGGGGGGACAATCTTATATGAATAAAAACAGAATAATCAGAGGCAAAATGGTTGTCATACCATGAAAAAAAAAATTTTTTAAAAGGCATCATTTAACAATTTTGTGATAAAGTCTTAACATTCCAGGGGAAAAAAATGGGGACATTTACAAATTCTTTTAGTTTGGCCGAAGGACAAGCTGACACATGCACAGGCTCTAATTTTTTTTTTTTTTTTGGGTCAACAGAGTGTGATTCCCCCTTTCATGTGGATGCTCAGGACTCTCACCCACTCCCCTTTTTGCACAACCCTGCTCACATGTGAGCTGGAGTCTACAGAGAGGCGAGGGGTACACCCGATACTTGACACTAAAGTGTTGTCTATTGACAGAAATTGAAAATAGATAAATTAAAAAAATGTGCAACCTAGGGGAGTCTAACCCAAAACCACCCAACTGTGAGTATATATTCCGGTCCTCGCCCCCCTGGTTGCCCACCCTCAAAATGACATCACACGTGAATGCTCAAACCAAAAAAAAAAAAAAAAAAGCCCCCCCCCTTCAATCTCCTTGGTCCGTCGTCTTCCCGCCTGCCTTGCAGCAGAGCAATGTTTACAAGCCCCGATGACGGTACTGGTGCATTGGCAGGTAGAGCGGCGCCCGCACGAGCTGCAATATGTCGCAACAAAAACACGCCACGCGCGCGCGTTCACCGCGAGCGCCTGAGCGTGTTTGTGTTGCGTCCAAGGACGTTTTGTGCGATGCAGCAAAATGCCGCAATGAAGACAAAAAAAAAAAAAAGGTGTGCGTGAAAAGCTCCCAGACCCACGGGTGACCGGAGCCGGGAGAGAGGAGGGAGGAGGGAAGAGGGGGTGCGTTCAGGTGTTTTACCTAAAATCGCTATACGGGTGAATGATCCAGTATCCGGCCGTCTGCACCCGCTCCTGCTCCTTCTCCACCGCTTTCTGGCTGCCGAACATCCGCAGGGAGAACTTATTGACTCCGGGCTGCATCATGGCCCCGAATTGCCTCTGCATGAACCCGTGTTGCCTGGACGCCGCCTCCAGGTCGTCGAAACCCACCATGGCCTCGTCGCGCTCCCCCTTGAAGCCCACCGAGTTGCCGTGCTCCTTGGTGTTCTGGCCGCCCGCGCTGTTGTTCTTCTGGATGGAGTCCTGCCGCTGGAAGGCGTTATTCCCGTCCGCCTTCTCCTCCTTGGCGCCGGAGAACGAGTTGGCTTTGTCCTCCATGGCTGCGTGCGCTCGAGGTGGAGGGGGTAGGGGGGGGGAGGTGGAAGGGGGCTCGAGCCGGAGAGGGTGCCGCTCTCTCCTGGTGTCCTTCACAGTGCTTCGGCGCTGCTGCTGCTGCTCCTCCTGCCGCAAACACCGGAGCCCGAGTGGCCGAGAGCCCTCCCCTGCTCGCTGGATCAGCTTTCTTGGGTTACCGCCATCTACCGACGGGCCCCGGCCCCGAACCGTCCGCGCGTACGTGCGTGCGCGCGCACACACGAGGCTCGTCTCACTGCGGTTTCAACCTGCTCAAGCTCCCGCACCTTATTTACATAATCATGATGGACGAGAGGCGTCCCTCCCAAAAATATAAGTCTACGCTCTTAATGAAAATGGTTTATAATAATTTCTCTCCAAATATTTTCAACTATAATAGATATTCTAAAATATTAGAAGCTTAGTATAATTTATACAGAAACAATTTCGTTCCAAAAATATAATAGACCACAGGTGTCAAACCCAAGACCCAGGGGCCAAATCTAGCCCGCCACATCATTTTATGTGGCCCACAAAAGCAAATCAAACGTCAAATTAAAACTATGATGTTTCCTAAAATCTGAACCAAAATTTCAAATTGTCTGCATGCGTAATAAATAATGGCATTGAGATATTGTGAGCATTTTCTTGTTGCCAAACCCCTTATCACATCAACTTAAACATTAGTTGAACAATCCATTATGCTTGACTTTTGTTTTCAAAACTAGTTATCCAGTCATTTGTTGTGCACTTTATATGTGATCATACAAGGTGATTATAAGGTTTCACAGTCATAATCGATCTGACTGGTTGTGGCTAGACGTGTGGGTAACAGGACAGACATGGAATTATCTGATTGGCTGTTGACTAGATAAAGACATTAAAGATTCCTAACATCACATAGCTTCTGACATCACATAGCGTCTTACCAGTTGAAACTAGATGCTTGGTACATCAGTTCAAAACAGACACTTGACCACACGGTCATGACCCAAACATAACCCATGCATGATCCTAGTCATGACAGTAAGCATAACCCTTGCATGACCCTAGACATGACAATACTTGACCCTTGCATGACCCTAATCATGACAGTAAGCATAACCCTTGCATGACCCAAGTCATGACCCTTGCATGACAGTACTTGACCCTTGCATGACCCTAGTTATGACAGTAAGCATAACCCTTGCATGACCCTAGACATGACAGTACTTGACCCTTGCATGACCCGTCATGACAGTAAGCATAACCCTTGCATGACCCTAGTCATGACAGTACTTGACCCTTGCATGACCCGTCATGACAGTAAGCATACCCCTTGCATGATCCTAAACATGACAGTACTTGACCCTTGCATGACCCTAGTCATGACAGTAAGCATAACCCTTGCATGACCCGAGACATGACAGTACTTGACCCTTGCATGGCCCTAGTCATGACAGTAAGCATAACCCTTGCATGACCCTAGTCATGACATTTGCGTTCTGCCACACAAAAGTATCCTGCCGCCTATTAAACTTTTTTATTTCTATAATGGAACTGTCCATCAATAACAATAATAATTATTATTATAAGCAGAATCAACCTCTCATTTGAGTGCAGCTGGCTGTCGAGATGACCGGGCAGGATATTAGCTTGGATGTTTTGCATGCTTGCTGTTGGATTATTATGTAATGATCCAAATGTTACCCTAATTGAAACAGACATCCCTTCATTTATTTCCTCCTGTTTTTTTTTTTTTTTGTCTGTCTTTGAGTTTGCATTGGGTTGGATTAGTTGGCATGCCAACTGTTCACCCCCTTCTTGTGTAACTTCACTTGCACAGTTCATGGTGCCAGGGAAGGGGAAGGGAGAGTGGGAGGGGGGGGGGATACTAAAAGAGAAAGATTGCATAAGATTTATGGCTTAAAGTAATGCTGATATTGAACAAAGTGCAAATCCCAGATGTACGTGTCAGAGGACAACAAAAATATATTTACACGGTCAAAGAGTCACATGGATTCGTGAAGCGGAAGCCTGCATTTGTATCCGGAATAAGACCCGATGCTGATTTGCGTGGAATTGATTTTCGGTTAATCATGTCTTGAAGCAATGGAGGCAAGATAAGTTTTACTGCTTGGAAGCTTCATTCTCAACTATGGCCAAAATAAAATTAAAAAAATTTGTTAATGAAATTAAAAAATAAATAAATAAATAAATACTTCTTACAAAAAAACTAAAACGAAGAGAAACTACATTTTAAATTTGCAAAACTAACTAAAATTATAGTGAAAAAGTCCTTAGTTTTAAGTGTTAATTTCATAGATGAGCTTTTGGGTTTGACTTTAAATGTGATTTAAATATATTTATTTCGCTATTAACGGGAATGTTGCAAATTCTGTTGGTTGTGCACCATTGATTGTTGAATTCAATCTTGAAGTAAATGAGGTAAAATGGTGTCATCAGCCATTTTGTGGATAATTTTGATGCAACTACCGTATTGCAAATATTAGCTTGTTAAAGCTCGAGGAAGACACACAACAAAGTCTCCGAGTGAAAATCCCAATTGAGAGTGAACGTGGCCTTCCACAGAGCACAACGTTCCTTCCGTCTGCTGCCGTCTGATTGGCTGGGCTAAAATTGCATTGTGTCTCTAAGATTACATCCCAGTCATCTCTGCTTACGGTCAATAGCTCATCTTGACATGAACCATTTCATAGGCCTGCCCTGGCAGCTATTACTTATGCCACAAATAGCATCAGCCGCCAACAGAATGGCAGCATTGCGTTACAGCCCCCAAGCCCCTCCCCCTTCCCATTAATTTTGTTTTGTTTGTATTGCAAGTCATTGGATGTAAAGGTGGCAGAGAATGAGCTAATGTTTAAAGTATTTTGAGTGTGATCTTATTTCGGTACAAAAATAAAATAATATTTTGTTCCTAGCGGGACGGCATGCCATCGAATTCTCCCCACGTCTTTGGACTCCCGCCCACGTTGGACTGACTATTTTAATTAAAGTGTGATCGGAGTTGGGAGGAGAGTCGCGTTTTAATAGGATTGCGGGTTTGGTCCGTTTCCAGGCCGAGGCCATCAGGCTATCACGGAGCGCAGGGGGATGAGGCTGGACGGAAACCAACCCAGACAAAAGGTTGGCTTCATCAAGATGAGAAAAAAAAATAAAAAAAAATGCCTGCTTGGGTGTAAACAAACCGCAACATCAAGGATGCGAGGGTCATACATATCATAAATAGAGAATATCAGGCTGATTGACGGCAAGTGTCACTTGAAAAGTCGACCCTAAAATGTGCAGTCCTTAACTGATTACAATCCCGTGATCAATCTATTAAGTGATTGCGTTTTAAATTTTAAAAGCGGTTAGGACGCTGACCTACTCGGTGCTGCGAACTCTTGTTTCAAGTGTTCTATTACGCAGCAAGATGAGTTCTCATAACGTGAATGAATGTAGCTTTAATTGTTCACTTTTCCCAGCGGTGTCCAAACTTTTTCATTTGAGGGCCACATCCAGAAAATCAGAAGGACGCAAGGGCCACATAATGTTATGAAGAGAAATTGTGTTTAGTCCTAAAAATTGTACAAAATGTATTTGTGCTTTTGCATATTTAGAAAAATGCTACAGTATATAAACCAATTTATTTGTAATATGGCAGTAGGGATTTATTATAGTTTGGGAAATTTTCATTTTAGTTTTTATTTTGTTTTGAGTTTTTTTTTTTTTTTTTTTTTTAGTTAGTTTTAATTAGTTTTCAGTGTGGTTCTGTTAGTTTTTATTAGTTTTAGTTCTTAAATAAATGCTTAGTTTTAGTTTAGTTAGTTTCAGTATTAGTTTTAGTTTTTTGCTTTTTTTTAATGTGTATTACTTGTCAGTATTCCGATTTATATCAAAATAAATCTAAAAATCACATTTAAAATCATTCCCAAAGGCTCATGCATTAAATTAATTACCAAAGACTAAAACTAAGGACATTTTTGCTATAATTATCGTTAGTTTTATTTTAGTTTTGTAAACATAAAATGTAGTTTCAGTTAGTTTTCTTTTTTTAAAAAGCATCTTCATTTTTATTTTTTTTTGTTAACGAAATTGTTGTTTTGAATTTTTTTTTTTTCGTTAGTTTTAGTTAACTAAAATAAACTTTAATAGCACCTATGTTCTTCGACACCCTCCCTTCTAACTTTGACCATCTCCAAACATTTTTGTTTTTATTTTATTTGAACTGAGTCAAATGCCATTTTTAGCATATGTCGCGGGCCACTAAAAAATGGACGGCGGGCTGCAAATGGCCCCCGGGCCGTAGTTTGGACACCCCTGACTTTTCCTAATGGAGGTTTTCGCGAGTATTGCCGACCTAAGTTTCTAGTTTACGGACTTTCCCTGCAAAATATTTGCTTAATAATAAAAACAATAAATAAAATAAAACAAGTGTCTTAAGATAAATGACAGAATTAACCCAAAAAATGACAAATTTTGCTAGCATAGGAGACGTAAGTAACATTCTCAGGCAAAAAAAAAAAAACAAGACTCAAAAGAGGACTAATGTCTGTTGTAGTACCAAATCTGAACTGTTACAGGCAGCATGGAGCCACGTGTGATCCAGACTGCTGGAAAATACAAAGTAGAAGAAAGAGTATACAAGAAAAAACAGAATATGCTAGGCTAACTGATAGTTATCGTTACATTTGTCATCGCATCACAATCATGGAATCTATGACTTGGCTGAAGTATTTTCAACAATAAATATCGAGCAGTTTCAACATTTATGATTGTTCTTCCGTTTTACGAAGCAGACTGGGAAGAGCAAACATAATTTAATGTTTCAGAGGCACCCAACAATTTGTCCGGATTCTTTCATCATACAAGCGATAGAATGTTCACATTTGGCCTGATTTTCCATTTAAGTTCACCTCTAACCCTTTACCCAGCAAAACTTGTTGAAACAACAGCACCTCTGCTGGTCACAGACAAGTAGTTCACTCTGTCTTGCCTCATTATCACACACTTGTGTCTTAAGATGTCTTTTGACGTTTGGGGTCTTTTCCCATTCCAGAAAAAAAAATCCCAACCACCATATAGCACGAGTCAACTGAATTTACTCATTTGAGTGCGACTTTGCCCCCGGCAACATTAATGCCTCGACAGTGGATCAGGTGTTGATGCAGCGCAGTTGACAGCCTTTCGCTGCCTAATTCCAGATTTGTGGCATACACAGTGTCCACTTGCTAAGCATAGTAATCCCAAAGGATTGGCAAGTATTTTTAGTAATGGATTTACTGACTGTCCGTTGATCCCTTGATGGGTAGTAGAGTCGCCGGAGTACGCATCTCCACGCCGCTGCAAATCCGGCATGGGGAGTCTTGGTTGTAGTTTTTTCTGGAGTTTCCTAACTGATAGTGTATTACTACTATTATGGGAGGGGTCAAAGAGCATAGGTCGTGGGGATAGATACATGAAGTCCTCTAACATATTGAAGTCGTCAGCGGTTATCACACGCTCATTTAATGAGGATACCTGCTTACATTGTCTATTGACACACCCAGACAAGCACAGTGACATTGCTCTGCTCTAGGGGTGTTAAAAAGAAATCGATTCGGCAATATATCGCGATATTACATCGCGGAATTCTCGGATCGATTCAATAGGCGGCTGAATCGATTTTTAAATATCCATTTTTGATGGAAAAATATTTACCAAAACGTCTTAGGGTTCACACCTTAAGCATGGAAAAATGTTATATTAATGGAACATTAAGCCTTAATATTTTATTTTAATGCTGTTCAAACATGAAACCGATTACAACCTGTATAAGACTGACGTTTCAGATAAATAAATAATACATTTTCAGACCAATCTTACACTGTACAAGTTTATTGATTAGTATTTCCTAAATTTAAATAAAAACAAATCGCAACAATGGACTTATAAATTCGTATCGGGATTAATCGGTATCAAATCGAATCGTGACCTATGAATCGTGATACGAATCGAATCGTCAGGTACTAGGCAATTCACACCCCTACTCTGCTCAATTGCCCATTTCTAAATTACCAATACCCGGTCTAACCTGCCTCCAAGCAGATGTAGATGAACCCATTCCTAATTGGCTATTCCTTTTCATGTTACACTGGCTCCACCCAATTTGGGTGGGACCATACACATGAAGGCTTTCGCATTTGGGAATATTGATCAGGTTTAACATTTACAATCTGCAGTGTAGCTCAGGAAGCAAAAAAAAAATAAAAAATCACTCGACACAGCCTGCACCAAAGATAATTGGTCAACATCTGAAGGCTTTTGATCAGAAGAGAAAGAAGAATGGCTAAACTTGGCCAATGTTTCCTGCTTTATGTCGACCAAATTGTTTTTCTCACTTCCTGATGTTAGAAGTGTACAGCATCAGCAGTACAGCCAGGTTGAAACTATTTTTTTTTATAGCAGTGCCCTGCGGTTCGACCCAATACCACACACACGGCGTCCTCACCTTGGAGGACCGACTTTGTTCAAAGCTTGATTATATATATCAGATGGAGAGAAAGGGATGAAAATGACGGTGTGATCCAGCGTCGGCGGTCAGTGCGGCATCGTCACAGGGTGCTGCCAAAATGCTCTGCCACTGAGGGACAATGAAGTTGAAGGTGTCCGCTGGAAAAAAAAAAAACGGATCGATCTTGAAGGTCATCAGAAAGCCGCTCTAATTGCCTCCTCGCTTTCATAAAGACCCTCCAGCATGGCTTCATCCCAGGCGCCAAAAAAAAAAAACAAGCTTAGCTGGTCTAGTGTTTGTGATTTTGCTTGAAACGAGTCCGGATTTGTACGCAGGACACACGTTGCTGAACAAATTAAGGATGTGACAGGAATTCTGCTGCCGAATGTTTGAAAATGAGGGCTAGATTCCTGCGAGTAGAGACTCGCCGGATTGGCCAGTATGGGCTCATTATCCATCTGTCTTATATATGCTAATTCTGTTCTGAAGGTTGCTAAAAACATTTTATTTTTCTCACTTATAAAATACCATCCCTTCGTTCTGTTTTATGGTCGCAGTCATAACTATCCTGGAACCTTTCCCATCTCACAACGGGGCTTTTATTAAAGTCACCGGTTCCACATTTAGGTCTCAAGTGACCTACTAGGATAAGTGAGTAGCTAATAATTAACTCATTTGCACCCAATGACGTATAAATACGTTCTATTTTAAATATCACCAGTGTCCCAAAGACGTATTTATACGTTTTTTTTTAATTTTTTTATTTTTTTTTATGCTAGAGCATAAGAAGGCTTTGATGCAGCCTCTGAACTGAAATGAATGGTTGAAGCAATGGTAGTTATTACAAAAACGGCCAGCAGGTGGCATCAGAGTATAAGAGATCAACCAAGGCCATGTTGCAACAAGCTGTTTTTCCCACAGTTTTTTTTTTTTTTAAGATTTGTGAATAATGATGAAACTGAGGTATATTCTAATGATAATTGCTGCAAAATGGAAACAGATAGAAATATACTTTTTTTTTTTACCTGATGAATTAAATCAAAATCAGTCCAAATCCAGCAAAACAGCAGGGATCAAAGGGGGTTTGCTTCAGTGAAAATGGCTGGGAGTGAGTGAGTTAATATACAAGTGTGATTGGTTGAGCTAATTCCATGAGTTCCATTATTGCTTTTCCAATAACGAATCCCCCCAGAGTCCACTGGGGATGGGATCGACAACTAGCGACAGAAAATCGGCCTGCGAGTGCTCACCGACAATTAGGTATTCTCCCTTAAAATGACGAGACAGCGCTCTGACATGAAGTTATTGATCCAACAGTCTCCATTGATTGTCTTTAGCTAATAGAACATTTTATTGTGGGTGGCCTGAGGTGAGTTTTTATTAGAATTTGGGAAGTGTGATTATCAGAAAAGTCATCAAGTGACGTTTAATTTTATTACAATACTAAATATCCAGCATCCTCTATTTGCTTTTTTTTATTTAAAGGTTTTACCCTGTCAATCTGTGGCAAGCATGCTTCACTATCATGGAAAGGTGGAAAGTCTCTCCTGGACAAACAAAATATTTGGATTAATTTGATCATAACTTGTTGTGCAACCTGCCCTGATGGCTTCTATTCGAGTTAATTTCATTTGATTCTTGTCATTTACTGCTGTACGAGAACGCAGGATTTATAAGCCTAGCATGCAAAAGCCACCAAAGTGCTTTGTTGGCCACATAATTGCGAGCTCAAAACTCAGTGGATTTGTCGATGGCGTTTAGGTAGTCATGACGAATTTGTAGTCTCGTCCATCGAGGAAGTGATAATGTTGACCTTCAGTCTGAAATCAACCAATCCTATTACTGGCAGTTTAAGTGCATTTTTGGTTTTGGTTTTTAGTTCAAACTTATATTATTCATTTTTTAATTAATGTGTTTCTCAAAATGGATCTTATCAGCTTGTGCAATACACTGTCGGCTACTTCTAATGTTGTGGCCAGTAGTTACTTTGAGTGGTCAAATACTCTAAATTAGCATAATTATTCCATGAAGGACCAAATGAGGAGTGGGACAAAGCTTTAAATCCAAGTCTAAGTCCTTCCAGATCATCCCTATGAATAATACAGAAGCTAACAGTGGCAAGGTGCCCTATTCGATTCTGCACTAATGACTCACTTAGCTTTCAGGTAAAAGCAATCATTGTAGCAGCAACACATTGATGTGACTGTTTGCCCGACAAGACAACCTGACATCAGACCCCACTTTTGCTTTTTATAGCATTTACAGCACTTACTTTTTTTTTTAAAGGTCTTTAAACACACTTTTCAAATCATACAAACATTAAAGCAACACTAAGGAACTTTTAGTTTATGTTGATTATGGTGGCACCATATGGACAAAAGCGATGGAAGATGACATTTCCCATGAGGACAAGCGCATTGCGTCGTTTTTTAGCTCACGCCAGCAAGGGAAAGCTTGGCCATTGTTGATCCTTGATTGTCCTTTTAATCTGGGTAGCTTTCTCTTTTTGTAATTGTCTCCTCAGAAAAACTACTTTTCAGTTACTTTGTAGCAGTAATCGGCATTCAAATTGACTTCCGTCTTTGTAACGAAAAGGGTAAAAAGGGGGAAGTGACGTTTGCCATAAAGCAGTCAGCACATTTGGAGTTTTTTTGTGTGGCAGTGTTCCTACCATCCTCCTAAAAGTTGCTTAGTGCCAGTATAAATGATACATAGCAAAGCTACCATTCAACAAGTTTTAAGTCGATGTTTCATCAGAAGAGTTATGACAATATTTTAAGGTTGAAAAGTTCCTTAGTGCTACTTTAAAACACATAATATACTCAGAGAGAGCAAGAGAAATTGACAACACAAAACTAAACAATAGTGTACCTATCCGATATGTCTGCAGTGAGTAAACAAGTAGTTTATTTTCCCCAAACTAGCAAACTTAGAATCTAAAAATATATACACTATCGATAATTAGCCAAAAATGTATATTATCAAGTGAATATACAGCTGTTGCTTTCTGTTGGCGTAAAAAGCAGGATTAAAGAGGATTGACATTCATGACTCTTCAGCAAAAAACAGGGTGAGAGCTGAAATACCGCACTTCTTGTTTCCACTGTTCTCAAGGTCAAATTTAAAGTGTTGAACTAAATAGTGTGCTGCCATCTATTGGTCGGCAGTAGAATTGCAGCCAAAATAAACGAGAGAGAGAGAGAGAGAGAGAGAGAGAGAAAAAAAGAGTTTTGCCCTGCACTCTGAGGCAATTTTGAAATCTGACTGGTTAAAGAAACAATTAGTAGATTATATTGTTAATTAACACATATAGGATGAAATCTGATTGACAAAAAAAAAAAAGGGTGACGGGATCTAGTATTTTCCCAGCAGAGAAGGGTTTGCTTGCCCTAGCATCCCTAATTGGAGCAAATCGTATGTATCATTAAATAGCCCATATAAGTGAAAACAAACACACACAAAAACAAAAACAAAAAAAGTCCTTTTTTCAAGCATGGTACTGTAATGAAAAGAGGAACAAGTAACAAGCTAGGCAACAAATGCTCTTGGTCCACGTTTACGACAGCAGACAGGTTATGGACGTTTATCTCTCATTGTTTCCGCGATGTGGAGCAATTGCCATTTTGATAATTAATCTGTCTGGCTTTTAGCAGGCCAACGCGGGCCCAAGCTCACTGATTATAACCGTGTTGTGTTGGAGACCCACTTCCACATATCTACATCAGGGTGCAGCAGAATGCGGGGTGGGTAACAACCGCCCGGACGCTTACGTCAGATGGTCACGTGCGCCCCACGTGAAAAAAGCTGCCCGGTTCTGGTGTCATTGATGCAAATCCATCAATGGATCCGCAGAAGTGTCTGACAGCACGCCGTCACTGACTGATGTCCCGGCCGTGGGGAGGCTTTCAAGAAAATGAGGTCCTCACAGTGAGAGCATACAGTCGCTTGATGAACGACTGCAACTTTTCACCTTTAAGGAGATCAAGTGGGCAGGAATGATGTACGGGTGTTTTTTCCCGGTACTTCTTTGTCTTGAAAGGGATGCCGAATGCTGGCACAAAGTCATCGAAAAAGCCCGAGTAATGATCGGCCGAGTGCAGCAGCAGCAGCAGCAGCTGCGCGGGACACGTGACCGTGTTGCTGTCACACTGGGAATGAGCTAAATCATGATTGATAAGCGCAAACATTGTTGGAATGAAGGACATCAGGACGGTGCAGCTTGGCTGATACCTGGCTTGTTTTCGACAAGGTCAGTGTTGGTCTCAACACAATTTGGGGGGTCAGTCTGGTGGTGAAATTGTGCTTAAAACTTTTTGACCTTGGTCTTGATTTGATCTAAACTCCACAAAGTCTTGGAATGCTTGAACTGCTTTATCCAAAGAACCCTCTGGATGGAAGAAGTGAGGCCAAAACCCAGCATTGAGTGCCAATGACCATCGATGACCACCGGTGGCAAAACCGGCATCATTGTGTAAAGCAAGGGTGTCCAAACTGCGGCCCGGGGGCCATTTGCGGCCCGCCGTCCATTTTTTAGTGGCCCGCGACATATGCTCTAAAAATGGCATTTGACTCAGTTCAAATAAAATAAAAACAAAAACGTTTGGAGATGTTCAAAGTAAGAAGGGAGGGTGTCGAAAAAACACAGGTGCTATTAAAGGTTATTTTAGTTAAGTAAAACTAACGAAAAAAAAAAAAATTCAAAAAACAATTTCGTTAACAAAATAAAATAAAAACGAAGATGCTTTTTAAAAAAAAGAAAACTATAATTACAGCAAAAATGTCCTTTGTTTTAGTCTTTATTAATTAATTAATTCATTCATTTAATGCCTGAGCCTTTAGGAATTATTTTAAATGTGATTTTTAGTAGATTTATTTTGATATAAACTGGAATAATGACGCCGCGACCATGGTGTTTTTTAAATATTGCGTACAAGTAATACACATTTTAAAAAAAATGTAAAAAAAATAAAATAAAATAAAATTAAAAAAAACTAAAACTAACACTGAAACTAACTAACCTAAAACTAAGCATTTATTAAAGAACTAAAATTAATAAACTATCAGAACCACCCTGAAAACTAATTAAAACTAACTAAATTTAAAAAAACAAAACTCAAATCAAAATAAAAACTAAAATGGAAAAAAAAAACTAAATAAATAAATAAAAAAACTATAATAACCCTACTGCCATATTACAAGTAAATTGGTTTATATACTGTAGCATTTTTCTAAATATGCAAAAGCACAAATAAATTATTTGTACATCTTTTAGGACTAAACACAATGTCTCTTCATAACATTATGTGGCCCTTGCATCCTTCTGATTTTCTGTATGTTGCCCTCAAATGAAAAACTTTGGACACCCCTGGTGTAAAGGATAGTACCGTCAAATGATACAGTTCATCACTACATCTCCAAACTCAAGATCAGCTCCACCATGCAAAGAGAAAGACATACTGTATATCAAAAACTCATCTGAGGTGCACTGACAAACAGAACTGCGAAGTCCCCCTTTACTCACAACACGCACGTAGCATCGATCGCTCTTGACTTGGTCTCAACTCCGCAAAGTCTTGCTCATGACATGGCCACAACTCTGCTCTGGTCAAAAGACAAAACGCATACAAAACGTCGCATCAGAAGCCCTCATTTATTTCCACTTCCTGTCATTCTGACACCTTAGTGGAGGACTCGGTCCCCACCGTTACACAACAGGACAAACAGCACACTCGGTGATAGATTATCTCACGACATTCTCCCTCGTAATCATAAAGTAGCCGGAGAAACACGCAGCGAACAGCTGGCTGAGCAACTGCTTTAAATATAGCTAGTTCCACCCCCCTTCCCCATGTTCCCTGTTTTAATCTTATTATGCAATTTTTGTTTTTTGCAAATGTTTCCCCGCAAACGCACTTTGTAGGACAGCCGAGGTCTTACATAGTCGACCTTGGCTAAAATTAGGAATGCCAGTCTAAAAGTAGTTCTAAAAGATGACTCGCGTGCCCACACCTGGCTATGTAAACGTGACGGGTGAACAACCATCGTTTGTTATTCGACTGATGAAAAAAGGACAGGTGCGCTCGAGTTTCGTGCCGTCACTCGGGCCCCCGTCCGCAGCGGGGATGTGTTTACAAGCCGCGCCCGGCACACCGGATACTTTGCATGTAATTCTAGACGCCTGGCGCCACGACACGAGGCTCTCTCCAGGTAAAGATTTGACCACAGACATGCAAAGATGAACTCGTTCAGACCAACTCAATGACATCATAGTCCTGAATATAAGAGTTGCGTGAGGTGGCGCGAAGAGCGAGTTTGGGGCATCATTTTCGGAAGGACATACCCTGGAAAAAAGTAAACAATGCCAATTTAAACATGTCAGCATACACCTCTTCTCGCTCCTGTAATCTAAAGATGTGAGTTGTTTGCACATTATACGGGAGGCATAGTTCACAGCGTGATTAATGCTACCGTTAACCATGTTGCGGTAGATAAATCACGGCCCCCCTGCTTAAAATATCATCTTGGCAGCTTTGTCGTCAGCACGCAGCTGCATACAAGGACTTTTATGTAGGTCAGGTTAACAAATTGCGCTTTGGTGACGTACTTGTAAGGTCACATGAGGACAAACGTAAAGTTTTTTTTTGTTTCATGCACATTAGCATCTGCACTTTATCACCGTTCACTAACAAAACACAATCTGCCAAAAAAAAAAATAAATAAATAAATATATATATATATATATATATATATAGGGACAGGGACAGGTTTGATCATTGTTTTTATGGTTCTGGGATTGTGTCTTTATGCATAAAGACACAATATAATTACGCCATTAATGGATCATTGTTGACTTTTCTGGACCAAAAAGGATTCTTCCGTTATTCTTTGGCTTTTTTGTTCCAGTATGGTTTCAACCCTTCAAGGTCTTGGCCTTGGTCGACTCCAAAAAGTTCACGTCTTCGCTTTGTCTCAACTCCACAGATGCTTGGTCTCGAATCGGTCTCAACTCCACTAAGTCTTAGTCTTCACCTGTTCTCAAGTCCAAAATCCTGGTCTTGAATTGGTCTCAACTCAACAAAGTCGTGAGCTTGACCTGGTCTTGACTCCACAAAGACTTGGTTTTAACCTGGTCTCAACTTCAAAGTCTTGGTCTCGACTCCACAAATGTTTGGTTTCAACGACACAAAGTCTTCATCTTGACCTGTTCCTAACTTCACATCTTGGTATTGACCTGGTCTCAACTTCAAAGTCTTGGTTTTGACTTTACTCCTCAAAGTTTCCGTCTCCACTTGATCTGGACTCCACAAATTCTTGGTCTCAAATTGGCCTAAACTCCACAAAGTCTTGATCATGACCTGTTCTCAAGTCCAAAATCCTGGTCTCGAATTGGTCTCAACTCAACAAAGTCGTGAGCTTGACCTAGTCATGACTCCACAAAGACTTGGTATTAACCTGGTCTCAACTTCAAAGTCGTGGTCTTGATGTGACATCACCCAATTAAAGTCACTGTGTTTTAGTTTGTTAATCTATTTGTGCAGGGTTACATGGTGGTTGTGGCTTCGGTTAATGTTGTTAAGAGTACACTTAACAGTATAAAGTGAGGTTGAAGTAGCGGTAAGAATCTGAGGAGGCCTCGATGCGCTTATCTCCATACACAACACATACAGTGGGTGGATATTGCGATTGCAGTGCGCACTTGAACGAATTTGCAGCGCATCTGGAGCTCACTTGACCACCGCACCCTCGAGGCTAATGCAACGCCGCCACAGCCACTTTGCGATCCAGCAACGACACACACAGGAACCTGAGACATTTTCTTGTAGAGTAGATGAGAGTTTTGCTGATTTGGAATAGCAAAGCACTTTGCACAATATTCTCCCACCCAAAGTTTTGAGGTATTAAACGTTTTAAATATCCAACAATATAACTTTGCTCTGAGAATACTTTTTTTTTTTTTTTTATTGTACTGCAATTTTTAATAAGTGTAAAAATAACAATAAAAGCAATACAGTAAACAGAAGTTTTAACTTTAGAAACAAGTCCCTGTTGAGGCTCATCCTTTTGGAATACGTGTCATAAAAAGCCAAAGAAAAGGCTGCATTTTCATTTCTTTAGCTCTTTCTCTGGTCTCAGTTTCACTCACGGATTTTGTTAGTGACACGTCACATGTTTTGTGCTGCCTCTGAGGTCATTAGCATGACAAGGAATAAATAATGACCATGAGAGAATATCAATTATGGCAGGAAGGTGGGTGCACAGATTGTGTCATTACCCTTCACACAAGGGTGGGCTTGCAGTTGTTGTTTTTTTTTGTTTTTTAATTATTTATGTACAGTACTGTGTAAAAGTCTGTTAGATTTGTTGTTTCAGTGATGCTCTAATAACCATAAATACCTACAATGTCACTCAGGAGACCTCCGCCAAGGTCATACAATGACCTACTTGGTTAGCCGCATCACTTGTGTGAGAGTTCTAACAACGGAGATTCCATTTCATCTTAGCTTGTTTCCCCTCGGCAGAGTAACATAAGTCATTCATAAAAAAAAAAAAGCTTGCCCGCTGTCAAAGATGTTTCAAAACATTCAGCTTAACGCATGCGGCATTATGCATTGATAGGACTCTCGTTTTTTTTGTTTTTTTTTCCCCCCCTCCTACACTTAATAACAGTGAAGCCCATTAAACAACAACACGGACAGATGGCACACACCAGATGTTTATGATTACCGGGAATGCGAAATGTCGATCTCAACATCATTAGCAAATCGAAAGCGTGAAGGGAGGGGGGGAAGAAATTCCTGTTCTTGGCTGTGAGTCAGAGTACATAGGAATGCCCTTCATGTTTTGATCCATTGAGGAGGGGTGGGATTGCTGTTGATGTAATCACTGCTGCTTTAACAAAAAAAAAAAAAAAAGGGTCTGGTCGTCCGAGGCCCCTTGTCCAGATGTTGTTGCATAAGAGCTCAGTGAAAGTGAAAGCTACGTTGTTTAATATTGGCTTCCGGGCCCAGCGGATGTCCACTGCCAGTCGGGGAAGGTAAATTCTCGGTCATCGCTGCCAACGAGGCGTCCGTCTGGAAGCCAGATGACGGATGTTTGCGAGCCTGAGACAAAGCAAACAACTTCCCAACGGTGCTCACGTGACGCACCGTAAATAATGTCCTGTTTTATAAGTACTGTATCGCCATAACTGTCCTTCATCTCTGTGCCTGAAAAGGCAAGAAGACTTAAGATAAGATGACTGTTAGTTGAGCCTCTTTTACACATTGAGATCTCACAAAATCGGCTCATCAGAGTCGGAACACAAGACCCAGAATTTACCCGGCTTTGCCTTGCATAGAAAAAAAACGAATGACAGCGGAATATTGCCACAATTGTTTACGCTTTCCCGCAATTTGATCAATAGATTACGTTGGATGTGATGCGATTGGATATAAAACAGAGAATCACCGCACATTGCCAAGAATGAAAAGTAGGCGTTATACGATCAGGATTTTTTGGATGATCACTGAGTTTGGGGGGGAAAAAAAAAAAAAAAAAAAAAAAACATAACCTCCACGTACTGTATAATTGACACCAATGGAAATGCATGGGGGGAGAAAATGAACCTCTAAAATTCTTCAAAAAAACACTGATAAACATTGAATACAACATGAAATGTCTTTTTTTCGCATGGTAATTAAGTGACGACGACAGCTGGTTAAAATGAAATGACGGACTGATGATTACAGTTTGGTTCGGTTTACAAAAAATTGATAAACTGATAATGACAGAAGGTTGCCCAGGGTGCTGCCAGCAACATTTTGTAAATTGCCCACCTCTGCTAAATATATTATTATGGAAACACAACATTTCGGAATTTACAAAAAAAAAATCATCAAGAAAAGTTTACTTAGATATCTAATCTAAAAAAATAATGTTAAAAAATATATATCACCAATGTAACTGACACCATAAAACAGGTTCATAATCGCCTGTTGACACCACAAAATGGTGACATAGCATTAAAACGGAGAGGAACTTATAAAATACAAAACAGAATTGATTTATTTACCATTTCAGCACAAAAAAAATGCCATCCATCTAGTAGTATGTACACAATGAACCCACCTAAAAAAAAACTGTATTCAGTAGTTCTTTATTCAACACAAACACTACTTTCGTGTGAGGCTCATCAATAGCGGTAGCTAGCATCCTAGCCCAAACTCACCTGACATCACACATGGGCAAACAAACGTGCACTCGCACCTGTACCATTTGACATTTAGCATCAAGGCATAAACAGTAGGAAAATGTCATCTCTTACAGTCAGAACGGGGCTTTTGTTTTGTTTTATTTAACCAAGCGTTGGCCACCATGGACATTGACTTCCAATACAATGTGTTGTCAAAATGTGGCTGGTGATTGGCTGGGTGTAACCTGCCTCTCACTGGTCAGTCAAAAGTCAGCTGGGATAAACGCCGCGACTTTAATGAGGTCAAGTGCTCTAGAAAATGAATGCGGGTAGGATAATTCAAATCTCACACTCATTTGTGAACGTTTGGATGTGTTTGACCAAACTAATAGATCAGAATCCTAACGGCGTTTGTGTCCTCTGTTACCACTCGTACGTCAAGCTAATACATTGAAGTTAATTCCAAAACAATCCTCTTCATGGGGCCAACATGATGACAGGAACATAATTCTTCTCCAGTGATTATTTTGTCTGATGACACTCGTGGGAAATTAGCTTCTGCTAGCAATAATGCATTGCAGCTTATGAAAGACAGAGAGAGAGAGAGAGACGAATTAGCAGTAGTCATTTCATAAGCTTGATGGAGGAAAAGGTCAAGACAACAATGGCAAGTCATCAATAGCTTTGGTGGGATTTTTGTGCATCATCTTAATAACAATATGGTGGCGTTATCGACAAAGTCTTGGATTGACCATTGATTCAGTCATGAATTCTGTGTTACTTGAAAATACATTACTATGAAGAGAGAAAAGCCGGGTTTACATGGAGACTTTTTTTTTTTGTAGCAGCTTGTGACGTGCCGCAAAAGATGAACGGCTTCCGGGTCAAGGAGAAACCAGCTTGCGAAAAACGGTTGACGGCCACATTTCATTTCCCGATTTGCGCTAAATAAATAAATAAATAATAGAACATCGGATGAGGGCTAGTTTCCCGTTTTTTCCATTTTCATTTCAACAAAAACGGGAGACGACTCGTTTCGTATTTGTTCATATAAAAAAAAAAAAAAAACGGAAATCGGTTTGTTTCCCGTTTTCCGTGTCCTTGCTTCATAAGGAAAAACGAAGCGTGGGTGGAAACAACTTTTCATCCTGTTTGGTCATTTGGATTCAGTCTAATCGGAATACGTCTCCATGTAAATCCGGCTTTTTGACGCTTGTTGCTGGGTTACAGCCAGTGGTCGTAAAATTTTGCAGTTCTGGTGTATAGCACTGGGAAGTAATTGGAGTGAGGTTCCCCAGGCCAAAAAAACTTCACATGACCATCACATGGCTGATTTCAAAACCAGAATCCGTAAGCTATTGTTGATTATCATTAGCCTTAACATCAGAACATGATGTTAACTCTTGTGTCATCTTGGCTTCATGATTAACTGCCAAGAATCAGCTAATGAAAAAATAAGAGTAAATCAATAATTCAACATTAATTTCCTTAAGTGATGATTAGGGAAATGATTAATGAATTATTGAAGTCTTGGAAAGCCTGCTAGTACTCCCAACATGGTAATAAAAAAACAAAGGCGCTTTAAGTTAAACAAGTGAACCTGATCCAAGTGCGCTATTGACGGCTTCCAGAAAGGTCCGACGGTGGCTGGAGATTGTATTCCCCCTTCAGACTGCTGCTGCATTATTTATCAAAGCGGTCGCCCCCCCACACGGGCATCTTAAATCCCAAGACACATCTCAGCATTTCCCTGCGGGGGCCAATCCAGGTCCGACTGCCACTGACACAACACGGCTATAAAAGGTCACCAACTTTGAGATTGACGCGGCACACGCTATTGTCAGGATACGAGATATGGCTCCAGTTTTATCACACTTTTCTCATCAAACATTCACTTGTACTTTGGACAATAGACTTCTTCTATTATGATCAATTAAATTGATCCTTATGAGCATCCCAAAACAAGTGTGTTAACATATATATATATTGTGTAATCTTTTTAGAGCTGACGTACTCTAAGTTTGGCGTCTCAAAAAAAACAACAACATGAGGCCATCATTAAATACCCTCAAAGCCTTTCATCAAGTCCTGATCTCCTTTAAGCGAGCGTCAGAACATCAGTTGGCAGCACATGACATCAGCGGCTGAAACCATAGTCTGAAGTCTAAAGTGTCCGAGAGGTGTGATGGTCAACATGCCGCCTGTCCTGTAATCAGAGATGCGGGGGGTGGTGGGGGGGTGCAGGTAATGCGTCACATCGTCACATGACCTCAGTGACGTGTCGACCCGCAAACCTGCGTCGCCCTTGTTTCGACAAGTTCATCCAATCCCCGATCGGCTCGGATTTTGGGTGGAGATCAGGTGATCAGTCGCATTCCGATTGTGAGACTATGTGGGTCGCACCCACCTTTGACCAATTAAAAATTCAGGATGGAGAGACCTGCTTTGCTCTTTTAGAAGGATATAAAAAGTAAACAAAGCGTTATCTTAAATAAAACACATCTCAAGCACTGAAAAGCAAACCAGAAAACAGATTTTGTATTGATGGATATTACACGCTGCAAATATGCCTCCCACCTGTGGAAATTTATGACCCCCCAAATAAATAAATTAATACGCATCTTGGTATGTAGCTCAGTTTCATATTTGGTAGAGTAAGCAAACAAAATGCATAGCATAAAACTGCTAATCTTTTGTGCCACTGGGAACGAACCATAAAAACCTCTCAATGCTAACAGTAAATTCTCCAGCGTTTCCACAAAATGAAAGATGCTGAAATATACAAAATAATCTGTACAACACATTTTTATAGAACAGTTTACCTCTCTCTCCATCATGGGGGTTACGTTCCAGATCTGCCCAGGAGTAATTTAAATCTGCAACATATGATAGAAAAACGTTTTCAATACTAAGTAGTAGGCATGTTTTTGTAGCATTTACAGCAGTAAAAAAAAATGGCATTCAAATACTTTTAAAGTAATATTAACACAATTAAACACATAATCCAAAATATAGAAATTGATAACACAAAAAGGACCACACACATGGAATCTACGTTGAAATGGGGTATACTGTCGATAAACGTGATTTTAAATGTGTGCGTGACGTCACGAACATAGCCTGCTGTAGGTCTTTGTGAGTGTTCTCATTTTTGTACTCTTTGACAACGGCTGAAAGTGGGGCCCGCGCAGGTCAAGTTCTCACTATTCACGATATCACTCATTATTGATTTGGCACCAAATTAAGAGCCTGGAAGAGTTGCAGTGAAATGATTGATGCCGTTTCAAACCAGCTAACAAACATTTGACCTACTGCAATAAACATAACGCTAGCCATGACGTCTGCTCACCAGAGGGTAACTTGCACTGTAACGTGGGTAGTTCTTGTCCGTTACCTATTTTCCATGTGGAAATACTATTTTTTTTTAAATGGTAGCAGACTGTAGATTCAAATTGGGATTTACCTTGTCAGTAAAAATTCTAATCCACGGCTGTCCACGAAAATGCTTCATTTCTAAGGTCTTTATAAAGCGCATTACCGCCACCTGCAGGCTTGGATTGGAACACGATTGAATGCAATTTTCAACAAATTGGAGCAGTTTTTGTTTGTTTTGTGTACTAGTCTGAAGTCCTGCCTAGTTTTTTTTGGTGCTACATTGAGTGAGCTTTGAGATCGTGGAGAAGACTCGATAATGATATGGTAGAATTAGTTGGGTTGTCTAATGTCTGTTTTTTTTTGGGGGGGGGGGGGTTCTGAAAGACTACAGCCACTCACAAATGTGTAAACAAATTTATTTCGACTTTTTTTTTAATAGAGTGTAGCAGCCTTGTCCAAAATACAGTACAACTTTTATTCAGCATATGTTTGAGAAATAGTATATTAGTATGAAGATTTGTTTAACTATGTTGGAGCACTTTATTTAATAATAGGTGTTAACATGTATCATTGCACTAAATCGAGTGTAGTATCACTGTTCTCGCAGCAATACTGCCCCCATGTGGAAATATATGGACCTGCCGTGGGGGTCGTTTGACTCAAAGATAAATAATAGTTTCTGACTGGGTCTGTATAAGATTCAAGGTAATTCACACGTATTCATTTCTATACCAAAGCTATAATAATATCTAGGCTGTGTTGACATTTCGCCAACACTGGCCTTTACCTGAGATTAGTGTATCCTTGTTAAGATGATAAATGGACGTTATATTTATCCCGTATCTCACACTCTTTCTCGCTCTCAGCTGCGAGATTGCTGACTGCAGGTTGAATTGCACGCTGCTTGTGTGCTTGTGTCGAAGCAGGTGGCATATTATTATTAATAGGATCCTCTCAGCAGCGCGACTAATGGCAGACTAGACACAACAAGCCTTCCAAGTGACGCATATATGTAAAGTGGGTCCTCGGTTTTCTACAGAGGCGAGGTAACCCAAATTTGTACTTTTTTTTTTTTTTTTTTTTGTCACAGCCCACAGCTTGTGTCTGTAGGTGAATGGTGGGCCCATAAATTGACGGTTAAATCATCTTTTTTTTTGTTTTTTTTCTGCTCTATTCCTCCCTCACTTGTAAATAAAACCCCAAGATACTTAAAAAGTCATCCTACATGTCATTTTGGGGAGCATGGTGGATGAGTGGTTAGCATGGCGGATGAGTGGTTAGCATGGCTGCCTTCTGCAAGAAGAACAACGTGTCAATCAAAAAAAAACAAAAAACAAAAAAAAACAAGCTACAAGTAGCACTCTTTATTTTTTTACAGTAACATTGCCTAGGTTGAACAGATCCTTAAATTACCTTCACACAAACAGGCACATTGATTCAGTGGCTTATATGATAAGAAAAAGGAGTCTATATTATCCCAGTGGCTTCTCGGTTCAATCACCGCAATAAATAACACGATACCTCGCACAAACGCAAAACATCAACACTCATCCAAAGGGGAAAATAAATTAAGTCAGTGCATATAACGGCGGTGTCACTCCTCGGTGTCGGAGGTCTCTAAAGGCTCCGTGTTGTGCGTCAGCATGTAGTTGTCCATGTCGATGGAGGGGCAGTTGTGTATGGAGTAGCGCAGACGCTCGGCCAGCACCGCCTGGCTTGTGTACGGCGGAAGACGCAGCAGGAAGAAACACGTCTGGGCCGTCGGTAGACCGTTGACGGGCTGGGGGAGAGAAGATCACCCTTTAAAACGTTCACTGCCAGTCCAGCAAAAAAAAAATGACATTGACGTCTTTTTCCGTCAATGGCAGTGAATGAGTTAAAAATCCAAAACTTCAAAACAAAATATATTTACTTTTTTTTTTTTTATTAATGTATTTTAACATCCATTTTTGTGTGGATCAAGCATCCTTTTTACAGACTTGACTCACCCGATCCACCTTGATGATCTGGAACTTTTGCGTCATGTCGGCCGGGTTGGACGGCAGCCGGGACCTGCCGGAGACGAAGCGCAGGAAGAGCACGCGCTCCTCGTTGGTGAACTCCTCCAAGCTCTGCCAGAACCAGGCCACCAGCTGGTGGCTCTCGGCGATGTCGCGGTAGCGCACCAGCTTCTTCAGCGTCTCCACCGACACCTCGGGCAGGCCGCACACAAGTTGCTCCAGCTGCTGGGCGGTCAGCAGGGAGAGGAGCGGAACGGGGATGATGGCCGACATGCCCTCTCTGACCGACGCCACCTGGACAAAACGACAACAGTTCAAGTACTTTCGTACAGGACATAAGTCCAGGAATGAAAACGTCGCAAACTGCCTTTGCTTCAAACCTGAGAGTCCATTTCATGAAGTCTGTACTGCAGCGCTCTCTCCACGTATGCCGTGCGGTTGGAAAAGTTGAGGGGAATGTTTTGGCCTCCGGGAACGACAGGCACCAGCCTTCCGTCTGCACTGTGGGCCACGAACGAATCCAGTGGAATCATCTTCACAAGGAAATATGGTAACGTTATTTTTATGGAGGACCAAAACAGCTAAAATTATAAATAAATGAATGAATAAAGGTGAAAATACAAATAAATATAAAAATATAATTCAAAAACTAAACACAAAAATAATGAATGGAAATAAAAACAACAAAAAATATATATACAGTCTCAACTGCAAAGAACGCTTGCAGAAATGGTAGTTATTACACAAACGGCCAGCAGGTGGCAGCAGAGCAAAGGAGATCAACCAGGGCCATGTTGAAAAAAAGCTCAATCACTCAAGTTTAAATAGATTTGTGAAAACTGATGAAAGTTAGTCTATTCTAATGCTAATTGCTGCAAAACGGAAACAGATAGAAACACATTTTTTTTCTGATGAAAGAAGAAACTTTAATCTTTCTTTTGATAGGTTCCATGTTTTTATAGCAATAGAACACAATATTCTGTGGGACTTGCAAAAATCAGTCAAAATCCAGTAAAACAGCCGGGTGTGAACAGTTCTGCTTCTGTGAAAATGGCTGGGAGTGAATGAGTTAATCACATTTATTTTTGTATTTATTTCCACATGCATTTTTATGTTTATTTTTATTTGTTGAATCTCGGTTTTTATTTTTGAATCAATTCTTTCATTTATTTATTTATTTATTTATTTGTGTATTTATTATATTTTGTTGTTTTTAGTTCCATTTATATTTGTTTTTTCATTTTTGATTTGTATTTTTTATATTTGTTTTAGTATGTGTCCTTTTTTTTTGTTGTTGTTTTTTTTTAACTGAAATAAGCAAACAAAAGTATCGATACAGAAATGGAGACATCTCACCACATGGAAATTCTCCTCTGTGATGCCGCTGTTCTCCAAGTGGAGGATGCCTTGTAAGGTGCGGAAGGTGAGGAGGTCCACCTCCTCCAGGTCGGGTTCTCCCAGCGGCATGGAGCAGAGCTGCTTCCACACCCACGGCGCCAGATGCAGATCCAGAGGTTTCTTGGTGCGGACGGCCACGGCCATCAAGATGCCCAGGAAGCGAAACTGGACCATGTGATCTTTGGAGAGAGCGGCCGGGTTCAGCAGGAACCTGTCAGTGTGACTGCCCACATCCGCAAAGCTGTTGGGCGTTCGGATCAGGAGGTCCACCACGGTTGACTGCAACTCCTGCTCAAAACAAAACGGAATTGATCAGTTTTAAGGTTGTCTGAACACCAATTCTGTCAAAGGATTTGGACTTGAGTGTCATTTCGTGTGAGTTTTTTTGTTGTTGTTGTTATTACCTGGCACATCTCTGTAATGGTGTCGTCAAACACTCCGCCTGCGTCGTCCGCCCCCTCGCCGACGAGCTTGACCTTCCATGCTCGGGACGGTAGTCGCAGCTCCAGAGGGTTCAGGCTCACCACTTGCTTGGCGATTTGCACAAAGATGGGCTTGCTGGAACGCCCCCTGCAGGTTGGTAAAGAGCAAACACACAAGCGTCATCAAACTCCTCCCTTGCAGCTGACTCGTGTCAAAAAAAATCTTTCGAATTCAATCGGTCATACCTTGTGGAAATACGTTTCACGGTGATCTGCGGCCCGTACGTTTTTCCTTGGGTCATAGTTCGGCCAATTGAGCGCACTAGAGGCAGAGTGTTGACTTTGGGTGATAGAAGACCTCTGAGGTCACCACGGACGATAGCTGTCGTCCCCGAACTGTATCTCGAAGTAGACAACTGAAAGGAGACCAAGAAACGACTCAAGAATTGGTTATAGCAGAGCAGGGACTAAATAACACGATACATTATTATTTAGGGGACGGGTTAGGGTTAGGGGGGGAAAAAAATGTAATTGACAAGTATACTAGTGAAAAGCAGTTAAATTAATGTACTGAGGTCCCAAGAGCTCATTAGAGCTCCACCAGAACACAAAAATATGAGCAGCATCTAAAGTACACATTCATTTTCTTTTCATTTCGTCTTCCGTTTTTGGTATTGTTTATGGTATTGTTTTCCTCCATATTGGGCATTTTGTGGTTATTTCTTGACATTTTTTTTCGGATTTTTTTTTGCTATCAATTTTCTGACATTTTTGGCAACTTTGTGGACATTCTATGGCACATTTTGGGATTTCTTCTTTTGTTTTGAGAAATTTTAAGGTTATTTTTTGAACCTTTTCATTACTGGCTTTTCTTAAATCAATTTTATCACATTTTTGGCAATTTGGTGAACATTTTATGGTAATTTCCAAGATATCTTCTCTTGTTTTTTGTACATTTTATAGTCACATTTTTTTCAGTCACAGTTTTTTTTAAATCTTTTTTTTTTTTTTTTACTTTTTGGGGGGCAATTGCAAAGACATTTTATGGTAATTTTGTGATTTTTAATATTTTATTTAAAAAATAAATACGCAAAAAAACAAAAACAAACATTTTGTTTAAATTTTTGAAAAGATCCAGAGGGAGTTACAGGAGAAGGACTCATGAGCCACATGTGGCTTCATATTATTACACGCACACAGTACAGTGTTATTCAAGTATGGGCCAAATTATTTATTTAAATTTTGGTTCAGTACCACTTAGAGAAGGGAGAAAAAAAATATCGCTATCACAAATTATTGTATCGCTATATATCGGCAATTAATGACACTGTACCCTGACTATATTAATTGTCCCCACCCAAAACAGTTATCGTTAAGTATCTTTTACAATATGTATCAATGGTGGAAGGTCATATTATCACAGTGCAAGTGAACCTGCAATTTCCAGCTCTAGTAGATTGTGAAGTATTCTAGACGAAAACATCCATTCATCCATCCATTTTCTTGACCGCTTATTCCTCACAAGGGTCGCGGGGGGTGCTGGCGCCTATCTCAGCTGGCTCTGGGCAGTAGGCGGGGGACATCCTGGACTGGTTGCCAACCAATCGCAGGGCACACAGAGACGAACAACCATCCACACTCACACGCACACCTAGGGACAATTCGGAGCGCCCAATTAACCTGCCATGCATGTCTTTGGAATGTGGGAGGAGACCGGAGTACCCGGAGAAGACCCACGCGGGCACGGGGAGAACATGCAAACTCCACCCAGGAAGGTCCAAGCCTGGACTCGAACCGGAGACCTCAGAACTGGGAAGCGGACGTGCTAACCACTCGACTACCGTGCCGCCCTAGACGAAAACATGATTACCATATTCTTGGCATCCAAGTTCAGCAGCCGCCACGACTTGTACATGAGATCAGAGAAGTGGTGTAGCACCCTGAGGCGCATGCTGAGCAGATGAAGGCTGCAGCCTTTCAATGTGTTGTATTGGGGAGGGACACACTGCGGAAGACCTAGCTGGAAATTTCCAGAGCCACCTACAGAGGATTTTTCTGTTAGTATCAAAGCTGGACTATTAGCTAGCCGCGGGAGTGTGCGCGGCACCTGAGGTTTTGATGGAGGTAGAAGGCGTGGTCCACGCCGAGCTGTGGCAGCGGCCCGCCGAGATCTGTCGGATGTTTTTACCCTGGAGGGACGTCACCAGTGTGGGCTCCTTCACCGGGTTGGAATGTCCCAGACCAAGCTGGGAAATGAATGAAAGAAATATTCAAAGAGGCCACTATTAGCATTTGTGCTAGCTACAAAGCTAACTTTTGACATCAACTGCATTCTATTTTTTTTTTTCTTCATAAATTAAAATTTTCTTTAAAAAATTGGACTCCACACCTTTCCTATACATTACCTGTCCGTCACTATTGCAGCCCCAGGCGTAGACGTCCCCGGCGGAGGACAGTGCGAGGACGTGTTCACAGCCCAGGACCACATCCTCTATGAAGTGTCCATCCAGGGCCGGAACCACCTGAGGACATGACTTGTTCTTGAGCATGGAGTCCGGCAGGCCAATCAGACGCTCTGTTGGATGAACATATCAGAATCAGAATCATCTTTATTGGCCAAATATGTCAAATTGATATGTACCTTGTCCAAATGTGTACACATGTCCATCGCAGGCCAAAGCAACAGAGAATTGCGTCCCACAGCTGACCTTCTTTATTCTTTTGTTGCATAGATGCTCCACTTTCTGAACACATGAATAACAAACACACGTAATCATTGTGAACAAGAGTTTTCCAAACTTTGGTGATGAGGCTCAAAATAGGCCGCATGCCAATTTGTATTGAGTCACTGGTGGTCTTTATCATTTGTTTGACTGCACAGTACACGTAGATCAGCAACATCCCAATAATAGACGCCTGTTAAATATTATAGCGGAAATTAAATTGTAATTTTATGAGCGTCAGCTTCTAATTTTATACGAATACGAATACATATTATTCAAGACCTCCTGCATCTAAAGGCAGTCAGCCATGTTATGTAAAAAAAAATACATTTTTGGAGGAACCTTATCAACATACCTGAGGGTAATATTTTGCTGTTGAGGAACCAGTCCCCAATTTCCCATAATCTCCATCTCCGAATGCCCATACAATCATTCCGTCCGCGGACAAGACCAGAGTGTGGTTAAGACCACATGACACCTGGAAAAATATTTGGTGCCGTTTAACAATTCAGATCCAATTGATGTTCAGAGCCAAGCAAGAAGTCTTTACCTGTCCTACATGGTAACCCTCCAGTGCAGCCACCCTCTCTGGCAGCATCTTGTTGGATGTTGACCGCTGACCCAGACGTCCGGATTCACCGCTGCCGAAGGTAAACAGTTTCCCATCAGACGTCACCACAGCGGAATGCCGGAAGCCGCACGCGAGCTGTAACGCGGAAGCAAACGATTATTTCAGCAAAAGACAACTTGGAATTAAATGTTCTTCACCTGCACGACGTCTTCCCCCTGCAACGCATCAATTTGTTTGGGTCTTCTCTGCCTTTCGGTGTTGCCGTGCCCCAGTTTCCCGAAATCGCCATCGCCCCAACTGAACACCTCCCCCGTCTCCGTCAGCGCCATGGAGTGTCCGTCTGAGCCGCAGGACGTCACCAGCTGGGTCACCACATAACCTACAGAGGAATTTACGTATTTTCTCACATCACATTGTGGCTAACTGCAGTAGTACCCCTGACACTAACAAGAACTCTTTCTGTTAAAATCCGTGATGTGGCTAATCTGGAAATTAAGAAAATAATCTTCAAGAACAAGCACACACGCATTCTTTCCGACATGCAAAGCTTGTCTCATTCTCTAGACTTCACTAAAGCTCCTCAAAGTTTTACCTTGAAAAGCGCAGATAATTGTAGGCACATATAGATCATCCGAATTCCCTTGCCCCAGCCTTCCATACTGTCCTTCCCCAACAGCGAGCACAGTCCCGTTGGACTGAACCAAGAAAGTGCAGTTCTGACCACACACCACCTAAAATACAACCAAAATGAAATATTTGTAAATGCAGTCATCAAGGGTGGTTGTCTTGGAAATGGCTTAATACCCGTTGCGTCTGTAGCAGAGATGGTGCTAACGTAGGCACCATTGGATTGGTCCCCATTCCTGCAAGCTGTCCATAACGTCCGTTCCCCCACAGGTACACCTCACTTTTGCCCCCTCGCTGCCAATCCTGTGGAAAATTGGCGCATGAGATCTCCAGTTAAGTCAAAGGCGAAAGCCATTTTTCATATTGGTAGATTTAGACTGTGGTGTCCAATTCCCTTGCGAAAGAGATAGACTTGTCAACTATCCACCCCAGATATGACATCATTTCCCATGGACAAACAAGAGTAAAAACTTTAACCCAGATTTTACCCTGTGTAAAAGAGATATCTTTTTTAGTGTGGGAGTCAGATCTAAGAACTATCCATCTCACTTCTGAAACCATTTCTCATGTTTCGTATTTAAGGTGTATAATTTATAATTGGGGGTGTGTTACAACTTGCATGATAAAATACTATCAATCTAAAATATTGTAGTTTTTGCAAGTATGCAAGTATGCAAGTATATCAGTAATACAGTGCATATGGAAAAAAAAAGTGAATATTTACTTTGCAAATCAATTTAACGTGTGCGTCCTTAAATTTTCTTCTAGTGTGTTTAAAATTTTAAGTTAGGGGCTACTGTGCTCCTAGTAAAGAAAAATAAATAAATAGTTTGGACTGTAAAGCGCCAGGTTATAACTATGTGATTACCTCCGGTCGGGTGGTTGCCCAGGACATCAGCTGTTCATCCATCCTAAAGCTCCATTTACTGTTGTCCTAAGAGACAGGGCAAGCGTATCAATTGGCAGCTGAAACAACCCACTCAATGATATTGTTGTATGCATTACCATCTTTATCGGCATTCAGATTTGTAAAAAAAAAAAAAAAAAATGCCGATATTCATCAAAATGTAAAATATCGGCACCGATAATGGCTATATCTCTAGTCTGCATATAATCAGGTGAATTGTTTCTTACCAGGGCCTTTGAGATTTCATCCTCATCGCCGTCCTCAAACTCTGGAACCACAAAGGACTCTGGGAAGACGATGCCGCTGGCGATAGCCTCAGCGCTGCGCACGGTGGTGGCGTAGGTGGCGAGCCAACTCCACTCGGCCGGGCACGATCGGGCATTGGGGTTGGCGTGATGTGGCGGGCACGGGTAATGGCAGAGGTGCTCCTCGAGGGATAAACCGACAGCGAGGGAGGCCAAACTCTGCAAGAAGGCACTCTGGACTAGTTGGTCACCGGCGACCACATGGGCCTGCATAAGGAAGAGATGGCCTAAGTCACCTGGGCTGATAAGATGCATGTGTATCGCTTGCTTTTGTTATGAGGTCATAATCATTAGTTACCCGCTCGTAGGCATATTGCTCCTGCAGCAGCAGGGGCAGCCTCTCCAGCAGCACTGCCAAACATGGAGCCCGATGCAGACCCAGGATGCTCTGGCTTCTTAGGACCATGCGGCAGGAAGCCAACACGTGATTCTGAGTGATCCAGTCGGGGGTGCAGCAGATCAGCAGGACATCCTGGGTGGGGAGTAAACGCAAACGCCAAACCACCCTGAGCGTGTAACATTTCAGAATTCCGCCAAATATTTTGGGGAAAGTCACACAAAAGCTACAAATTTTTTAGAACATGACGGAAAAAAAAACAAAGAAAACCCCTCAAAAAGCAAGGGGAGAAGATGAAAACTTTAAATTAGAGCTGTCAAAAGATATTTGGAATCAGTAATCACATCTTAGAATTGTGATCAACAACGATTAAGCTTTTTTAATCAACATTTTTTGACCGCCAAATTTGAAGAGCACCTGTTATGTCGACATTTCGACTTTTAATGTTATGAGGACATCTTCAACATTTTTTTGATGCACTGCACACGCTCATCCTGTTTTTCTAATCAGTTAATTACTTGCATAATTTCAAATGGAAACTCCAACATTTTGACATGGAAAAATATTCTAAATGTCATACACAAATATATAGTAATTGCTTTACTTTAATGCATGTAGCTAAGTTTAATGCTCAAACAAAACTTGTACTATCTTTAATGTAACCACAAACTCAATGTGATGTTTACATTAACTTGTGATAAAAAAAAAATAAAAAATCCTAATTACCTTTGACCTCCCGAAACAGGCGACAACACCCATTTTGGGGATCCATGTAGTACTGACGACTGACCCCAAACCTGTAACGGTCTGTAACACTGAACCATCCTGTAGGCATACAAATATCACTGTTATGAGAACTACATTATATTTAGTTTTATGTGTCAGTTTTTAACTATTCTTCAACTGGGAGTGGCAAATGATAAGCACACAAGTCTAAATGTGTTTCAAGTGTATGGGAGGGGAATTCAAAAACAACAAATTTAATATGAAATTTCACCTATGGCGGGTGTGTCCCAAACATATCCACTGTGATAAACGGGGTTTGCTGTACAAGTATTGTTTAACTGCAGAAGTGACTCAAACTCGCCAACCTGTAAGGACCAGATGTTGAGCAGCCCCCCTATCCCTCCAGAAACCAGAGCCAGGCCGCTGGAGCAAAATGAAAGCGACTTCACCGCTGTTATGTGACCGAGGAGGACAAACACACACTTTGCACTCTCCTGAAACACAACAATCTTGCTGTTAAAATCCTGATGATCAGTATTAGTTAGATATAAACAAAAAATAAATAAATAAATCAGCTAAACACACCATGACATTGGGACTTCTGTGCTCTCTCAAAGAGCTGTTTAAGGTGGTTGGCAGAGGCACGGTGGCACCCCCTTGTGGCAACGTCCACACATGCACAGAGCCATTCTGACAACCTCTGTAAAGATGAGTTGCAGCAAAAAGAAAAAAAAAAAAAACTTACACAAATAGTGGAATACACAATGGGAATAGGGAGGCATATATATTAGAGAGTGACATTTATTGGATGCACACAACACTGTGGAGCGACCAAGTCAGAATCGAGTCTACTGTAAGGTTAATCATCGTTATTAAAGATGGTGTTGCCTCATAGATAAACACCCATGAAAATACTATGTTAAAAACTCATTTACAACAAATGATAAAAGTCCAACTTTAATTAATTTGTAAGAATATTTAAGTGCCGCTGCTTTGGTTAGCAAAAAAGGTACACACGAGCTCAAAGATTAACTGTTATGTCTGTACCTTGAAAATAGCATGTACAAGTATTATTATTATTATTATTATTATTATTATCAGTGACTACTGGAATGCTAATCGCCATTAACGGCTTTGTTTCCATATACCACAAGATTATCTCAATTTTTTTTTTATAGCGTGGTAATATTCCACGATTTAAGTGCAACTATTGTTTATGTGCTGCTGTTTTTGTTAGCAACTGAGTTCAAATAGGGTCAGGCCACTTCCTCTGTGTACACTTACAGGACCTGGACGCTAATTATTTGAGGGAACTGTTCATTTCACATCATCGCTGGAACATAAACAGGGATGCACAACAACATTGCGGAGCAATTTGGCTAGCAAATGGGCTTAGTAGTTAACATGTTAATGTACATGTAAAGAGTAATGTCTCTGTCTAAGTAGACTAACAATCACTAATAGTTGTCAGTAGAGCAAAATTATCAGATTAAAGATCCGAGGAGATGAAACTCACGCTGCCATCATGAGCATGGGGTCCGGGGCTCGGCCAGTGAGGGGGCACCACTCGGCAACGTTGACCACACTGGAATGTGCGAGGGTGTGAAACGTCACCCACGCGCACCCTGAGAGTCCCAGGATCTTCACCACCTCGGACCTGCCCAGACAGAGCAGCAGGTGCCCCGTCGGATCCCACTTGAGGGAAGTGATACCATCCTGCATGGACAATTCAACCTCAGATGAGATATTACCTTCACATTTTTTTCTTAACTTTAAAGCAGGGGTGGGGAATCTTGCTCCCATCAGGGAACATTTCAGTTTTTATGTAAGTTTCCCACCTATGCAAGTTAATTTTACTGTTTCCAAACCTGGTAGATGGGCAGCAACATCAAGGGCTCATTCTCATAGGTCTCAGTAGTTGCCAATAGGACTTTTCCACTGGGGTAGCCGACTGCAAATGGCTTTTCCTCACTGTGCCAAGCCACACACTGCGGGGCTGGGAAAAGACCAAAGAACCTGAATGCACCATTAAATATATTGCAGGAATTCTACACGTTAAGATATACACTGGATTTAATAACAGTTCAAACGGGTTTTAAAAAATTGTTAATTACTCTGTCCCAACTATTCGCGGGGAAACACTGCACGTAAACTTTCCGTGTGTCCTCACCCTCCGTCCTGTAGCAGTGGGTGAGCTCGGTGGTCTTCACAAGCAAGTCGAGCTCTTGCATGGTGACGCGCAGCCAGCAGAGAGAGCCGTCCAGCCGTCCCACCAGCAAGTTCTCGGTGGGTCGGCTTTTGTAAGCGTCGGGCTGATCAAGGAGCCACAAGCTAAAGGCTGCGGCCCAGCACAGCGCCGTGACCCGGGATGCCTGAGCCTCCGTGTGACAGTGAGAGCCTGCAGACAGTCAGCAGGACATGCAAGGAGACGCGTAATCAACGTCACCGCCTCTGTCATTCATTTTCACTACCCTGCTAAAGAGATATTACATTTCTACATATTTTAGTTACTGTGGAACCGCTGAGACGATCAACCTCGTTTGTTCAGATGTTAACACTTCTTTTACTGTGATTGGTTGTTGATGAGTCCAGGGTGCACCACACCCGTCGTCAACTGAGATAGGCTCCAGCTCACCCTCCACTCTCAAGAGGAGCAAGCAATATGGACTTTTATTACGGTCATTTAAGTGTAACTATAAGCTAACCGCTATCAATACTCATGTCAAAACAATATCATTAACATAAGACAAAATTGGAACTAAAATAGAAAACCCTTTTTTTTTTTTTTAAACACAAATTTTATTTTATTCTTTTTAAAACATGCATTTAATTAATTGATTGCATTTTAATTAAGTTTTTATATACAGTATAGTGAGTTGTAATTTATTTTATTATTTTAATACTCTATTTTATTCATTTAATTTGAATTTCAGTTCATAATGTTATGAAGTATTAACTTTATTTACATTTTTAAAATATATTTTTTATTTATTTTACTTTAATTAATTTTACTTAATATTTTTGTCAATTCAATTTTATTCATTTATTTTTAATTTTGCATTCATTTCTTTAATTTTTGTTTTTAAATTGTGCATCAATTTTATTCTTAGGAACATGATTGTTTTGTTGAGGATGCCTTATGGTCATCTATGATCCTGCATATCGAGCTAGTTATGCCTTACCTCAATCTTTCTTTCTAATTTGCTACTGTCGGGTACACAAAAGAGGCCCTGACGTTTACCTCTGATGTTCATGATGGTGACGTGTTTGTTCTCTGGGGCAGCCAGGAAGTCTCCGCCTGTGCTCCAGTACACGGGAGGCGACATGTGATGACATCTGCCTGCCCTCTCGGAGCTTGTTCTATCTGTTTTACTGCAAAGGACCAAGGGAAACAATGTCATTGTTTTTGTTTTTTGTGAAGACACCATGGAATGCTACTAGTGATGGAAAACAGTGTGATTGAACTTACTCTTAAGTAAGAAGGGCCCTGGTTACTCAGTAAAGTATGAGCCATACAACAAAGTGACTACAGCAGTGCAACTCTTATTACCTGGTTATGCAGGAGAAGGTGGTATGCAACTGTGCGTTGTTCTCACTGATGCTAAACAGCTGCACCACTTTATCCTGGGAGCAAGTAGCCAGCAGGCTCTGCTCACTGTTCCACAAGCAAGTGGCCACCTAAACAACACAAAAGAAAAACAAGTCATGATTCACTCGCATGGATTCACTTTCACTCCGTCGTCCACTCACACACCTTATTATAGTGTCCTTCCAGCCTCCTGACGGGACATTTGCGCAGATCGCCGGTGAGGTCGCTGTAGGTCTGGGCTCTCCCGGGTGCGTCCCGCCCGCTTGCGGCCAAAGCCTGCACCAACTGTCGCGCCGCCCATTGGCGGTGTTGGCTGCTCAGCATGGCGGACAGGACGCATGCTGCCAGAGCGTTGGCCAGCTCGAGAGGGCCCACTCTTGCGCCACGGTGGGCGGAGGGGCAGGTGGAAGACAGCCCCTCTTGGTTGGAAACATTCAAGTATTTATTTCCATTCTATTTGTCATTATTTATCCATCCATCCATTTTTTTTAAAGTGCTTACTTTCAGTGGAAAAAGAAAAGAGTCACTCTTACGTTTACATTTTTGCTCACAACTCAAATCATAAAAGATAAACACAAAAAAACAAAAATAAATAATTAGAAACAACTCACCATGAGTTTCATGTTCAGCCTTGTCAGCACTGTAACTGTGAGCGCCTTTCTCGGTGAGCAAGGCCACAAGGCTCTGTGTGACCAGAAAGGAAGCTGGGTGCTCGCCGCAGTCCCTCACCTGCTGCTGTTGCTGTTGCTGTTGCTGCTGCTGGGTCACGGCAGACACCAAACTGACCGTTAGGCACGCTCGCTGCTGTGCATCACCACTGGGAATGTGCACTCCTGTAGCAGCTGCCATCAGATCCTACAAGAAGCAATGGAGGGTTATTTGTAGTCAACATTACCAATTAACCAATAATTAATGAACAGTTGATTACATATTTACAGTACAATACTTTTTTTTTTTTTTCATTTTAGTGGAGGTAATTTTAACGTCTTAAAAGAAATTTATGATAGACTGATGATTTAACTGTAACCATTTAATACGTTACAATTTTTACTAATTTTATTTAAATTTTACTCATTTTATTTATACATACTTGGAGAGCTAATAATTGATCCAATCACTTCATCAATTGTAATAAAAAATTAATTTAAATACATA
The DNA here is from genome assembly GCF_051991245.1 of Festucalex cinctus. Classification (NCBI taxonomy): domain Eukaryota; kingdom Metazoa; phylum Chordata; class Actinopteri; order Syngnathiformes; family Syngnathidae; genus Festucalex; species Festucalex cinctus. Next base: position 20,939,719 of record NC_135425.1, read on the forward strand.
TATTTTATTTATCATTTCATTAGAAAAAAGTATAAAAAAAAAATGATGTTCAATATGAATAATGTAACACATAAATATAACTGATTCATGCACTCTGACTACAACACCCACTGTGGTGTACCGACCTGAGTGCATATCTCCACCAGTTGCCTGTAGGCGGCAGGGCTGCGGGACACTACGCTGCCTATAGCTGCAGTCAGGAAGCTGAGGCAGCTCGAGTTGCCGCGTTCTGAGGCTGGCCCCTTGCCAACGGAATGTTTATCCCCGCACGTGTTCGCCCTGCCCGCCGCGGCAAGCGTCATCAGACGCACTAGGATGCGGATGTCCGCCAGGCCCAAGGAATCCAGTCCACCAGATGGACTAGCAAAGAAGGAGAAACGAGGACTAGCTAAACATTTAACCAGAAAAAAATCAGTGGGCTTACCTGCAAGCGGTCTGGGAAAGGGCTCGCATCACCATGCTGTACGCCAGCAAGATCTGAGATGTGAAGGTGACTCTTCTTAGCGCTTTCAGTCGGTCGTGAGAGTCCCTCAGAGATAAGGCCTGTTGCCCGAGACTCAATGAGCTCTTCTGTTCCACGACAGCATCCCCTAGTGGTGAAAACAAAACAAAACAAAACAAAACAAAACAAAACAAGGCTAGTAGTGGTCAGGGAGTCCTTGTTGGAAAAGTACTGTATGGCTTATGCACAGTTTAATATTTGGATTTTTTTTTTTGGAACCTAGTGGTAATTTGGCTTATGAGGTTTTTTTTAGTTACAAGCAGTCGCTTGGTCAATTTCATGCTTTGTGTTAGTGTGTGTATTTGTGTGTTTGTACGTTAGAGACAAATTGGTTTACATATCAAAAAATGTAAAAGAAATATTGATTGGGTTCATCATCTCTCAGTAAATCTCATTCATTCCACATGTCGCATATTTCAGGTACAGTGTTCCCTTGTTTTCCGCTGAGGTTAGGTTCCAAAAAATACCCGCAATAAATGAAATCCGCGAAACAGTTCGCATTATGTTTTACATTTATTATAAATGTTTTAAGGCACTCATCGAGACATTTATATTTTCCCACATTTCTCTCGTTTAAACTTTCTCAATATTCAAACCTTCATAAATTTTATAAAATAGGTACATTACTGTAAAAAAAATAATAAAAATGCATGCAAAATTGCACTAAAAAAAATGTGTGAAACAGCGAGACCACGAAAAATGAACCGTGATATAGCAAGGGAACACTGTATTATTATTTTTTGCTCCAAATTAGCCCTTATGGTTCCCATGAAAAAAGTGCAAACGATTAAGCTATTTAGGAAGTTCTAGAATTTGACTATCATAAGAGATAAGATGGTAATGATAACTAGACTACCTTTGGGATCAGTCCGCAGGGGGTCCACCGAACTATAGACCATAGCCCCCAGTGGATCGGGCTCAGTGAAGGCGATGGGGTCCGGCACCAGCTTCTTTTCAGTCAGGCCTAGCGGTCTCAGCAGAAGCCCAAAGTCCTCCAGTCCTGTCAGTCTGTCTTCTTCACTCTCATCTTGGTGGTTTATTTCCCAGTCGTCTGTGCAAAGAGGCATGCCACTCATGTAAAAATTAAATAAGGTATTTGATTAAAAAAAACACCTCTACTCACCATCGGAGGTGCTGTCCAAGCGGCCTATCAAATCACTCGTAAGGCCTTTAATCCTAAAGTAAATGAGGCAACAATATTGAGAAGTTAAAATGGAGGAAGGAAGGCATGAAGTAAAAAGTCCTATTTCTAGCTGAAGTAAAAGCATTCCTCAAATACTGTCTGACAACTAGAAAGAACAAGCATCCATTTCCAATAAACACAAAAACCTAATGAATGGCTTGATGGAAGTCAAATAGGAACTGTAAATTTGTACAAATAAAGAATCCTTTCAAATAAACAACTAATACGGTTTATGATTGGTATGCTCTACTTCATGAGGGAGACTGCTGTACCTTTCACTCCTGGAACTCGGATCGTTGGCGTTGGCGGCGAGGTACTTTTCCCTGCAGGAAGTGCAGAGCAGGTAGAAGGGGAAGTTGGAGCCGCACTCCCCTTTGAACCAGACGTCCACGTAGGCACCGGTGCTGTCGTAGCCCTTGCGAGCGGCGCTCTGGCCACAGCCGGGATGCCGGCGCTTGATGTGGTTGTTGAACTGCAAGGTGAGAGTGTTGCACAGCTCGCACTTCACCATCGGATTGTGTTCTTCGCCGCTCTGAAAGGAAAAAGGCGGAGGTTGTTGTGTTTAATAGCTTAAACAGATAATGTTGCATTAATGTGTTACCTCCACTATGTGAAGAGTATCTCTTTCCAGGCTGAAGAAAGGGGTGAGCAGGTCCTCATAGGTCTCCTCGTGATACACGTCATCCATAAAGCCCAGCTCGGACTCCTCCTCCGTGGAGAAGGGGTGCAACTCCACATATTCGGGCCAATCGCATGAATTCTGTTGGTACAGCTGTGGGATGGGGTTCGGTGATGGCAAATCTGAAGAAACTGGAATTCCTTTCAATTCAAACAAAGGGTAGAAAAAGGAACATGTTGAAACTGAATTTGTAAACAATCAAAAAGATTGAAGATAGATTTTAGGCATCCATCTTATTGTTGTAATACATGAATCCATAGTAGCTCAAAATGTTTTTTCTATCTCAACTATTTCAAAATTGCTGCACTCCAAGCATTTCTCTCCAGCGTTTTTTTTTTTTTTTTTTTTTTTATTTCAATAGCAGCCTACACTCTAAAAAGAGAATTGTTGAGTCAATTTAAGATGACAAATTGAATTGCTGACCAACTAAAAAAAAAAAAAATGGTAACACACGATTGAATTAAGTTAATCCAAAGTGAATATATTTAAATTAATTTATTTTGAGTTCATTAAACTTAATATATTCACTAAACTAATTCAAAAGTAATCCAAAGTGAATATATTAAAGAGATACTTTACTTATTTAGCCATTTTTGGCTAAATAAGCTCAGCTCAGCTAAGCTCAGCTTGTGAATGTCAAATGCCCAAACCTAGAAAACAGGTGAGCTGTGATTGGTTACGTGAGCCCTTGTGATGTCATTTTCAATCAACAGCAAGTTGCAAAATGTGTTTTTAAAGATACTAATTGTATGTGAAAAATAATGAAAGTATCAAATTAATTCTAAACAAAATATTCACTTTTTATTGTTATAATGGGCTAAATAAGTGAAGTTTCTCTTTAAGTTTAATAAACCCATAATTAATTAAACTTAATATATTCACTTTGGATTAATTTACGGTAATTCAATCGTGTGTTGAAGCTTCTTTTTTTTTTAAGTTGGTCAACAATTCAATTTGTAATCTTAAATTGGTTCAACAACTCTTTATTTAGTGTAATTAGTCAACTATTAGGGCTTGAAATGACTGCGCTCTTTGCTATTTGGCTCCATAACAGTTAAAAAATGGTTCCACGTCAATTATTTCTCTCCTGATCAAGTTTTCAATTTTAATGGCAGCCTATTTAGGCAGTTAATAGGGCCTGACGCAGCCCCTGCTTTCTTCTTTCCATGTTCTATTTTTATAGATATGGCAGCCAATTCAACCAGTATCCCGTTTAGGCTAACTCTAACCTGCTCTCCGAAAAGACGTCCTCTGAGTTGGGCCCGAACGCCGTCGCCTTGCTGGAGGAGGTCTGTTCCTTGTCAGGTGCACATCTAAGAAGTTCTCACGCTCTATCCAGTCCAAACCGGGCAGCAAGCTGACAATATTTAAGTCAGACACTGTGGTTTTACTTAAAATGAAATCATGTTTTGTAAATCACAGACCTCTCTGTGGGTTGACTCGCCGGGCGTTCAGGGCACTGCACTGTCTCAGGCCCATCGGAGGATGGTGTGTCAGGCTCGCCCTCATGCCTGGGTGACTCAGCGGTCTGCTGCTCATCCATCAGTGGGTGCTCCAGCATCCAGCTGGCCAACACCTCAATGGTCCGAGAGTCCAGCTCACCTGCTACATCTACGGGAGATTAAAAATACATTATAGTGTGCGGGAGTGGATACAAAATGCATATCTCGAGAATGTGTGACTTTTTGGTTTTAACCTCAGAACAAACAAACAAAAAGTCTATGTTTAAAAAAAAACAACAACAAAAAAAAAGGAATATTTATTATTATTATTATTATTATTATTATTATTATTATTAATATTATTATCATTAACATTATTATTATTATTATTATTATTATTATTATTATTATTATTATTATTATGAGGGGATTTTATTTTGGGGGAGAGGGGGGTTAAAACAATATTGATCAATAATTTGTAAAAAAAAAAAAAAAAAAAAAATGCACACAGATGGACTGACCAATAGAATAATGTGTGATATTAAATTTACCAAATGTTGAGGTTTTGGCCCGACGCCAGTGATGGTGTTAATTCAAAAGGTTAATGCCAAGGAATTCACATTTGTAAAAATAAAGAATGGTGACATGAATGGGGGAAAAAAAATGTCTGTTTTACCGTAGCATGAAGAATTGACAGTAGTAAACATAATATTTGAATGAAATTCAGGTTCACATAGTGTTCAAATGACAAAGAAAATGAGTACCTTATTGAATAAAATGGTTAAAATTCAAATAATAACATTCAAATTCGTACAGCACTTTTCTTAATATTCAAATATGTTTAAAATGAATTACTTAGCTAAAATTAAGTATTTTCTTCTTCAATACACTATTTCTCTATTAAGAAAGAAAACAAAAAAAAAATGACGATCCAACAACAACTTCTCAACATGTGGGCTTTTTATATACACAAGTATATCAAAGATGATTTCAAGATTTACTTTTCAGCGCAATATTTCATAGTATTGTAAAATGTTGTCAAATAAAAGACTTTCTACTATCCGAATGCGTCTTAACAAGGCTATGAGGATTTAGCACACAAATGCAGGACAAACACTGATGGTGAGAAAGCATGTGAAGCAAACATTGTGGTGGCACCTTACACAAAGAAGTAGCAGTACCTGCTGCCTCCATGGCGCAGTAGATGTGTCTCATAGTGAATCCCATTTCAAGCAAGCGGCTGGTGACAAACATTTGTGTCCGCTCTGGTGGTGAGGGAAAAAAAGGAAAAGTGCACAAAAACAAAAACAGAAAAATAACTAAAGTTATTGTTAGGGAGGTGATTATGACTTAATTTACAATACGAACAAAGGTAAAGAAAATAATGTCAACATATAAAAGCACAAACTGTGTCGACTTGCATTCGTGGGGTGATTGTGATTTCAGAAGCATGGGCTAAAATGTGATAAAAACATGCCATTTTTGAGGAACAAACACACTGAAAATACATTTACATCATCGACAGATCTGAGACATGGTAAAAAGGCAGAATGACAGACGAACTTTACACTCACTCAGGAAAAAGTCAAGAGTGAACGGGCTTCTGTTACGGCTCTGATATTACCTTCTTGATACTACATTTCTGCTGCAAATACTTCCGCTACTCTGTGTTAGTGCCGGCAAAAATGGCTTCTACGGTCAGTGTAAAAGGGATTTTCGCTTGTTCTTACCCAGGCTGCTTCGGGCCTGCGTGCTGCATGGACCAGGTTCCATAAAGCTGGTCTGCTGCTCTGTGAAGGCATCACATGAGGCCGAACTAGCCAGGCTGAAGCAGGGGTGCAGCACAGGCGGGTTGCTAACCAGTCCGGTTAGCGTGGGGAAGCGAGTTAGCACCATGTGTCTGAAATTAGCCACAATATGCATGCTTAATAAAAATTTTCCTTTCTTTGTTTATATAACGACGCCCACATATATTGTTTATAGCCCACATATTGTGGTACACGTACCACTAGCGGTTCCCTATAATGCATGCAAATCATTACTTAAGGTTTACAATAATTTCAAATATATTGTTTATTAATGTTATTTTTTCTAGACACTTGGGCCTTCTGTACATGACATTATCATATCATTATCATATCCTGAAATACTGTTATATTTCCACTTAATATACTGATTAGTGCATAATCACAATCACACTTCGTTGTCATCGATTTTCATGATGTATAGTTCTTTTATGTATCCACATCCTAAGCAAATCCCAAAAATGGCCGCTCACTAAAACGGCTAAAAATGTGTGGATTTTGCAGCTTAATTCATATTTCACAAACACAATATTAATCAGAATGACTTGCTTAAACTAGTAGCGGCGCTTAGAACATATTACTGCAGAAATTTTTGGGTGAACTTCCACTTTAAACGTTTTTGTGACCATTTGCGACCTTGAGTGAACCCTGACGAAAAAAAAAATCAACATTTGTTACCTTCGCGTTGAGGTATGGGATATTGGAGTGGCACAAATGTCGATCCTCCAGAATTAGAAATACTGTCTGAGTGTGTAGCTGTGCCTATTATGGGAAATATCATCTTTCTTGGTAGTAATGTAAGAAAAGTGAGAAGTTTGCTTTCAGTAACATAATGGTATTCTATAATAGCTAATCTGTGATATCATTCACGTAAGCGAAGTAGTGCTATGATCTTGTACCGCAAGTTACTATACTCACTGGAGGAGGCTTATGGGTAGAAAAGGGTTAAAGTGATCAAGAGCGTCCGCCTGCAGGTTGGTCGGGAGCGACGAGGCCAGCTCTGTGTTGGACGATGAGGCGGAGGCTTGGTTGGACTGCCCGAAAATGGCGGTGCCTTCTGAGCCGACGCTGTACAAAGAGACGGAGCTGGAGGACTTGGAAATGGGCTGTGAGGTGGAGTGGTTGACCGATTCTGGGATGGAGAGGGGGGGATTCAAAAATTTAAAGCTGAAAATACTGTTACAACTGTAGAATTAATGGAGCTAAAACTGTTGGATGTAGAAAATATTGAAAAAATGTAACAGCAAGATTTTTTTCAAAGCAGACAAATTGTGCATTTATTTTTTCAAATGTATGTGAAAGGCTTCCATAAAAATACAAATGATCAACAATTATAGCTCACGTTACACTTGTGTGGCATGAAACAAAAAATCCCACCTTCCCCTACATAATACAACTTTGCGAAACCTCGGATGTGCCAGTTATCAACAGCTAATGTTGATACACTGCTGCTCTGCTAACCTTTTGGCTCCCGTGTAGTACGGCTTTTGCTTTAAAATGGCGGATTTCCACCCTGCCTTGCTACCAAGTTATGGTGGGAGAAATTCAACTCGCGAAAAGGTCAATCTAGCGGATCGAGGTACCTTTGCGTTCTTTATCCTGTAGTCGACTCAGTGCGCCCTTGTAGATCATGATTTGAGCCCTTTCCAGGTCTGCCAGAGACACCCTCTGCTTTATGGGACAGGGTCGGACCGCCCACTTGACCATGCTCTGCACCACGTACTGCAGCACCGACCTCAGCTCGGCGCTCTCGTCCCATTGCTCGCTGCCACTTCCCTCGCCTTTGTCCTGGTCGGAGCTGGGACTCGACAAGGTGGAATTTGGCTTGGGCCCGGAGAGCAAATCCGATAACTTCTCGCAGCTGAAAATGACAGTGAGGGATTTCAAGGCGCCGGTGAGAAGGTAGGAGACTTTGATAGCTCTGAGTTCCAAGGCGAAGGCCTTTATTTTGGTTTGAGTAGTTTGCAGCGGTCTGGTTGCCTCCTCTTGGACCTTTACAGTATCTTTGGTGGATGCCTTCCCATCGACTTCAACCTTCTTCCAGTCGTCTTCTGCAAAGCATGTGAGATCATCTACCTCATCCAGGCAGTACTGCGTCTCACCCTCGGCCAGGCTCTCCTGCGAAAATTTCCCAGCGGCTGCCGCACGAGCGCCAAGCCAGCCGCGCTCCTCCAGCAACCCCATCAGGAAAATCAGATCCAGCAGCACTGTGGGTTTGAGCCCTCCCAGTCGCGCCACATCACAGCAGGTCGTGTTGCAGGGCTCAAGCGAGGCGATGGGCGTGTCGCTGGGTGACCAAGAATTCGCGGAGCTTAGTTATTCAGGGAAAGGTTGGAGAGAAGCCACAGAGATAGCAAGCGACACCGGGATGGATTAGTGGATTTACGAACAAAGGAAAAGAAAATTAGTAATCAAGGGGAGGAAAAACAGAAAATAATTAAATAGAATAGTCACAAGACAAGTGCTGTATAGACATTTAAGCAAAGACATTGAAATACTAGAGATGGGCTTTAGAAATCGAGAAAGAATTTTGGAATTCTGGAATTTTATCTGCTAATGTCTAGTGGAGCTGTAGAAACCCAAACAACTAACAGAAATGCAAAGGAGTATTATGAATCAAAACTTTGTAATTATATTGAACAAACGTTACCATTGAGACTGGAGGAAAGTTAATACCGTGAAAGTTAACATAGTGTTTTTGTGTTGTACTTTTTGCACGATATCATATCACTCTATAAAAAATGTATTTATTTTTTTGCAAATTTTTTATCCCTATTATTAACTTTTATTCGAGATACTGTACCTGATTGATAGGTCGCCCTCCTCCCACTGCAGCTTGGCCAGGGCGCTCCTCTCTTTCAGGACCCCCAGCAGCACGGCCCTGCGCCCACTGGGCTTGTGAAGACATAAGCCGCCAGCCCGGAGACCGCCATCCACGCCTCCGATCCAAGCCAGTACGGGCCACACTTCAGTGCACAAGGCAGCTAGCTTGGCCTCAGATAAGAGGCTTTGATGAGGGTCTTCGGATGGATCTTTTTCACCGTCATTTTGCTCAGAAGTGAGCTCGAGGCCTTTGGATGCAAGTGCTATGAGATAAACCTGACAATGGAAGTGCTTAAACCTGAGTGAAAGATTCCATAAGGTGTGCTTATAACCGACCTGGGGTAAAGCGTTCCAAGTGGTCATCCTTCAGCATGGGTCCGATGAGCTCCAAGCTGGCATGGATGTATTGGTTGATGTGTGGCGTCCACTGATCGCACTGGTGGAGCCGGCGCAGGAGGTGTACCGTGGACTCGATGAGGGCAGTGCTTTGCGGGCTGCACAGAGGCTCGCCAGGTAGCAAGTTACTAGGCATGCCTCGCATCTGGAGTTCCCCCAGTGTCACCTGTCAGGAATGCAATAGATTTAGTCTGCTTTATGTATCATTAATTGGCTGCCACAGATGTGGCCAAGTGGTTAAGATCGCTGCTTGCAATTGTGAGCGATCTTGGTTCAAGTCATCAGCAAGCAGAAAAATGCAGGCAAATATTCTTCCAGCTTTGTAGCGTGCGGACTGACAGAACTACAGAGGATGTGACAATGAACCCGCTATGGTGATCTTGAGCAAGACAACTCATACAGTAACTGCTCTCTGATTCTAAAGTAGCCCCTTCCTTCGGTGGGTATCACTAACAAAACAAAACAAAAACAATTTAGAGACTATAGAAACATGCTATATCATCAATGTCCCAAAAAAAAGCATTTTATTTTATTTTTTTAAATGAAACACCAAACTGATTTTTGTTGTTTAGACATACGGTACATGTGGTATTGTCACTGTCCAAAAAAAGCAAATCTCTTCAAATGTTTTTTTAAATATGTATTTTTAACCAAACCACACCCCGAATTCCCCCTCAGGGGATCAAAAAAAGAAGTTTGGAGCAAGCAGAAATGCTCAATTTCATACCATTTACATATATATATAAATATTATATTATGGCTGTCCAGTGAAATATATTTCAAAACACATGGATTTTCTTTCCTTTTAATTGTAATGTATCAGAAATGCCAATGTTTTTTTTTTTCCAGTCAATTAAGGAAATTTAGTCAAATATCCACGGTTAATAACAAATGTATAAATTACTTTAATCAACCCTGGATACGGGTATCCTTATGCTACAGTCATAACAAAAATATTAGTTTAACCAGTCAATACTAACTTAAAAAAAATATTGAAGTACCTTCTCCCCTGGATTGCTGCTGTAGAATAACACACAAGGGTACAGCTCGGAAGCAACCACACCTTCAAACGCCAACTTTGGCTCCTGGCATAAATAAACACATAAACTGAAAAACATTTCCCAATAAAATGGTGTTATGCTACAAATACTCCATAAGCAAACCTTGTCATTTTTAGCGAACGACACAGTGTGAGCCTCCATGTCCAGAATGCATGTGATGGTGTCGCCCTGGGTGAAAGACGGGAGCGTGCGGACCAGCTCGCCTCCATGGTACAAGTTGCCGCTGTAGGCACGATACAACCACATGTCGGTGGTAGTGTGGTGATTGTAATCGCGGACGGGCCATCGTGACACACCCACGCATGTGCCCTCGTTGCCTCGGTGTTCTTTGGCGATGTGGAACTGAGGAAGGTGTGGAAAGTCAGTTACCGACCACAGAATGTTTACATGTTTTCAATGTACAGCACTAGGGATGTGCAATGCAGGGTTTTTTTTTTTTTTTTTTTTGTTTTTTTTTAAGGCTGATAGTAGTTTTCCTTAAAATGTATGAAATCAATGGCAATTTTGTATTCTTCTGATTTGTAATTCCGAGATCCTTATCATAAAATATTACTGGTAAAAATTATATAAATACCTTTTCATGGCACAGTAAGTATGATTACCTTCCAAATGAAACATCCAGAGGTGATGGCTGTGGTCGCTAGGCCATAACCTTTTCCACCAGTTCCGTGCGAGAGGATGTTGCCGCTCTCCAGTGAACAGCACGTTATCTTATGTGGGTCGAAGGAAAAATCTCCGATGGAAATACATTCGTCATTGCTGCCGGGATTCTACCACAACAAAATACAGAGGCACAGACTTACACATTGAACAATGGAATGAAAGAAGTGGTTAACACATTATTATCAAAAATGGGCATGATTTATCACATTGTTAAAATAAGAAAATATATATATATCTGTTTAATTCATTATTTTTCCTATGAGTTAATCTAAAATAATTTTATTCAACTCATTTATCTAATGATAGAATTTCTCAATTTATTGTAAATAATAAAATGAAACCATATTAGTAAAATAAACCATTTTATATGCATTTTTATTTGATTAAATAATTGGTTAAAATAAATAAATATAAATATACAGTACTATATGAATAAAAACATGAGGATGAATTATCTATTGTTTTTTATTTTATTATTATACTCATAATCCCTCAAGGGGAACATTATTGGATGGCGCCACACACCATATTAACACTGTTCACTATAATTGTAATATTGCTCCTTCATCCCACCACTAGATAGGTTCACAAATTGTTTCTAAAAGGGTTAAAAATGACAAAAGACTCTTAAATCCAGATTTTTGACAGATTTACCTCGGAATCCTTTACAGTCATCTCTTTATGGGCCGTGTCATCCAGAGGCTCCTCCCACATGTAAACAGACATCAGCTGAAAGAGTTGTTTGACAATCTACAAAAAAGGAAAAAAATAAAATAAAAAAATAAAAAAATAAAAAGTAGTTAAATGTAAGAGAAATTTACCTAAGCTCATAAATACTATTTACTTGTAAGGAACAAAATGCAATATAGACAAGGTTTTCAGACTAACATGGCAGCTTCTATTCACTAAAGGTAAGCTGCCTCATGACCACAAACATACAATTGTTTACAATTGTGAACGAATTATATAGCTATCCAACTAGGGAACTCGTTAACAAACCAACCAGTTAAGGAGATACCTAGCTGGTTAATTAATATAAGAATTAACTAACTCTACCCAACTTGCTCGCTTTACAGTTAACTAATAACTCACTAGTGAGTTTTCTAGTTTTTCCTACATTTTGATGTAGCAATCCTCTTTATTGCAAGTTTTATTTGGCACATATTGTATATACCAGTAGCATATTTTTTCCTACTGCATAAATAAAAGGTCCCACTCCATCTGTAGTTGAGCCGGTGAATACATGAGGACATACTGTACTTCCCATGTCCACCTACCTTCTGAACATGCTCAGGCTCAGAACAAGCAGGCAACATTCGTTCTAAAACATGGAAGGCCAAGAGCTTAGTACGAAGGTTCTGGAAACATGGTGATCCTGGTGAACAAACAGTGTAATTTTACATACAGTATACAAAAAATATATTTAAAAAATATGTAATTTGTTCTCCACTTATAGTGTAATTACCTAAAGAGCACTTATAGGAAATAATGTCCATGAGCGGGTCAACCCACTTGATGAACGAGGAGAGTGTTTTCATTACTCGAGAAGACAACACCCGCCTGAGGAATACCAAGAAGTCGGCAAGCTGACATTCAAGTGCTCGGCTGCTTTCTGATGCTGGAAGAGTACCGGTACACATAAAAAAATACTGTAAGTCTGCATATGACAATGTTTTACAGCTAACTTAACAGTAACTCCAAGTTACACTTCATTGTAAATCGAAAGAAGAGGCAAGTTAGTTCATGTTTTTTTTTAGCCTACTAAATTTAACTACAAAAAAAAATCCTAGGTGAAATTTGCACAGCACAATTAGGTACAGGAACCCAAGGGTTAGCTACTTAACTAAACATTCAACTAGATAACCAATTAATCTGCTAACTACTCAACTGGCAAGGTATCTACATTACGAACTAGCCAACTAACTAGCTCATTAACTAATTAACTAAGTTACAAAAAACTAGCTTGATTAACTCAATCCACACCTTTTAAACTCAATCCATCCTCCTCCACCATCGTCGTCTTTGCTGATGTACTCTCTGCCGCTTGCTGCTGACGGAATGCACGCAGTACATTTTGGAGATGCTGGCACATGACCTCCATGAGCGAGTGGGAAATCTCAAGAGGGAGCAGATCCTCACAGGAGCTGAAAGTACACGGCTGTTTGGATCACCTCGGTTCCTTCCTCAAAGGAAATTTTAAATCTCACCTGGAAGTGACTGCAAGGATCTGCAGCAGGCGCGTACATGCCAGTTTGACGGCGCCGCTCAGCAGTGGACATCCTGATGTGGAGATGGCGAGCCAGCCCTGATTCATGAGGGCGCAGCTGTTGTCTGTTAGCGTGCAGAGCAGCTCCAGGATGCCGTGCTTGACTACCAGGACCAGGTCCACCGGCTGGTAGCTAAAGTTCAGTGCAAACATGGTGGCCAGCAGGAGATGTTGGCACGAACCTGACGATGGAAGAAAACAATATTACTGAATGACCAGGAAGAATAATAAACAAAAACATTCTGCATAAATCAGAACAAGAGCACTTTCAGGCCTCTACCATAGCTGAAATTTTATAACTAAAATTAACATCTACAATTTAGTTCACTAGTTAATTGCTTTGCTCGTTGTTGCCTCACAAATTATGTCCTGGAAATAGTCTACGTGTGTAAATATACATCTGGTGTAAATTCTCTCGTATCTTCCGCTAATAACCTAGGCTAAACTTAGCTCCTGCCATACATAAAATGCTTGTTTCTCAGTGAAGATGCATCATTTGGATTTAGTTCCGTGACACCAATGTACTACATTCCTTATAAGACAGGGCTTTGACCCTATCTTGAGGCATCTAAATGAGTTTTTCAGTGGTTATCCTAGAATAGATTTTACAGAAAGAAATGCAAATAGGTGTGTTTGTGAATAGTAAACCGCAAATATGCAAGAAAGTTCTATGTAGTTTTATGGGATAATTAGCAGTATAATTAATAGGATTTAATAGCTATAAAAAGATTAAAAACATTTTTAAAAAAAACAATTAGGAATTTACTTGAGAGTCGAGACTAATAATTGAGGCAAAGTAATTCAACATAATTGAACTGACAGCGGACACAAACCTGGATGTTTTTTTTCAAGCAGGACCCTCTGTCTGAGAACGTGCACCACTTGCTGGTAAAAAGCATGTGCTGCATATTGCAACTCCCTTTGCTTGTCAATAGCAGCTGAATGGGTTCCAACCTGGATGGAGAAAATGCATTAAGTATTAATCCAGTAGTGTCTGGGAAGCAGTGACCACCAAATGTATACCGTGTAATGGCGCATCTCGTAATGAGGGCCTGCGTGTGAGCCCATGATTTGCGTTCCTAAGGCAAAGCAGCCAGACAGGAACTGGAGCTGCACTGACTGCAACAAGGTGGGAAAGTGCAGAGAGCAGCTCTTCTCTTCCATCTTGGATAGGAAGGACGACATCTGACGGAAGGCCTCCAAGCGCATCTGACCAAAGCAGACACACCGAGATATAAAAAGTGCCTTTTCCTGAGTGAAACCGGCAGACTGGGCCTTTAATACATACCTCAGCCCTCTGTTGCTGTTGCAGGATGGCAAAGACAATAGCTTTGGGATCAGCCTCATGGAATGCCTGGGTAGACACTGTCAACTGGAGCATGTTGCCGCACACAAACTGGAGAACTTGGTCCAGGATCAGCTGGGTGTTGTCACCAAAGTGGTTCGTGGCCGGGTAGGTTGGGCTGATGCACTGACGCAGACGATCCCAAGCATCTTTCATGACGTCCAAGGAGCAGAGTGGCAAACCTGGAAGCAAGGAAAACGATCAACTTCTCAGATGATATTTTGTTATTTTTGGAGTATGACACAAAAAATGTCAGCCTGGAAGGGAAAAAAACCCATCAACCATTCAAATGATATTTTTGAGATATACAAGTATGAAATCAAAAATAAATCTGGTGTCCATAACATTAAATACACCTGCATAATCTAATTCCATTCAGGAATTCTGAACACTAATATTTCTACATCTCAACAACAAAGTTTAACACCTAACATAACAAATACGTTATATAACTAACTGACCAAATAAATACCAAGCTATTTGTATGTATTTGTAACACGATCCCCAACAATGACGAGGGAGGGGGCTGGACAGGCAAACGAGCGTGCTAAAGCACATCTCGTGGTCGGAAACAGAAGGCTGAGCAATCAGCCACTTGAACGGCCAAACATAATGTGCTGACTTTGTGGTCGGAGGTGGAAGGCAGAAGGGATTCAAGGGATAGTGTTGCAGCATCTTTAATAGATGAATGTCGAACAATCTGGCAATCACTGTTTCATCCACAATGCCTTAATTAGTGGGGTATAGCTGACTGTGGCTGAGAGACAGTCTGTGACATATCTAGCAACAAGTTAACTAACCAACTAAGCTACTATACTAGCTAATAAAATTGCTAGCTATCATTTTAACTACTTACCCATTTTATTCTTGTATGATCCCAAGGATGTCTTTGATTGGTCAGACTAAATGAAACGTGTGATAAGAAGAGTTAAATAACAATTTAACTTTAAAAAATTAATTAATTCAAGAAATGCGAAATTTACCTGCTGTCTGAGACCAAAAGACTGTGCAGCTGTCCTGGAATGTTGATTAACGTCAACACAGCGTGAGAAAAGTGCATTTAAAACAAATTGAACATTAACACTTGATTTTACCTGGTGTTAGTGTTGGATGCCTGACTCTCATCCCTCTCACTGGGTTCTGCCCAGGCAGGGCGGACACCCAGCAGTAGGAAGAGGCAGCGGGAGACGAGTAGACGGCAGGTGGCGGGGAAAGGCAAGCTTTCCTCCTCCGACTCTCTCCGGTTGTCCCACTGCTGTCTGGGATTGAGCTCTCTGTGGGGGCTGACCGGGCTTTCCACGGTGCCGGGCAGTGTGGAAGTCCCAAAGGACTCGTACACGGTCATGTTCTGCTGAACCTGCATGGCCTCGCGTGTTGCCATGAAGGACTCCAGGACTTCTGTACAGACAGGAGTGTTGTGATTACATCGAAAATTGTACAAAAACTATCGTTCAATAGTGGTACAAGAAACCAGAACACAAATGAGTAATTTTGAGTTGCATGGATTGGATATGAGGGATCTAGTTCTCTAACCTGTAAGATCTATGCGATTACTGCCCAATGATTCCTCCACTGCGTCATCATGGTCCTGGTTGTGGTTGGCTTCAGGGGGCGGTGGTACCTGCACTTCCCGGCTGCATTGACCTATAGACAACCGCTCACTTTCTTTCACCACAAGAGCTCCAGGCTCCTCTGACGCAGGACTCTGACACTGAGAGCTCTGCCAACACCCAGAACAACAACATTAAAAATATCCGTTTATGATAATAGGGGTATTCATCCAAAGTGGTAGTACCTGTTTGGCAGCGACGAGCACCTGCGAGGTCCTCGGAGAGTTTTTGTGAGCCAACAGAGATTCTCTGATTTTATAGACGCTTTCAAAGACATCTAACAGCTTCTTGCAGGGCTCATATCTGAAAGACAACACATCATAAGCATACGGTATCTGCTTTACTACAAACATAATTAATATACACCCACATCCATATACATATACTGTAGCAGTAGTAGTGGTAATTGTGACAGGGGGTTCTAGTTAAGGTAAGCCATTTTAAACTAAAAAGAAAAAAACATTTCCGTAGTTCGACGTGGAAGTTTTGAATTCAACCGGAACTGAGTGACTGCCATGAATCAAGTATTCTAAATGATACCATAACAAAAACATTAATATAAAAAAACAAAACAATTACAAATAAGAAACTAAGATGCACTTGTAACTTCTGCTTAATAGAAAAGGCCTGTTTGGTTGACCCAATTGTGTCCAGAATAATATTATTTTAAAACCTCATCACAACAGAAGCTCTTTTTAAAGCGTGTATTTGTACATATGTCCATGAAAGCAATATGAGGACATTGTGTTACTGACCCATCCTGCCAGCACGCTTTATCTGGTATCCCGGTGTGCTTCAGAAGTGCTGCCAGGCTGCAGCGACAGACGGCCTCCAGCAAACCGTCGCACGAAGACCCTCCTCTCTCCCACTCTGCTTTCACAGCGACAAAGACCATTTTGTTACTGTTTTTAAACAATAAGTGCCAGGACACTTCCAGGTGGCAGAAAAGTGATTGACTAGCCTAAAGTGAAACAATGACTAAACTTGTGTTTGTGGTTTTGCAACCAAATATACCCTAAATGAATTTATTTCTTAAATTTCTTCAAAAAAGAATATTTAATTTAATCATTCTGAATCTGTGGAAGAGGGGGTTAAATGTTGTAAAATGTTGGAGACCCTCTCCGGCTTTTGCCACCCAGATGTACACGTGACATTGAGGTGAAATGTCTCACAATGCTTCATCATCACAAACTAAAAAAGTTAAAAACTGACAATCAAATAATGTACCTCTTCCAAGAGCGTGCTCCTCCATCTTCTGCAGTAGGCACCCAGCAGGTCCTCTAGAGGATCCCAGCGCCACCTCGAGTAACGTCAGAGATTCCTGGTTCAGGCTCAGCTCGGACAGCCTTGAATCGTTGCCGCCCAGCAGCACCGCTTCAGTAAGCCATGCCATACTGGAGTCTGGAGGACAAGCATGACCATGACATGGGGTAGTAAATTACACTTTCTTTCTGACCTTCCTGGGTGGAGTTTGCATGTTCTCATGTTTTTAATTGTATGATTATATATTTATATATTTTATATTAATATATAATTTTCACACCCCCCAAGAAAGTATTTATTGTAATTAAATACAATACAATTCTGACTTTTTTTCCCCACAGACATTTTTCTAAAAAACAAAATATATACAACTTTATTTTAATACAAAATACACCGTTTTTCCCTATGAATTTTTTTTTTCCGTAAAATTCCAACCTTTTTAATGCAACCTTTTTAGAGAAGAAAAAAAAAGGAAATTCTTGTAAAATTACTGGTACTACTTTTTTCTTGAATGACACAGACAAACTTGAATAAATTATTTTCTCAGAAATAAATATTTTTTTAATCATAATATGGAAAACACAAAATGTAATGTTTAAATCTTTTCATATTCCAACGTTTTTCTCGCAGTACAATATGTGTTTGTTTGTTTTATTTCTTTATCTTAATAGTGAGATCAACATGAACAGTTCTATTCAATTCTGCTTACGTTTGTAAATGAATTAGCAATTTTTTGTGTGTTAATAAGACAACAACCATGAAAGTAAGAAAAGGAGGAGGAAACAGAATACTTAGCCTACCAAGCTCCTCATTATCCATCTCAAGGCCATTCTGGAGGAGCACGTTGGATAGCCAGAACTCTGAGGTTCTTTCCTGGGGGGAGGGCGGAAGGCCTTGCATCATCCCGCCAAGGCAGCGTCCAACTGCTAGTGCTACAGAGCGCTCCAGATCCAACAGCCAAAGCCATGTGCACTCCTCCTCTTCCTCCTGATGTTCACTTTTATCTAGGTGATCATGTCACTGGTCAGCATAATTTAATGAACTGTACATCATATTAGCATAAAGACCACAGACCTGAGGGGAGTATTGAGGCCTCCACCTCCAGCTCCTGGTCTTCAAGTAGGCCCGTCTCCGGCAGCAACCGGTTGAAACTGTCCAGGTCCTCCAGCAAGTCCAACAAATGGCCAAGCAGAGGCTGGACTGTGCTGAGGGGCAACAGAAGCAGCGAGTACATTACCTGACACAGCAGGCTGCCTGCCATGGAGTTGTACAACACCACTGGACAAAAGAGAAGGGGGAGAGGGTGAATAAGAATTACCATAAGTGAAATCCGCCAAGAAAATTGTCAAAAAAAAAGTGTGGATGGATGGATGGATGGATGCAAAATGGCTTTAAGCGTGTTCTTACTGTGAAGCTTCTTCATCATCTGCATGTCCATGAAGCTGTCTTTCAACAGCTTGGTTGATCTCCTCAGCGTCTCTGCTGCGCATGAGAACATCAAGTGAAGATGCTCACGCAGCAATTTCACGCTGCAGTCATCCTAAAAGGTAGTGAGGACATCAGTCGTCAAAGTGTGTGATCAGTCAAGTCAACCACTGCAATCTTATCAGAATACTAATGTTATTTAAAAAATAAAAATAAATTTAAAAAAAAATCTGCAATCCTATGATTTTGTCATATTTTTCAGGGGAAAAAATATAATCCATTTAGAATAAATGCAAAGCCATAAAATTGCAAGAATTAGGTCATATTTTTCTAAGAAAAAAAAAGTTGCAGTGGGAACAAATGTCATTACGTGAATAACGCAATTTCCCAGAGAAAACCTTAGAATCCAATGAGAATAAGATCACAATTTTCCCTGTGCAGAAGTTTTTAATTCATGAAATGATGATGATTTTTGTTCAATTATTAGAGGGACCATGCATCTGCCATGAAAAAAGTAATAAAATAAGCAAATAGTGGAGTTCAGCTAACAAGAGCAGATTCCATTAAATAAATAAGTTAAATTTGCAAACGCCAAATCACGAGTATGCGGGGGTTCACTCACTGTAATCCCTGACAGGGAAATGCAACTCACAGTACCTCTGGGCTAAAGTGGATGTAGCAATGGGCAAGCATGTGTTTGTGAAGTCCAGAGAGAAGCTGGTGAAAGTGCGAGGGAGGCTCTGACTCTCGTTGACTATCACTCGACAGCAGCTTATCACTGTTTTTCTCCAATTCCCCAAATGCTCGCTCCTATGAACACACGCAACGCTATAGTGAACCATAGAAATCCTTTTATCATTGCTTTCAAAGGGAAACAGCGTTTGTTCATACCGTGTAAAAGCCAATACTGAGCAGAAGGGTTCTGAGAAGCACCTCTGCTAAGTGAAATGGGTCATATGCTTCAGATGAGGAAGAGGAGGAGGAGGGCGGTCGGGAGGATGGGGCAGGCGTCAGGGGTGGCACGAGATTCGCCACGTCCCCGAAATTGCTGTAGCCCAGCAGGGACGCCATGTGACTCTGGTCTTGGAGGCTGCTGAGGACCATGTCCAATTGCAGACGCTTGAAATTGCACATAAACAGTACGTAAACAATCTCGGAACATTAGAACACTGTAATCTGTAAAAAATTTAAATTAAATTGAATTTAATCTCATATTAATACAATCATTTACTTAAAAAGCCAACTTTTTCTTAGATATAAGTTTTTCTCATTTTGGTGTTGTTTTTTTCACCTTTGAAATGTACGGTACAATTTTGTTGGTGGTACTTCACAGCACCTCAAACATAGTCAATGAAACTGAAAGTGAATGTTTGTTTTTGCTTCTTTCCCAGTATAGCTACTAGCCTGTGTGGTTTACTTTGCCTATACAAAATGTACCTATTACCTAACATTTATTATTCTATGTAAATGTGTGTTTAATGACCTATACTGTTTGTGTAAAGTGAGAGTTTGTCCATGCGTTAAATCAGTTTGTGCTAGCTTGTTTGTCTGTTAAGCTAGTATGCTATCTAATCCTATTGATGAGCCTCAAGCGAAGGTGGTTTGTTTATGTTTAACTTTAGTTGACTTTTCTCTTGAAAGATATGACTGTAATCTCGTGAATTCAGATGTGGTCCCTTGAAGGAGGCACTGTCAAGGCTGAGAACATTTATGCGGAGAAGAGATACTTTCTCACACATTTTTCTCTCACAACTCTGAGTCATTTGCACAAACTGACAAGCAACACTGAACTGGTGGTGTCATTTTTGCATAATCCCTCCAGAATATTCTACATGATGCCTTTAGGATGAAGTGTAATGAAAATTTCCCACAAGTACACACCAAAGTCTTCCCTGAAGGCTATGATAGCAGAATATTGGGTAATTGTTCCATAGTTCCTTCTATTTGTATTCCATGTGGGTGTACTAGTCACAATTCTTGTGTCCATATAGAACACAATTGCACTTACTTGCCCTTTGGATAGAACATTAAGACTATGTGGGCCCTGAGGTAAGAGGGAGAGGAGCAACTCTGTCCGTTCCCTCAGTGGAGGCAGGAGCAGCGAGGCGCCAATGGTGAGCGTGTTCATAACTGCCTGCGCACATGGACACAAAGACAAATGGTTATACTGTATGCCCTACATTCATTCGTATGACATCATGACAACTTGGCAATCAAGAGTACCTGTTGTATGGAGTCAGGCATGTTGGTGTCAATGAGTCTGAAGAGCAGGTTCCGGAGGGGCCTGCCCTGAGCTCCCAACACCATAGCACCAGTCCCTCCAGCATGAGCCAGGGACAGATGGACAGAGAGCAGTTTCATGCACAGCAAAATGAACTGATGATGCTCCCTGTGGCAACATATAGAGAGAGTGAGTGCTGCTTATGTGACCACATCCGGCCATGCACATCATTTTATATGGCCTGTGAAAGCTTGCCACCATTATTCCTTGACTTCTGTTGAAAACTAGCCATCAAAACGCTAATGACCAAATACCAATGCAGGATGTGAAAGGATCTCTGTTCTCCTTAATTTAAATATGAAAATTAGCTTTTCTCTGGTTGGTAGCACGTTATATCTTTGCATCTTCATTGCAAATGTCACATTACCAAACAACAGAATACAGTTGAGCCTTGACGTTCGCAATGCGAGCCCGAGGGCACTTTGATGTGAATTTCAGTCGACAGCAGAGGGCGGTATGTCAAAATGGAAGCCCCCTGAGAGGAAGGAAAAGGGGTTGATAAATCTGCTAGTCTTTCTAATCTTTAGTGGAGGCACATGTTATGCTATTGCAAAGAACATTTTTTGCTTGAGTTGCACTTTAACACCAAGGTAAGTACCTTGTACACATGACCATTTTAAAATTTTGCCACGTGAACCAGACTTAATGTCTCACAAGATCTCACTCACATTTGGTCTCCAAATTCTGTTTGAGGCATATTTTTTTCAAAATATCGTTTGTTGGAGTACACTGTATGTTGATTGTTGTATGTTATCAATTCATACATTACAATACACATACCGTTTGGATAAGAACGGCGCCGGGGGCGCGTCATCCCCAATGCCATCGCAGTAGCTTTCGAGAAAGCTGCGCAGGTAGGTGAAGGTGCTCTCCTCCAGGTCCACACAGAAAGGCCTGTGCCATGCCACCAGCTGCCTGGCAAAAGACACACAACATCCCTTACTAACTGATACGTGTCACTACAAGTGAAGCGCGGAACATGAAGTAAGGTTTATAACATTTTTACCAATTCAGAAAATATGAGCGACTCGATTCATTGATTTTTAGTTGGTTTATATTTTAAATATGTCTTTTATAGTTTTATAGGTGCATGTTCTCCCCGTGCCCGCGTGGGTCTTCTCCGGGTGCTCCGGTCTCCTCCCACATTCAAAAGACACTACATTACATTACATTACATTACATTACATTACATTACATTACATTTGGCCCAATTGCATGGCAGGTTAATTGGGCGCTCCCAATTACATTACATTACATTACATTACATTTGGCCCAATTGTCAGTACGTGTAATACCCCACTTAACAAAGTCTTTACCTGTCAGACGGTACCGCAGTCCAAGCCAAGCTGTGGGAAGTTCCTGCCGTGATCTGCTGAATAGACACACCTTCCAGACCAAGCACTTTCCTGGGCTTGGTGACTGGCGTGGAGGTGTGGCCTTGCCCACACTGGCCCATGGTGTTGTTGCCCCAGGCGTACACTTCGTTCTCTGCATACAAAACAATACAACACGCTCTCGAAAAAAAAGAGTAAAGAAGTAATGAAAGAAACGCTGGTCAGTATTTATCGTACCGTGCGACAGTGCCAGACAGTGGCTGTCCCCGCATGAGATGTCGATAATCTTGGTGATACTCAGGTCCTCAATGAATCGGGGTCTTAGGGAGGTGGTCTCGGATGACCCACACCCTAAACATGAGCCACAGCCCCATGCGAACACCTTGGATGAATCACACAAATAGATCATTCAAAGCCTTGTTTCAACCTACAGTGTAGTACATAGATTATTTTGGATCTCCACTGAAAGTATTTTACGTATTTCAAGTATTTTAGTTTTTGTCAAGTCATCAGAACAGTGAGTCGAAGTCGCAATGACACACCTTGTTGAGGAAACTGCATACATATCAAGAGTTACTGAGTTCTGCATCCAAGATCTCTTTGCTTCTTTCACTAATTCAACCTTGTCGAAGCCAGATTCTCACCTGTCCCGCAGACGTGAGCGCGAGAGACGACTGGCTCCCAGCACACACTTTCCTGATGATGCATCCATGCAGGGCTTCTATGATCTTGGGCCGATATACACGGTTAGTGTCGCCGTGGCCGAGTTTACCTGCAAGGGCGGCAGCTATGTTAGGGCACAAAAGCCACAGCAGGGCCCAGTTTTTCAATTCTCAGGTTATTTTAACCACTGTTTAACCCCTAACAGCCGGTTAAATGCTTAACCCGCCGTTAACTAACCGGCTGTTGTTAAATATACGTTGTTCAAAACATGGTTAGTCACGCTGTTTGTCAACGGCACCGTCAAAGTTAACCGTGACGTTTACATCACTGGTTAGCACCTATATATTCCTTTTTTGTTTACTTCCGGGTCCGCGAAAGAAATGTATACCATCCCAACGACCACTGGCACTCGCAGAAAAAAAGAAGCAAAACGTTTTCTGCTGACGAAGAAAATGTTATTCAATCAATGATTGAAGCAATTTAGGAGTTTTTGTGAAATAATTTATTTGTATTTTTTTATTCATTATATTTTTTTTCTACTGTGTGTATTTTCAGTGAACATTTTTGTGTAATATTTCTGTATTTTTGCCAATATTTTTGTAGCATATAATATTGCATGTTTTTGTCTTGATATTGTTTCTCATATTTTTGTCTAATACCATATTTGTAGTTTTGACTGATTTGTATTTTTTGTGTAATATTTTGATAGAATAGTTTTGAATTGTCTTGTTTTTGTATTTACCAGGAGATACTGTGTGTATTTTTCATGTATTCCTAATTATTACTAATATCTGTAATTACAGTTTTAAATTAAAATTAACACAAAAATAAATTATTATAAGCAAACAAGAAACATCACAGGTAACCTCAGGCCTCCTCTGCCCATTTTAAGAACTCATCTTAAAAAACAGATTTTTATTCTTTCGCTTTTGACTTAACCACACTGTTAAAAAGTTAGCGGCGGACCTTGGGAGTGTTAACTTTAACAGCAAGTTAACAGCCAGTTAAAGTTAACAGAGTTTTGAACAACCGGGCCCAGATCCGTTTATTGTGATGAGCATACCGTTGTCGCCTCCTCCGAACGACCACACGGTGCGTCCGTCCTGAGCTACGGCGATAGTGTGCGAGCTGCCGCACGCCACCTGCCCGACGCCGCTGATGTCCTTCACCAGAGTGGGTGTGTTGCGGCTCTGGCTGTCACTATGGCCTGCGAGGTAAATGGGGAACGATAGCGGAATGTTGCTAGTACGCTACAAGGATTACGGTAAAATAAAGACTCGCACCAAGTCTGCCAAAGTCCCCTTCGCCCCATGTGTAAAGCTCGCCATCGTTGGTCACGGCAGCACTGTGCCTGTAGCCAGCAGACACGCACACGACAACCTGGAACAGAGGCGGTAAAATTGCATTTCAAAATGTATCATTGATCAATTTCTCCAAAAAGTATGTTTCCTCACTTTGCCTGACAGTGGTCCTTGGATCATTTTGGGGTATTTCTGTGTAGCACTGTTGCTGTGACCCAGTTTCCCGTATTCTCCATCACCCCAGCTGAATACCTTATGAAGTATTTTGAAAATCTCACAATTAATACAACACATTTCAAACTATTATTGCAGTCAACATTGAGTGGTACTTTGACTTACGAGTTTTATACATCCAATGACCAAGTTTTAACTCAATTTACTTGAAAGTCAAATCAATCTTCCCCATTGAAATGAACTGAAATGTCATTCATCCTCTTACCTCTCCCTCCATGGTGATGGCCAATGTGTGACCGTCCGATCCCTTGGAGGAGGACACCTTCTTCATGTTCCTGTGGGGCTCCAGCACCAGTTTCTTGGGCATGGACTGGTTGTTGGAGTCCCCCAGGCCCAGACGGCCGTAACTGCCTTTACCGCATGCCTTTACAGCGCCATCCGCCGACACGGAGAAAGTACAGTACTGTCCAGCTTCGATCTGAAAGAAGGGCATGACATGGACGCATTTAGGATTGTTGTAGCCTTGGCAGAGGTCTGTTTTAGCGTTTAAAGCCGCACCATTTGGGCGTCGCTGAAGCCCTGCGTGGGTTTGGGCAGCAAGATTTTCTCCAGCGTTCCTTCCGCCAACTGATGACTGCTGTTGCTGCCCCATACATACACCACGACGGCTTCGCTGTTGGAGCTGGCAGTGTCTGCGTCAGTGCTGCAGGAGCACAGGCAGAAGGATGCCAGGTTACAGATCTGCAAAAGACAGATGGAGAGTGAGCTCCTGACAGACTTTTGCTATAAAGACCGACTTTTATACCTCTTCGAAGAGACAGAGGGCCGCCTGGGAGAGACGGCAAAGTCCATCTGTGTCCTTTTGGAGTACTGGAATGTTGACGGCATCGCCACGGAAACCCTGGAAGATATTAAGTTGTTGTTACAGTATTGTATTTCCTCCACGAATGAAGTCTTCTTTGATGATTGTACTCACTCTGAGAGTTTTTATTTATATTTGTACTTACTATTTTTCTGTCATATTCTTTACTTTTACTTTATATTACACCCCTTTTTGAGGTTTTGAGGTAAAGACGGAATTAGAAAAAGACCTCAGGGGATTCACAAAGCGACAAAGGCGGCTGCTGCCACTGGAGATTCATGGCTGAGATAAGGAAATGAAGAAAAGATGTAGTGTGCTGGGCACAGCAGAACCACTCATCAGGATTCATCACACCACACGCCTTTTAAGAGATTGGCCGCCCACAATTTCAGGAACACCTGCACAATCTAATGAGATCTAATCCAAGAGCTACATCAACAATCATACCGACACAAAGATAAACCCTCGCTGTCAGAAGTAATTATTTTAACTGTGGTTTGTAGTTGAACTAGAACTGACTAAGAGCTGATTTGTAATATTTTATTTTTAGATTTAGACCAGAAATAAAAAATACATATGTTTAGAACACTTTTAGAACAATATATATACTTTAACATATTGGAATAAAAAAATGTAAAACATTTTTGCTATAGTTAAAGAATCGTTTAAAGAATACTGTATATATTTTTAGAATAAAACTAATTTTCCACTCCATGTTTAGAACTAAATATCAGAACTCTTCTCCAAAATTTAGTTGTTGTTTTTTTAATAAAATGTTGAAAACATTTTCTACTTTGCATAACTTTTGTATATGCTAAAATAAAATAAAAATAAAAAAAAACCATCAAAAATAGTGTTTGTTTTTTAGACACATTTTACAGTACTATATTAGAACTATTTATCTCAAATATTTTTAAAATATTTTTAGAACTGCATATTGTCACATAAAATATTTAATTAAAAATCGATTCTTATATATTTCCCAAAATAAATGAATATAATTAAATATTGGAAAAAAAAATGATGTTTTTGAAAACATTTTCAAAAAGTAATAGTCACTGCATTTTCTTCATATCGTTAGTAAATTAGCTACGTTACCATTACAAATGAAATCTGTTCTCAATTACCTGAATAAATGAAAGGTTAAATAACATAAATAAGCATGAACATAATACAGATAATATGAATAATATAGTGTATATAATATTAATTAAACTGCAATATTTATTTATAATAACCCCAACATTGATTTTAGTATTGAAATAAATAATTGATAACTTCAACAGTCCACCCATCCATTTTCTATACCAATTATCCTGTTCAGTGTCATGGAGATGGAGCCTCTCCAAGCTGATTTTGAGAGAAAGGTATACTACACCCTGGCCTGGTCGGGAGTCAATCGCAGGGAAAATGCATATAGAGCTGTCTAAACTAGTCAGGCAAGTGTACTACCGGCACAGTATTTCTAATTATGTATCATAATGACACATGAAACTATAACCTACCGAAAACTGTCTCATCTGAAGAAGAGTTTGATGGATAAAATCGAATCCCACACCAGCTGCTTGCTGCGTGCTCAGTGCACAGGAGGACGATGGCGCAGAGGTGCGCGAGGACATGGAGGCCGCCAAAGCCACCTCCACCCACTCCAGGAGAAACTTGAGCGAGCCTCTCTGCATGGCCAGGCCGAGCAGCAGCTCCAACGCCAGCCTCCGACCTGTCAGGTCGGCGCCGCCGCTCCCGCTGCTTGCCGACGTCTTCTTCAGGAAATCGGCCACCTGTGCCAGGCAGTCCAACCCGACTGAGGGGATCTTGCTCTCGTTGGCCAGAGAAAGTGGCGGCAGTGACGCCAGCACGGCGGAGGCGGTGGCCAGGACGTCGTTGCACAGCATCGACTCGGGGTGCACGGAGGCCGCGTACCT
This sequence comes from Festucalex cinctus, assembly GCF_051991245.1. Taxonomy (NCBI): domain Eukaryota; kingdom Metazoa; phylum Chordata; class Actinopteri; order Syngnathiformes; family Syngnathidae; genus Festucalex; species Festucalex cinctus. The sequence goes on from NC_135425.1 coordinate 20,966,719, forward strand.
CCAGTTCTGCTGCAGCAATGAGAAGAGCAGGCTCAAACCCGTCCTTACGCCCATCTCGATCAGAACATCCGTGCCCGACTTGACTTTGGGCAGCCCCCCTGGCAGGCATGGCTCGGAGGCCAGCTCAAGATGCCCGCATTCCGCACCGCTCTCTGTGACCTGCGAGGGAAGCGGCGCACGGAAGTTGTCGTGGTACTTGGTGTGAATGGCATAGAAGATCCTCTGCAGAGCCACCAGCCTGTGGTGGAGACCCTGCGTGAAGCGGGTCTGCGTCAGCATGCGGCGAGCCAGCCATCGTTGACTCTGCAGCAGCGACAAAAGATACTCCTCCTTCTCCGCGGCGGCGCAGGACTCGCACTCAAAGTCAGGTAGCCGAGGGCCGACGAGTTCCTGGACGGGCTGAGCAAGACTCACCACCTCCTTGTTGTGGAGAAGTTTGCTGTAAAGGGCGGCCGCCCCTTGTCTGGTGGCCGTCTGCGCACTGTCCTCCGCCGCCCAGTAACAGTTGAGGTGTTCCTGCCATTTGAGCAACACATGGGTCTGACCGGGCATCATGTCTGAGCATTATCTTCACCCTGACGAGCACCTGAAAGATGAGGAGAAAGACCAAAAGATGAGTTGATTAGGATTTGCTTCTCAAAGAGTTGGACTTGGACGTGGATATGGATATGGAGGACCGAAAATGCCAAAATAGAAATAAATAAATAAATAAATGTGAAAAATAAAAATGGATATAAAACATATATTTCAAATATTAAATACAAAACATATATATAAATGGAAAAAAAAATACATAAATAAATAAAAGATAAATATATACAAAAATAAATATAAAAACAAATGCGGAAATCAATATAAAAATGAATATATAAATAGATTTCAATGTCAATGAATAAGAACACTCTGCTCTCTTATTGCAGACACTGTCAGCATGAAATGCGTCATGAAATGTAATTCAAATGAGCGGGCCAAAGTGTGTCTTGAGTTGAACAATTCTCCGATTGGTTGGTCGATATGTCAGTCTATGTCAGACTCTACCCATTCCACAGCAAGGGAGAATTCTCACACACAAAAGAAAAAAATGGAACTTGAACGTGTTGTTGAGCAACTCAAGTCGCAAGTTGTTGTGACAGTGGACAAGATAGTCGTCCATTGCTGGAGCTCTCCATGCAAGCCAGCGAGACTTCCTTGTTCGCCGACTTGCTTGGTTGAGGGAACACTCCACCATCGAAAGGCAGTTGGCAACGGCCTAGTCGATTAGAACCGTCCCCCTCTTTGGAATAACATTTTTTTATTCTTTTTTATTGTTTGAGTCCTGTTTTTTCATATATTTTTTTTCATTTATTTGTACTTTTCTGTCTTTCTTTATTTCTGTATATATATTCTTGTTTTTATTGCATTTATACATATTTTTTGCACTTAAATTTTGTAATTAGATTTTTATATGGGGCTTCACTTTAGTGCTCAAACGTGACACGAGCCCAGGAGAGCGAGGGAACTCCAAGCATGTTTGCATGCCTCTTTTACTGCAACACTAGAGCTACATGGTTTTCAGTCTGGGCAAAAATAGCCAACAGTGATACGGTCAAGTCATCTCAGCTGGCAGCTACCACAAGCAAAACAAGCCTACCTACTGGTACTAACTTTCTGGGCTTGAAATGAAGCGAATTGTCAAAGTGCCTACTTTATAGAGCCAAGACTGTGACTGACTTCAACCACATGTTATCAAATTGAACATGACATTTTAATTGTTCCATAACATTGTCTTTTCTATTTTGCCTTCAACAAACATGGGAGCTTATGGCTCGAGACTCACATTAATATACAAGTCAATTAAACTATATTTAACTGTAGTCATTTATCGTAGTAGTAACCACAAGATTTTGTGTGTGGAAATCGGTGCATATAGCTACTAGCTATTGTCTTTGTGTTATTAGAAAAATATATATTTTAGAGTAACATTAAGATTGACAATAAAAGATTGTTGTCACGTTGTCAATTGAGCATGAAAATCAATACTAACATTTATCACACGTTTTTGTTTTGTCTGTGTCAGTCATTTTGCTCAATATTGCTAATTTTAATTATATGTAATATGCAAAAACTTCATTTGGTGCATGATTTTTTTTTTAACAACATAAAAATACTGCTCAATGTGATCATTTTGGCCACTATAATTCATCCATCCATTTTTTGTATTTATTAACTCTTATCCTGATTAGGATCTCAGCTGAACTGAAGCCTATCTCAGCTGGCTGTAAGCGTGAGGTAACACATGAATTGTCCCAAACCTTAGAACTGTGGGAGCAGATGTTTTGGGCGGGATGCTCAAGCTTTATTTTCCTAGTACGGTGCATACAGAAATATCATAGGATAAAAGGGACATTTTGTCATTCTTCATCTTTAATTTATTTAACTAAAGCTAAAACCATACTTGAGATTCAAACCGAATCAGAATGCGAGGTAAATGTGTTAATTAGTTCTCCATGATGACAATGACAAGGAGATTTTCATAACATTCCATCACAAGTCATAGGTTTGAGCATAAAATCAATCATTAACTTTACATGAAGGATGTCCTTACTCTGGGACGTAGGCCATGAGGAGGGGTGAGATGGATGGGGGTGGGGGCTCGGTTGCCAGGACAACCCCAATAAAAAAAAATAAAAAATGGAGCAGCATATGAGATTGGCTATAAGTCTTATGCAGCCTCATGCAAAGATACATTCAATGAGTTTCCATGCTAATCACATTAGTCGACTTGATGGTCCCGTTTATTAGCAAGATTTGACCCAGCCCCTTCCGGAGGAGAGAACCTCACACACCGGTGACATTGCGGCGACTCACCTACACAATGGATTAACAGCGTACCGCAGTCCGAGCTCCTCCGGTTCCCCCGAGTGAGCTAACGCGGGGCAGGGCTGGCTACACTGCGGCTGTCAGGGTGAACCAAAAAAGCTCCCCCACTAGGCTCGGTGGCTGGATGACAGCTGGCGGCAAAACAAGCCCCGCTGCTCGCTGACGTCCAGACTGGCGTGTAACGATGGCGAACAACAAGCGTTGACATGTATGTTAGCTTCGGTACATTTAGGACGTTTGGAAGCTTGAAGCCGCTGACATGTTTGCTGGGTCGGGAGCACCTCCGGCGGGTCGTCAGCGTAACCTGTCCCGTCAGAGGGAGCTCCTATTCGGACAAAAATATCATGCCCCGGCTTCTCCCTCTCCCCCCTCCTCCTCCTCCTACTACTCCCTCGCCTCCTCCTCTTCTTCTTCTGGGGTTGTATCAGCTGAAGGCGGCCGGCGTCTGATGACTACCTTACCGCCATCTTGTGTCTCACAAGTGTCGAACTCCGTCTCGTCCTCATCAATCATCTTCTTCACCATCATCACCATTTTGCTGGTTAGTTGGTCAATGTTTTATTTTAATATTGTGAAATTGATAACTCACAACGTTGTTTTTAAATAATGGCACAATAACATATGGCTGTGTCTGTGTCTTCCAATCTTACTGTATTACTATAATTTGCATTCAACAAACTCTCCACTCGCCACCAAATAAAAATGTTACACAAAGTGTACATACAGAAATTAGGGTTTACTGATATAAATAAATACATAAATAAATAAATAAATATATTCTCTATATATTCATTATATTGTTAATGGATTAAGGAGCTGCTCCTTCTAAATTGTGGGTCGGTCTCTCGGGGTAAAATGGAGGAAAATAATAATAATTGAATAGTACCACATCGGCCCCAATAGACACAGGCCCACCGGGCATGCCCTGTATGCCAGATGGGCAGTCCAGCCCTGGTCTTACCTGAGTCCAGCAACTGTGGTATGTGGCATTTTGATGCTTAATTCATATTCCACAAATGCAATATTAATCAACACCGTGTTTGGACTAGCGGGGCTTATTGTAAATAAAATAATAATATCAAATAAAATGTTGGAGGGTTTTAACTTGGGCTTCACAGATTTCTGAGCACCGGTGTAGTGCCATCCCTCGGGGAAAACATTTGTTTTTAACTTTTTGAAATTTTGCCCATGCATCACCAAATTTTGCCCCAGGATCTGGGAAATAGCGCCCTCTGGTTCAAAGGCAGTCAAAGGCAAGGAGGGCCAGTATCAGCGCGGTGCGGTGCCTTGGTCAACTACAAAAAAAAAGCAAAGATAACTTGTGGCATGCAGGTCACGTGGATTTCAGTTCCTGGATGGTGGCTCGGTGCTAATCCCGTGCACTTCCACGCCGGATCTCTAAAAAAAGGGAGCGGAATGAGGAAATTGACGAGAGCGAAGTGCAAAACAAACTTGTTGCGGTGAAAAGCAGCTCTGACTGATGCTCGCCTCCTCAGTCCTCACTCCCACTCGAGTCCCTCGCAGAGGCGCTCCTCCACCATGCACAGCAGCCTCTCATCATCATCGGCACCACCATCCTCTTCCTCCTCGCCTGCAGCCATGTCTCTGCTGCTGGTCACGGTAGCGCTGTCCTCGTTGCTCGCCCACGGTGCCCATGGCGCCGGCGCCCAGGCGTGGGGCTCCGGCGTCAAGTACGCCGTCAACTGTCCGGACAGGTGCGACGCGGGGCGCTGCGGCCCCACTCTCGGCTGCGCGCGCACCGTGCTGGACGACTGCGGCTGCTGCCGGGTGTGCACCGCCGGCCGAGGGGAGCACTGTTACCGCACCGTGTCGGGCATGCACGGCGTCAAGTGCGGACCGGGCCTCTTCTGCGAGTTCTACAAGGACGAGGATGATTACGGGGATGAATATGGCGTGTGCAAAGGTAACGTTTAACTCATGGGGCACATTACACCAAAATACTGCAGGATGTGTTATTGATCTTCAAATTCCATTTTATTTTGTTGTTTTGAAGTTATACCACTTCCCTTATACCCGTAACTTTATGTAAATGCGCACATTAGAGTTTATTTTAGATATAGGTTATATGTACAATTCAAGTGAGCATTAGTTAAAAAAAAAAATCAAAAAAAATTAAATAAAAAATAAAAAAATCACAAAATAAAAAATAAAAAAAATCTGCCCATACAAAAGATGCAAAATGTTTTGGTTTAACATTGAATATTTATTATGATTGTCTGTTGAGTAACTCTAAACTACAAAAGTTGTTTTTAACATTTTATTACAGAACAAGTATTGCTAAATTGCATCTAATATTAAAACTGAAAACTCTGTACAGTATACTGGGAAAAAAATATATAATTTCCAATATTAAAAAGATAACCTAAAAACAAGTATTAGAACTGTCAAATATTAAACTAATTTTAAATATATTGATTTAATATATTATAAATGAGTTCTGCTATGTTAATGATCTAAATTGTGTCAATTATTAATTACAAAGCAAATTCTGCATTTTAACTACTAATTTTAATATTTTATTCCAGCTCTAATAACAGTTTCAATTTTATGTAAAATATTCTAGGAAATATTATAGACATGTTTTTTATATTTCAGTTGATTGTGTTTGTTATTTTATAATTTAAAATGTTATTAGAAATATTCTAAAATATTGTTTTAAATGCTTCTAATATTGTAATCAGAATATTTTACTCCTGATATCAGAAACGGCTTCTAATATTGTAATTAAAATATTTTGTAAATAATGTAAGTTGTCCTAAATATTAGACACTGCTAAATTTGAATCCAAATATTTTTATTTAAAAATATTCTAAACTAATGAAAAACAGTTGACATTTTATTGAAATTATTTGTTTAAAAATGTAATATGAACTTAAAAAAAATAATTTATCGGAAAATCATTATTTTTTATATATATATATATATATTTTTTTTTTTAATAAAAATGTATTCTATAGCTAAATTGTATAGTATTAGAAAGCTGTTTTATCAAAATATTCAAAAATATATAGCAAAGTAATAGAATAAGTACAGTATTCTAATATAAAACAGTAAAATATTGATTTAACAATATTGTATGATGTAGCTTGCGGTGGTGCACAATTCATCAAGGCACAATTGTTGATCCATCTTAGTGCAGGTGAACTTTATAAAGTTACTTGGATTGTTTAGGCCTTCAAAATAAGTAAATAAACTTCAGTGCTATTTGTTTTGTCTCTTTCCAGACTGCCACTTTGGCACCTATGGCATGGAGTGCCGTAAAACTTGCAGCTGCAAAGGCGGCGGCCTGTGTGACAGGGAGACAGGCGCATGTCTCACCCTTCGGTTCTTCGCCAAATTGGTCAGCAAGCTCAAAACGGAGGCTCAAGGTGGAGACGAGGGTTCGGGAGAGGTTCAGTACTCGGATCAACTGGCAGCAAATATATCCAACGCTTCCAAGCGGCTCAACCCTCGCTGACCACTGCATTCAATCAGTCATACATTCTTTCAGTCATTCATTCAGTCAGTGGAAATGTAGCATTAACTTATAAGAACAGACAGGGCTTATTTTATTATCATCTTCTTGACTGCATGTTGATTTTATTTATATGGTTGATAATATCACCTTTTTACTCTTGATTTTCCAAATGTATATTATGCCTTCAAGTGAGAGAAGAGGATGTATCATTTTTCATATGTATCATCTCGACTGTATTTGTAAGATATCAAAATGTAAAGAATGGTCTTGCAATTAAATCCAATGTGATCAACAAGTGTTGTTTGTTAACCTGATTCTGGACGTGTCTTCTGCTGCAGCAAAACAAAAATGCACACAATATGTTGTATTTTTATGCAGTATTTGATCCTAGAAGAAAACATTTGGTAATATGTTGTTTAACTTGGATATTGTTAAACTTGGATAAGACTCATTGGAACATAAAATCTGATTTATCAATTTTCACAAATGACAGTTCAATTAACATGTTAATTGGTATCATTTCTTTCAATTAAGTCTCAGCTCTGTTGTTATTGTTTTTGCCAGTAAAGAAAAGAGGCTTGCTATTCGTAAACACAGTGACTTTTTTTTTTTTTTATACGAAAAACAAGTCCAAAAACCCTGGTGTGCTAATAGACTTGAATCCGATATTCAGCAGTCATATCAAATCAGTCACCAAAACAGCCGTCTACCAGCTGAAACCATCCAGAGTGAAGGGTTTCATGTTCCAAGCATTCCAAGTGCAGCTCATTTATGCTTTTATCTCAAGTCGACTTGGTTATTGTAACGGAGAGCATCAAACACCTGCAGCTCATTTGAAATGCTGCAGCTTGGGTTATGACCAGAACAAATAGATTCCAAGTCAGACGTACTAGAATAGATTTAGAAGGTTTGTGAATTTCTATAGTTTGGCAGCTCTGGATATAGACTAGACTTTAAAGCTATTGGCCTATACATCACTCTTTGTTTTAGGTCTACGATACACTGAAGAAATGCTAACACCATATCTGTGCTTTGACAGCTGCACATTCAAGTCAAACTGTGGCGCTCAGAATGTGAAGCAAACATGGTGGAGCAGTATTTAACTGTTATGCTGCACACAAATGAAATAAGCTGCCAACAGAAGTCAAATCAACCCGAAATGTGAATATATATATTTTTAAATTCAGGTTAAATGTACTTTTTTCCTTCTCTCTCTTCTGGCCTATGATTTAGCTTTTTTTGAATTAGTTGAATAAAACATTGTTTTATAACATACATTAATATTTCTAAAATCATGGGAAAACATTTTTAATATATTCAAACAGATATAATTTGTTCTAAAATGTAATTAAATATTTAACTGCTCTTGCATGTATGAAAATATTAGAAACACTCATACTTCATGCTAAAAATATTCTAAAAGTGCAGGTGTAACTTGTGAAGTAAGATATAACATATAGGACAATAAATGTTCTATAGGTTGTTTAAGATGAGTGTCTGTAATCAATATTACCGCATGACAACATATTTAATATTCACAGTATATTTTCACCACTGTCTATTCCCAGTATGACCCAAAAGTTCAAAACGCTATGGAATCCCACAACGGTGTCGAAAGCCTCACCTCAGACTCTTTAAACACGTACACAAAAATGTTTGTGCCGCATTCGGCGTGTTTATTTCCTGCACTTCCTGACACCTGTGAAAATGGCCCTTCTTCCTGTTGTTGTTGTGTCTGCCCAGGCCGGGAATTCAAGAGCAAGTGACACTCCGAAAAAGCTAGGAATTTTTGTCACACGCACACACACATAAACACCAAATAAGGTCCTGTCCTTTGCCCGTTGGAGTCACGAAAGGACGTTTTTCAATTACTTCTCCCGTCAATGAAATAGAGTTAATTTCAGATAAATTTGGGCTACTACAACAATTTTAGGAAGTCTTCAACTCAGTGAGCATATAAATATATTAACTCCAAAAGTGTTTTGGCCGATGATAGCCAATTGGGCCAACAAAAGGTGTGTTATAAAAGTCCAGGTGATACTCCGCAAACACCTTCCTGTACCATTTCAATTACGTGTCTGACAGCCATCCAATTCAGGAATTTAACTCTATTTTACACGTCTAAAGTCACACTAAACTAGTTGAATGTCATGCAAGTAATTAGACCTCAATTAAGCAAGCAAAAAAAAAAAAAAGCAAGCATCACAGGATATCACGTGTTTTTTATTTATTTTATTTGTTCTTTTGTGGCATTTTTACATTAAGCGGAAGAAAAAAACAATAGAGCCTCCACACCCATTCAAAAATTATTGCAAAACTAAGGTTTTTATTTTAAAAAAAATCAAAACATGCTAATCTACAGATGCAACAATACACTAATATATATATATATATATATATATATATATATATATATATATATATATATATATATATATATATATAATGTAAGTAATTCTCTTTGTTTTATGTTTAGTTTTACAGTAAACAACAGCTTAAACACTTCAATAGCTGCCACAGCTAAATCTAAGTAAATAAAATTTTCACTCAAACTCCAAACAAAAAATCGGCCACACGACGGCATGTATCTCAAAGAACTCATAAGACGGGTCATTCAGGTAGCATTGCATTTCTTTGTTTTTGTCCTTTTTTGCACAAGCTAAAGCAATTGTAATACCTTTAGCAGTTCCCTATAAAGGTGTCAAATATGCTTGCAGGTACATGGAAGCAATGTGGGAGCTTTCGGAACGTTCCCCTCCATTCCCCTGAGAGACGACGGACCGAGGCCTCGCATCCAAACAAACAAAAGGAGCCTAACAAGGAAGGACAATAACAGGAAAGCGTTGGTGAGAAACACGCTTTATGTGACTCCCCGAGCACGTCATACTGCCGCCCATGCTGAAACAAAAGGTGTAAATAACACTGATTTACTGCAAATACATGTCCTGCTATTTACAGTCCGGCCCCGCCTACATGGGCTGTTTATACCAGCAGCAAACACTATTATGAGAACATGGGTTTGTTCTTATTAGTGGACCCTTTGGCCTCATCCTTTGATTTGTCCGGGAAATAAATTCAAGTAAAATAAGATAAAATAAAAATTAAGGTGAGCCAATTCAGGATAACTAGATGAGATGCAAGGAAAGGAAATCAGAAATTAGACTGAGATGAAAGTACGCATGTATGCACGCACGCGCACATTAAAAAGAGAGAGAGAGAGAGAGAGAGAGAGAGAGAGAGAGAGAGAGAGAGAGAGAGAGAGAGAGAGAGAGAGAGAGAGAGAGAGATGATGATGATGACATGTTGATTGGAAAGGCTGCCGAATGAACAATGTTGAGCTCTCGAGAAAAAAAAAGAAGAAGAAGAATAAATAAATAAATAAAATAATAAAAATAAAGAAAAAGAAACTAAAATTAAATAATAATAAAAAAATAACATGACAAGACAATCTAGGATAAATAAGATGCAATTAAACAAAATTAGATAAAATAAAAATGTGATATACTAAAAATAAATTACACAATACAAATAAAGCAGGATAAAATTATTAAATTCAATTGAATAAAAATGATGGAAGATATGGTTGTATAAAATTTAGTATTACTTCATAAGTTCAGGAGTCAAAAATAATGAATAATGAATAATGAAATAAAATAAAACATAAAAATACAAATAGTAAATCAAATTAATTGGATTAAACTGAGATACTTTTGTTTAAGGCTGAATAAAGGAACTACTGTACAATGAAAGAAAATAAAATGATTCATTAAGACTGTAAGACAAGGTAAGGTTTTAGATAAAGCACAATTTAATTAATAAAACAAGACAAGATATGATAGGATAAAATAAAATAACTTTAGCCCAGATAAGACAGAATGAGGGAAAAAAAATGTTAAATAATATACTGTATCTGCTAGGCTATGGCAGTATATATTATGTAGGCTATATAATTGGTGTATACATATTATAAACATTTTTTAATGATTTATTTTAATTTTATTTATTTATGTATTTATTTAACCTTTATTTAGCCAGGCAAAAGATTTAAAACAAATCTTGTTTGCAACTGTGGCCTGACAAGATGCAACACCTCTTGAGGGAAAGGGAAAAACTGGGGATAAAACAATAAAACCACAATAAAACAAATAAAACAACAAACAAAAACAAGCAAATAAACCATGCAAGTAAAATAACATAACCATAAAACAGCTAAACATACACAGTGGTGAAGCATGTGCTAAGGAGTGACAAAACCAATTTCCTAACCATACATATTTTTACATATTTTTATTTATTTACATATTGTACAAATTCTCTTTCTCTCCAAAAGAAATTTTGAGTGATCACTTGCTGCCAAATAGAGTTTGTAGGACTCTGTCCAAAATAACCCGTCATCTAGGATGGTAGCAAACTCATGAACAGTAGCCTATACATATTCATTTCACAAGCTTATTACTCTTGTGTATTAAATCTATCATACAACAGTGCTATCTGCTGGACTTGGTGAAGCAATGTGCCCCTGCAACTTTGTTTATTATTATTTTGGATGTTTATCAAAACATCATGAAGTAGTATGGGGAACAATTAACTTGGATTAGTATGAATGTTGAACTACCAATGCAATGATTCCTAATATGAAATTTCTTTCTTTAGCTCGACAGCGAGACGTAGTTGAATCCTCAAGAGAACATTCTTTTAAACGCTGAGAAACCTTAAGGCGTAATGCTCGAAATCGCCGCATGGGGGCAATATTGCACTGAAAGAGAAACCGTTACTCCACTGAAATCCGCAAAGTAAAAAAATAAATAAATAAAAGTGGGGTGAAAATTGACTGCTTTTAATATTTAGATGTACTTTGTGTATGTTTTTGTTTACATATTATTTTTTAATTGAATAAGAGAGATGAAGTTGCTTTAATGTCAAACTAAGTGAGGAGACGAACTATGATGCATACAAATTCAAGGTAAGACATTCCAAATAAATACAAGTTCACAAGCCACTTGAGAGATTAAAAAGACTCTTTATTGTCAAATTTCTCAACAGGAAGTCTTGCCACGGTCACGACACTGCTCCAGTGGTCACTTGTTTGACTAAAAATGGAACAGTGTTTTCATTCATAATGAAATAGCAGGATATTTGGGAAAAATGCGTTTATTTTTTCAATGTCATAAAAATGACTGGTCAACTTTATCCCCACATTCTTTGGTGATTATGTTTAGATGGCAAAGTGACAAGGTAAAATAGTAGCATCCCTTTTCTGTTACAGCTCTAGCACAACCTGGGAAAGGTGGAAAATACCTGCGATAACTTTGTACTCCCATTTGGTATTGAGACTGTTTCTCAAAACAGCGATATGTAACAAGCTTGGCATTTACAAGCAGTGTAAAAGGGGGATTTATAGACAGGTGATTCCCCACCACTGTCACAAGTCTGATACTATCTCGGAATAAGGAATATTGATGGGTTAACTTTGACACCCATTACGTCAATTGTACAGAAGACCGAAGCTGAGTAAAAGGCAGAAAAATGCCATCCTGTCTCCGTTAGAGCTATGGTGCTATCTCTGAATGCTGGAATTTGTACCCCAATTCCGCAACAGTGGCTTTTTTCAGAACTGCAACATCTGCTTGTAGTAATTGTTTAAAGGCAGTAATAGGGGGGCTTTATACACAGGCCAACTCTGTTACAGATCTGGATACTAATTGGAAGGCACAAAATTGTCTTGTTTTTGCATTTTGGAGGAGGTAGCAAATATGTTATGTTCCATTCCAATCCCACTGAGGAAGACCCTCACAGAAGTCACCCGGGGTCCAAACCTTGCACTTGAAGGGCCATGAGAACAGATGAACCACAGAGACCATTTAAATTCCCATATCCGCCATCTGTGAAGAGAAGATTCATCCAGTCTCATCTCATGCGATATCTCAGTGAAGACCGGCCACCAATGCCCCCGCCCACCCTCACAGCCGGCCTTCGTGGGAGTCACTGAGTGCATCTCCATTTTGCTTACAGCTTCTTATTCACAAGGTCACAAGAATTTCATGTTCCGCATTCCACATCTTGCAAATATATTACGTAAATGTGTTGAGAGGTGATTGTGGACATATGCCCCCCCCCCCCCTAATAATCCTTCCTTTCCTCTTGTGACCTTTCACTGGATTCTTCATTAGGTAGACATGCACCATTTAAAAAGATCCATATACCAAAATGTTGGTCTTTAAATACTTTGTATAACAGCAAACACTTTTAGGCTGTTAGAACACCTCCCCTCACTTAAACATAGTTCCATATCACCAAGATGCCACAAGATGGTACCAAAGCACTAATTTTGTATTAAACAGGGCTTTGGTGCCATCTTGTGTCATCTTAGGGTGTTTCAGAAAATGGCAAAAACAATAACTAGTCAAGTTTTTCAGCAACTAATGGAGGACAGGAAAAAAAAAATTGCGAAGGGGTGAATTTGCGATAGCAAATCGCAAAGAGGTTGAGAAATTAATTAAAATAAAAGCATATTATTGAGGTTGTAGTTTGCTTTAGTAAACAGCTGCACAGCATCATACTGAGAGCTGTTTCTATAATTTTGATCCTTAATAGTCACCTGAACGTGAGGAGAAGGAGCCAGATGGACTGTCATCTAGAGACACCACCAATTGAAGAAGTGACCGACATTCAGAAAACATACCAGTGGCCGGAAAAGGCTGGACTGACTGACAGACAGACAGCACGGAGGCACTGATTACTATCAATCAAGCTTTATAGCATGCTGTCATTCTTTCCGGATTGTCAATATGAAAGGTTTGCATGCGGTTCTATGCCGACAGCTCGCAAGTAAACAAGATGTGCTCTTGTCCTGTTGCTGTGTATTCAGCTGAGCTCGCACCTAAGTGTTCACGGAGTTACCTCATAAATGTTTGCCAAGCTGCACGCATATGCTGTATTCTCTCCCGTAAATACCACAAAAGCTGCGCAGGTTAAAAATAAGATTACCTTAAATCGGCCAAAAGCTGAGCATGCACATTATATGATACCTTTAAAAATAGACTTTTCCCTATGGATGCTGACGTCGGGATGACTTACACGAGTGTCAGGCTGCAGCGTAAGAGTGTGTGTGTTGGGGTGAACATGTGTGTGTGGGCTCCTCCTCTTGGAGAGAGAGACTGTTTCAGCATGCACGCGTTGTGAGAGTTGAACTTGTGGCCACATTTCTCCGCACAGCGCGTCGGCGACGGTGAGATTGAACGTCATCTCCCTTTTCTACCTCCTCCTCCTCTTGTTGTTGACACGGGCTGTCATTCCACACTGGATTTATTTGGGAGAGCAACACCTGGTTGATTATCTGAAGGGTGAGTGATATGCTCTGTTTTTGCTGGAGTGGTTTCAAGAGTGTTTGGTGGTGATGTGGTTCCCTTTTTGTGTGTGGGAATAAAAAAAAGGTTGACACTTCATTAGGCTGACTTGCAAAGATAATAGTCTTGTGTTTTTATTGACAGTGAGGTATTCTCATAACAGTACGTTTTTTATTGTGATTACAGTTTGCAGTAGTGACAGACTGCACACACCAAAGCTTTTACCAATCTCATGTACAACTGTAATTGGGACCAAAATTCCCCTTGTATGAACAGATTTATTTTATTTTATTTTTTAACTTATATGTATCTATTAGCCACTTGTTGCTAGGCAGAATTTCCTGGGACATACTCATTTGTGCCCCTAGACAAAGTTTAAAAAATAAAAAATAAAAAAAATAAAAATTACACAATCTAGGGTATACCAATTTGTGCCTTTATTTTAAATTATTTTTCATGCATTTTTTTTTATATTGTATTAAACTTTGTTTTTTTAATTTTAATTTTTTGGGGTAATATTTGACTAGGCATAATTCACAGAGCTTGATGTGTGCCCTCGGGTCCAATATTAATTTTGTTTCTTAATAATCATTGTATTTTTTTTTTCAATGAAAAACAAGTGCATTTAAAAAAAATTCAAATCATGATTTTAATTTTAAAAGGATTTAAACAGTGTATACTGTAATAAAAATTATTTTTTTTTATATTATTTTAATTGATCTAGCATTTACAGTGTACAACCATTTAATCCACTGGGACCAATAAAATTAATGTTTAAAAAAAATATATTTTGAAATTTGATTTATATAATATAGATTTAATGATGCAACTTGATTGACAAGTAATTAGCACCTGCCTTAAAATTCTAAGGTTGTAATCTGGTTTCCATCCTTGTAGTGTTTGCCTGTTCTCCATACTCTTGCATGGGTTTTCTCCCACATTCCAAAAATATACTACTTGAAGATTCTAAATTGTCCTTTGCTGTGGATGTTTGTTAGTATAGTGTTTTTTTATATATTAAGTAGTTTAATATTATTAAATAATTAATTTAGTGGGGTTTAAAAAAAAAATATTTTATATATGGTTAGCCGGCGACACAACCAGTGTGTAACCTGCCTCTCATCTAAAGTCAGTCGGCGTAAGCTTCATCTTACCCCTGAGCCTATAATGATGACGATCACTATAGAAAATGGATGGATAGTCTTGATGAGCGTCATACATTGTTATTAACTGTGATGTTTAATTTGTTTGGTATTTATTTCATTCATTAAAGTGTCTTTTAGCAAGCAGGGAAAAAAAAACGACCATGACCCTCCCATGTAGCTTAAATGTACATATGTACATCCAACTGGACATCTTCTAGATTTTTCTTCTGCATTCCAATGCACCTGCAGGTGAAACTGCTTTTTTTTTTTTGTTGGTATATACCACCAAATATTATTACAGTTGTTGTGTTGGAGCTCATTAAGTCTCTCTAATGTTAGCCAGCGTTGCTATAAACTGCAGAACAACATTATCAGCATGCTTGTCTTTTTTAATCATCTCACCTGGGTGGGCCTGCTGGGAGTCAGTAAAACATCCTTTTCCTCATCAATTAGCAAATTCCCACCACTTATATAGTAGCTTTTATTTACATGGTTCATTGCAAAGGGTGTAAGGGCCCAATATTTGCATGCTCTTCTGGCATGTTCATGAAATAGTAAGGCACATGCGATGTGTTGAACCCTCCAGTGCCCGGAATATATGTGCAGTGCTCACAAGCTGTGCTGTTGGAAAGCTGCGGAATCAGGTTGCCCATGTCAGCTGCCGTACTCGGCTGTTCCCAGGTCTGCAATAGCTGTTTATTGGTCAAGGCACGGAAACTGTAGTAAAGTGGTGAAGCTGGGATTAGTTAGGCTGGAACATTTGGAACAAGCAACTAGTTTTGATCTATATCTGGTCTTTATGTCCGATATAGCTGCCAAACGTGTGCCTTACCTTGTGAGCTACATCCTGGTTTGTGGAAGATGATGTTACAAATGGATGGTCAGCATCTTTTTGATTATTACCTTCATAGGCTTCACATTTTTGTGGTGTTACTGATGTGACATATTTGTGTATGTTTGTTGGACCGTTGGGTAGTTGGCATCCTAGTTTGAGGAAAATGTAAGGTGTTAGGAATGGAACAACAGTGTCATCCCTTTAAGGGATAGTGTTCCCAAAACTAGCAAACTATTAGGCTATTAAAAGTGACATTCAGATTTGTTTGTCGGACCATTTGGTAGCAAAGCAGCTACTTCTTGGTTTGATGCAGCACCAGTTTGAATCAGGGGTAGACTGTTCTATTGGTAGATGGATGTATTTGGTTCTTCTATGGACTGTCACTGTACCATAGAGCTCAAGTTGTCATCATCAATAGTCATCATCATCATCATCTACAGCCTTACTTGACACATGGTGTTGATTTGCACTTGGTTCAAGATATTCCTGGTTTGAGGATGGTGACATTATGAATGAATGCACCATTAGGTTTTTGTTGGACAATTTATAGATTGTATGTTATCTACCTAGCAATGTAACTAACTGCAACCAAAAAAAAAAAAAAAACATATCAGGAACATTAATTTAATGATGCTCAGTTTTCAATGACAGTGCCCATGGAATTATTACGGTGATTGTGAGTACATTTTGTTTAGATGGCAAGCTACTTCCAGATTTGGAAGAAGACTAACTAACTAACTAACTAACTAACTAACTAACTAACTAACTAACTAACTAACTAAAGTACTGTACAGTATTTTTTTTAAATGGCGCTGATTACATATGTTTCATTGTATACCTTTTTGTTACTCAACATTCTCTCTCGTTCATACAATTTGAATGAAGTAATGCTTTTGAATGTGCCCTGACTGCTTTCCAGAAACATCCAACGTGGCACATGGAATGGAATAAGAGGAAGAGAGAGTGTCGATGATAGAGAAGAGACTAATGCTTGCATCATAGCCAAATGGCTGCATTGTAGACTATGGAGGGGGACCACATGTGATTCATCACACAAGCTAACATTTATCGTTTGCAGGACTTGAACCTTATGAGTCCTCACATCGCCTCATGTGCTGCTTGCAATCATCTAATGACTCACAGCATGGGCAGTAGTGACTGATCTCGGATCAACTCGATAAATCTGTAATAGGTTCTCCCATCGGACGTTAAATCACGTAAGACTGTAATTGTGCTGTATGCGCTGGCCAAGGTGAAGGATCTGTTCTGGGGTTATTTGTGCAAAGCTTGCACGTGAAGTCAGTTCCTCTTTCACATCCGCTAAGAAGCATGGCCTCCTCTCCACGCCAGCAGGAGCAAACTGTTCTCCAAGCTTGCAGCTTTAGTAACCGGGGTTATATTTGTCTTTAACACATGTGGGTCACGGGGGCCCCACTGTGCAAGACTCAAAAGGGGGAGGAGGGATATTTGAAGGGGTTACAGCACTGACAAGCAATGTGACGTTCATGTTTCCTGTACAAGTTGTGCTATTAAGTGATCTGGAGCCAAACTATTCTACTTTGGAAAATAAATCTGAGGCCACAGTTAACATTGTTGCTTAAATGAACTTTTTCATACCAGCACAAATAGAAATTTTACAAGGCATTGAAGGTTTTTTTTTTTGTTTTTTTGTTTTTTAAGTAAAGGCCTAATATTATGAGAAAAGTTGGAATTTTGTGCGGAAAAAGTTGGAACTTCATGAGGAAAAAAAAGTATCTAAAAAAAAAGTATAAAGTCAAGAATGACATAATTATATGAGATTTTTTTTTTCATTTTGTATAAAAAATTAGGTTGGGAATAAAGTCTTTTTTTATATAATCTTTTATGAGAAGTTTCAATTTTATGGAGAATAAAATCATTACAGTACATAAAAAAAAATGCAAAGGGAAAGGGAATGATTCCAAAATATCTAATGAACACAAGCAGCACCTTTATATGAACCAATATTACCTTGTTTTGAACAGTGTAGGGCAGCTTGTGTGGGCCTCCTCTTCCTCACGCGACGCCATTTTGGAACGTCAGAGGACACATTGCATTTTCTCACCACCACTGAGTATAGACCAGACTCAGGCCTCTCTGCCACACACAAACTGACTAACGGTCGTCTTCTCTCACGGAACGAGACGCGACGGAAGGGCTCCCTCGACGCGGCTAAAATGAGTCCAAATTAGCCCCTTTCAAATTGCACCTTCAACGCCACCGCCACAGCCTGGAAAAGGCCTTCTTGTATACAACTTTCTCTCCCCACGGCCACTTCCTGTGGTCACTGAAGATTCCACGGTTTCGTTTTTGTAGCCTTTTTCACAAAACCTTGAACAATTTCAGCATAACTATTCCCAGAATGAAAAGACTTGAATCAGCTCGAAACATTTCTGGAACAGTTTCTCAACGTCTGCAATAATCTGCAAAATGTATAAGGAAGGAAATGCAAGACAGAGGTATCCTATTTCATTCATCCTTCATTCTTTGTTGCTCTTGTTATCATCATGCCATGCGGCATCATGATCAGCATCTGTATTCCCAATGTTATCTAGGGAAAAACCGGTGCCCACTTGGCTGCTCAAGACATATCCAGTGATTGTATTAAATAATTCAACAGACATACGTATGGCTTCATACTCGGACAGATAAATCTATTACCAGAAAGAAACCTGCATCATGGTGTGGAAAGATTTGTGATCCTTACTTGCCATTTTACTGGAGTCCTTGGAATTTATGTTCATTCCTTGGACGAGACACAAATCCCGAATATGAATGTACACTGCCAAAAAATTATGCTTGAAAAAGGCCAAGGAGGTGAGGTTTCATGTTTAAAGAAAATTAGCGACTATTTTCACTTTTTTTTTTTTTTTTCATTGGAAAAAACAGGATACCTTGTATACAAAACAGTATACCCTACCTTTTCAAAAAAAAAAAAAAAGGAAAAATATAAATGTGTCAGTCATTTTTAATGCATAGTGTATGAAAATGTTTTTGACATTTCAAAACACAAAAATTGTTTCATAGTGTAGTTGTGTGAGACAAATGCAAGTATTTTCCTAACTTCATCAGATAAAGAGAAAACAGTGGATTTACATGCTTTCCATTTACCTCATATGTGGGATGCTACCAACATTCATGAGGTGGGAAAAAGGTCACACTTTAGATTTGGCAATCACTGTCGCGACACTTACCACACTTTTATTATTACTTTATTCGTTTACCGTTTTATTTACACCACTTGTGCCACTGCAATTTGGAATCACTGCCGGGCTGCTGCATCTGGTCGTCATCTGGACCTGTGGCTTGTTTGGACTCTCACCAAGCCCAGCTCAGCCGGAGTCACGGAGGCTTTAATGCTGATGTCAGCAGACTTTAAGCAGAAGTCACTCAGCAAATGTAAAGCTGACAATGTGTGTTTTAATGTGGGTTTAAAATGAATGTGGGAGATTCTGAACTTTGACTTTCTTACACTTGAATCTCATCTGGATGAAAAGTTTGTGGGATGTATCAGGAACCCCCAACCTTGTACACGGGGGTATGTCATATATATTTATTTTGTATTCTTGGCAGGTTTGAGTTGCCGTGATGGACGAGCAGTCCCACGGCAGTCTCCAGCATGGCGGGTTGCAGACCGGGGCGGAGGGCCAACATGGGAGGCAGGGTGTCATCAGGTGCGGTTGGCTCAGAAAGCAAGGTGGTTTCGTCAAGACGTGGCACAGCCGCTGGTTTGTTCTACGAGGGGACCAACTCTTCTATTACAAGGACGAGGACGAGAGCAAATCCCTGGTAAGGATGGAAACTCAGTAATCATGGCACCTGAAAAATACCATTCAAACAAGTTGTGGAGGGGTTTTCGTAACTAAAATTAATTATTAAAATTTAATTCTTGTCTCATCTTTGCCCTTACATATTTGAATGTATTGTTTGCAGTTTATCAAGTATATTAAGTGTTTAAGATGCACACCGCTACTGCCAACAGATATTGTGTGACAGGCCATTGTTTGACACTGATGCTGTTGGGTCTGCAAATAGATCTATGAAGTAGAAAGAAAATGCATTCATTAAAACTTCACAAGAAAAATATTGCAATTACATATATATGTATATATATATATATATATATAAAATAAAAATAAAGTCTAGCTGCTCAAATACATAAAACAAATAATAAAACATTTTGTGCTAGGTCTGGTCTCTGACTCCCATTCAGACAATTGTTTGAGAATCAGTGCATATGTGAGCCTAGGGCTCAGTGACTCATGCAGAAAACAACGAGGCAATCTCTTTAGTGACTGTAACCAGGCAGCCGCTTGCAGTGAGCATGCGAAGACTGAACAAAGACGCAGACAGACACACTTTTGGTTCTCATGACAAAGCAAAATGTGGAGAGACATGGATTTATAATCATTTCCAGTTAAACATCACTTCTTTTTTTTTTCTCCCAACATGTTTCCTTTACTGAAACTGAAGTCAGGGCAATGCATGATTTATTTGTTTGCAAATGATGCTCAGGGAAGGAGTTAGCTAGCTGTACACACTTGTGCAACCTCTTTTTCTGAGTTTACTTTTACTTCCTCTCTCAAAAATATATTAAAAAAAAAGTCTTTTGAAATGATTTATTTGAACAGGGGTGTGTAGACTTTTTTTTTTTATTCACTGTACTTACAAATACAACGCTCAGTTTTGATCGACACATCGGAAGAGTCTTGATTTCATAACAATCAAAGTTGAGTGACATTCTTATTGAACTGTTGTTGTAGCTTTTACGTAATGTGTATTGCGTCATTACCTTAAGTTAAACGATGAGTAACAGACTACGCACCGACTGAATCACCAGTGGGATTTAGGTGTTCCACAATAAAGAATGGCGAGAAGCCATTGTCGCTTCAAGGGGTCGTGTTGTGTCCCGCACGCTTGGGCAGCCAAACCTCTCTGAGCAACGCGTGGAATCCCAAGAATGGCAGCCCGATGGAAGCGCGAGGTCACAAGCATGCGTAGGGTAACGGCACGTGTGGGTTTAGCGTCGACATGCCATCTGCCTGCCCTCACTCGTCCACTGAGTTAGTTGCGCGTCACTCACTCTCGAATTTCATCGTACGCGGGCCATAAACAATGCTGGCATTCATTAACGGCTGTGATTATTGCGTGTAAACCTCGTTTTAGTGTGTCTGTGCCAGTGAATTACAGTATTGTTCAGAAATGTGCTCCAAGTTATTATGTATTTTGAGTGAAAAGACAACACAGTGAGGCCTCATGCGGCGAAAATCTTCTGTCCGACCTTGACATTTCGCTATGCTAAACGCAGCTCTGTCTTCAGTTGTCATGCACAATGAAATGTTAACGCCGCTAAACGCAACATGGGGCCCATTATCACAACCTCAGTGTGTATTAAATGGCCGGTTGCCACCTGATGCATCATCACATCGCAGTTGGCAGAAGTGCGCAGATTAAAAGCACTAGTCCATCTTATTTCCGCATTATTCTTCGCACGTAGCCCAAATACAGACGTAACGGTCTGCATGTCCAACAGCCGATGGATGGAAAAGTCCCAGCAGCTTCCTTCATGGTCTGTTTTGCAAATCACATTTAATTTCCATTAGCTCAGGTAGGAACAGCCAAGGAATGTGCTCAAGTGACTTTCACAGAGCTCTGAGTGCCCTTTGAACAGGTTTTCTTGTGAATTGTAACATTATATGCATGGATAACGTTGCGTTCTATAATTGCCTATCATGGATTTTCCTATTTCTTCTGGAACTGTCCAATCAGCATTTTGTCTAAATCCTGGTTCTTCTATGTTAGCCAATTAACAACACCTACTTTGCAGCCAGTCAGTGTTAGCTAATCAGCCACTTGCCATCCTGAGTTATTTTGTAACAGCCAATCATCTTCTTGCATACCTTGCTTCGAACGTGTCCACTAAATCTTGACAACCAAATAGCTCCTGAGTCCTGACCTACTTTCCCACTTTTGTGTCTCACCTTTCCTGGTCCTTTTGCTAGCAGTGACAACCAATCAGCTAACAGCCTCCTTCTTTTTAGTCAACCAACCACTGCCTACCTTCTTTCAAGTCAAACATGCGCTGTTAGAATAGTTAACGAGGCATATTCATCCTTTCTTCAGATGTTGATGCATCTAAGAAGGAAGCGTAGGGAATTCTACCATACTTGCTGCATGCTAATTCTTTTTTCAAACTTTTAGTAGGGTGTCTGAAACGTCAGTGCTTGAGCGAGCATCACATCTTCTCCAAGGACACCT
Source organism: Festucalex cinctus (assembly GCF_051991245.1). Taxonomy (NCBI): domain Eukaryota; kingdom Metazoa; phylum Chordata; class Actinopteri; order Syngnathiformes; family Syngnathidae; genus Festucalex; species Festucalex cinctus. Next base: position 20,988,658 of record NC_135425.1, read on the forward strand.
GTGTCTAAACTTGTGTTGTCCTGTGTCGACCTTACAAGGAAGTAAATCCATAACCATAAAATCAAAAGAGCACTTTGGGCTTAATGAGGTTTTTTTTTTCTTCTCCTATACTTTTAACAAGGTTAAACAAAGACACTGAGAGACATGCTGCACTCAAGAGACCAATGAGTTCTCGTTAAGTACATCAAAGACGTGCTTTTTTTTTTTTTTTTGCAAGGATTTTCACAAGGATTTTCACAGTGCACAGTCGACACGAATAGTGAGCCACAAATCATCAAAACTTGTTTCCTTATTGTGTTTTGGATACTCGCAAACAATGGTAACCCGTGAAGAAGCCATCTAACTTTTCTACCGCAATGGTTTTGACTACTATTTTTCCAATGACTCTTTAATAGAAGGATTTACAGCAGGGTTGTCAAACATAAGGATCAGGCCCGTTATTTTTTGGAACAATGTATTTACAATTGAGCCCCGCTATTTAGGGCTGGCGTGCAAATAGCAAAAATCTGTCTATAACTGATGCCAAATGTTTTTAAGTTATACACCATGATTTTACCGTTCCGGCCCACTTGTTAATATATTTTCCTCCTTGTGCCCCCTGAGTTTGACACCCCTGATTTACAGGAAAAAAACAGGAACTCACTGACATCTCCAAAACTCCCACTGGGTTTGATTTCCTGACTCTGTAACACCACTGAGGCTGGACACCAGTAATTGGCAGATAAAAAGGGGGCTTAATGGTCATCAACTGGCCTATGACTAATGACCAATGACTGGCGGTTCATCAACTCTTATTAACTTGTTTCTCTTTGCAACATTTAATTATTATTTTTTTTTTTTTAAATCCTTTCCAGGATTGATTGGCTTGCACCCTGAATATCATATCTCTCTAAAAGGAACATCTCCCGAAATGGGCGTAACATTAGCCATGCTGCAAGTCAATATTATGTTGGAAAATGCCTGAGTCAACAGTCTTCTGAATATTTAAGGAAATAAATATAACGGCTTAATTCATACAGCCGCATCACTCGGCCTTGGCAGAGGTCTGCCCTCAACTGTACCGCCGCCTTATGTTATGTTTTTATCTCATCAATGATCATCATGATTTCAGAAAAATTATGTTGATGTGATATTTCTTTCCATCAATATTCATCAAATAACCTTTTAAACAATGGACAAAATTTGACTTTTTCTTTAGCAGCATAGCTGGATATTATACTTTATTATTATTATTATTATTATTATTATTTTTTCAGTTTTCACAAAAAGCTGCATGTACAAAATGATGCACACGTTTTCCTCAATGCTGACATGTTCAGTAGCTGATATTTTGAGAAGTTACTAGAATCTGTTACAATAATGCAGAAGATTGTTTTTCTTAAAATTGTCTAAGAAAATCAGTGGTATCAATACATAAAAATCAATCAAATGACATGAAACATCTCCTAACACAACTTTCTTGTGTCACTTCCCAGACAGATATTCAACTCACAAAAATTCAAATCAACTGAAATTTTTGAGTGAGTTTAAGCCGAATGTAGTTTTTTTTTTCCCGAAACACAATAACATTTATTAACAGTACATTCCTCACCTTGAATTTGTGCAGTGTGAAGCACTTTTCTAGATAAAATTCCCACGTTTTGACTACAGAACATCCCTCACAGTCTTCTTGCAGTTTTTTTTTTTCCTCCCCTGTTAGTATTTTTGGACGTTGTCATTATAGCATTCCCCCTTTAAATGACTGTTCCAACATAGCAACAATATACAAACGTTAAAAAAAAATAAAATTGGTCTTTGTGGTCAGGTTTGTGCGGAGCAAACAAAAGGAGATGTCAGTGGGCGTTGTGGTTTAAAAGTATGGAGCCACTACTATAGTGCCAGCCTAGTTCCAAAAGCCACACCCACAAATACATTGAAGCCATCTCTTGTTTCCCGCCTGGTAAAAGTGACACCACAATGAAAGTTAAATGCAAAAAACATTGGTGCTGTTCATCAGTGCATTTTTGCAGATGATGGCCACATGAAACATCCTCGTTCAGTCCCGCTTTTTTATGGCCTCGTTGCTCTGAAATCACCTCATCTGGGGCCTCAGGTAGGGTTTCCACTACTTCCCGGTTGTCACAGTTACGGCCCATTAAAGTGCCTGCCGCAACTAGGACTCCCCTCTGATCTTGTTAACGCTGTCACTGACCCACAGCTTGTCTTCATTAGCATGAACCTTGCTAATGACCTCTATCGATTTGGCACCATGGGGTCTTTTAAAACTCACACTTCAGTCCAAATGACCATAAAGTAGGTCAGAACTTCATCCTGACTGTTTGGACTCAAAACATTCACAGCGTGGGATTGAAATGTTCCATTCTGTTCTTCTTCTTCCTCAGGGAGCCATTTTCCTACCTGGCAACAAAGTTACAGAGCATCCAAGCAGCGGCGATGAAGCGGGGAAATATCTTTTCGAAGTCATTCCAGGTAGGACAAAATCATCCAAGTCATTCAGTTGAATTTACGAAAGAGCAATGTTAATGAAGTTTACTGACAAATGAAGGTCTCCCTTGATTATAAATAAATGAGCCAAGGCAGCATATTACTATGACACAGCATCACACAATCAGAATGCAAATAAATGTCAGCACCAGTGTCTGGTATGACACATAAAAATCTTGATAATGGACAAATTCAGAATGTAAAAACGTCCTGTAGCAGTCCACAAGGAGATTTTTTTATTATTTTTTTCAAGCCATTTCCTCAGTTTTCTGAAACGCCTTGGTCAAATGACATGGAACGAGTTGTTTACAAGTGGCGCCATTAGAAAACGTTTTTTGCTAGCTGAAAGAACATGTGGCGTCATGGTGAATTGCTTTCAACACAACACACAGGGAGAAGTGAGTGTCGAGTGTTAAACTTCACATCCCTGTCTCAGCATTGCGGAATTCCCTTCCAAACTGATGCTGTTCGAACTGCAAACACTCACACCATGCTAAATTCCCTTACCCACAGACACATTATAGCCTCTATTGGAGCTCTGATACTACCTCTGAAGGTAGTATCGACTTTGTCCCCTAATTTGTCCCCATTTTTTAAAAAGCAACAGAAAAATCCTCCCAATGTTTGCAGTGTAGAAGTGCACTAACGTCATATTAAGAACTATTTTGTTACCTTATTTAGCTACTTGTAAAGTGTATGTTTCCTTGTGCTTTGAATCTAAAAAAAAAAAGAGATAATTGGGGTTTGTTTTTGGAGTTTCTGCTTCATTGGTCTGAGAAGTGAAACTGCATGAGGCCACACCCAACCTCGTCATTTAGGAAATAGGCTGAGTGTGGCCCAATACTGCAGTCAGAAGGATTTTTTTTATGTAAATATAGTGTGAGGCAACTGTTTATATAGTTAAAAAAAAAAAAAAAAAAGTGATCACATCTTCAGTCTCACTTCCTTCTTTCCAGGTGTCACAATACAGCATGTTCTTTCTATCCTGTTTTTGATTGAATGCTGGTGGCGGGCCGAAGCCTCAAATAACCAAATTTGGTCTGTTTTCATTTTTTCCACAAATCTGTACTATTGATTTGTTTCTGTTTGGTTCTTATTTATTTATTTATTTATTTATTTATTTATTTATTTATTTTACGAATTATTAATCAACCTAACGTGTTAAAAATAGCTTGATTTCTTTGAAAATGCAATGGAAATGTCTTTAGTTTTTTGTTTGTTTTTTTGTGGATGGAGTTGCGAATTCCAGTAATATGTGGCCACTGCATCAACTTCACACCTGTGCTGCCTTTATATGTCATAAGCATATATTTTCCACTGCATAGTACCACCTCATGTCAGTTCTACTTGCTTAGGCTTGATGGACTCAGTTTTGATTTTGAAAATGCATTTTGGATAATTGTTTAAACTATGTCGCATTGGATGGATTGACGAGACAAAGAAACAATACAGTAGAGGAAAACAAGGTCTCCTGTAGTTACTTCTCAGGAAGGCAATGCAATTTATCTGACAGGAGACTGTGGCCAGTGAGAATATGACTACAAAACATAATGTTGGAAGTGTCCAGGCTAAGCTAACACGTGATGGTATTTTTTGTCATTTCTAGCTGCATAGCTTTAAATGTTATGACAACAAATCTGCTTGACCACCAAGCCAGAAGCAGTCCTTTCAAATCATTAGTACCTGGTAGTAACTGATTTTGAAAATGGAAAGCCATCATTAGTGTCATCTTGGTCGTTTTTTTTTTTTTTTTTTTTTTTTTTTTTTAATAATTGAAGACTTATTTTCCTACATTCATGTCCTCCTCCCTCTGCAAACTACCAGGACTTGTTTACGCCATCCCAAATCCAGAAAACACGTCTTGTTATGAGGAGGTGAATAAAGAGGTCTCAGAGAAGCAGGAATGAAAGGAAAAAGCACAACACATTTATTCCACTGCTCTGCTGCCGTGCAGAAAACAGAACGGGAAGTGATGAGGGTGGCGGGAGGGAGTGGGGGCATATGTTGATGACTTTCCGAGGGAAAGGGAGAAAGTCGTACAGAGATGTCTGTTGTCTCGCAGCTTGACGTCGCCCGAGGCTGGAATCATTCTGCTTTGTATTTTTGACTCTTTCAGTAAAGTTTTGGAAAAGTTCCCGAAATTCACCTGCGCTCGCTTGCGTTCTCTCCCTTGTTCACGTTCCGCTCATCTTTCCTCCCACATCTGGATATGTGTTTAATCTGTGCACAGTTCAAGGCAGGAAAACGTGGTTCTCGGGAAGCTAATATTTAGACTACAATCTCAGTTAAGTCTTTAGCCCGTCTATCTGTCTGCGGGGCACCGATGCAACCGTGACATTCTAGTCATGTTGGAACAAGCTGGCCAGATGTTGAGCATAAGAGGGAAGACATTGGACGTGTACAGTATGGTATGCATACTGTACTTTAAATGTTGCAAATGTGTTGCACTTGCAACGTCTTCCCAATAAAAAACAAACAAACTTGTAATCCACTTTTACACTTGGCGTTTTACCGCCTTGGCAATTTTCCGTCTTCAAATGTAGCAAATTTCTGCCTTCTGAAGTAGTATTATAAGATCAGCAGAGGAATGACCTCACCTCTCACCATCTAATTTTCTGATTGCGTGATGCTGTATCGATATGCCAAGTTTTGCGTAAAAGGCAAAGTTGGTTTAATGCCAGATTTTTGCAGTACTGCAACACTGCGTGAAAGAGGTGTGACTTTAATCTGACTTTTCTGAGTCCTGCATCATAGCATCCCACTGATGGGGATCGGGTCTTGTAGTTTTATCTGGTTCATCTGTCCAAGAATGTCAGGTATTTGTGAGGTCGGGAAAACAAGGAACAGAGGCAATCTTCCAACGCTTCAAGGAGACATACGGTATTGTTATGGGTAGAAAAACTTGAGGGTGGTCATTATGCATATTGGCCCCACTACAGATTACTGCCAATGTACTTGGTTGTTTAATTTCAAATTTGATGGCTGGGCAGGCACTCCAAAGACTCACTAGTTATTTGAATTCAAGCCTATTAAAAAAAGTTAATTTTCCATAATTTGCTCCCTATAAACAAGATGCCAATTCTCATGCATTAACCTCTCTAAAAAGATGTGATTCATCAGCACAGGAAGCATCCCCTGCTGTGTTGTCCCGACCTCATGACGATAAAAGTCCAAACGTTTTGGCTGTGTCTGGTCTGAGTTCACCGTGTCACAACGCCCCCCCCCCTCATTCCTTTCCCATTCCTCGAACCATGAGAGCCTTTTGTGGGTCACGTTGCCGTGCGTAGGCGAGCAATAAAATCTGTTTACGGGGAGAGGTTGGAAAGTTACAAGTCTCTCCTGGGTTTTCCTTCCAAACTTATAAGTCAGTTAAAAGTAAGTAAGCCTCATTTTCTAAGAGCTCTGGCTTGTGCTGGAGTGATATGAGGATACAGATGCCAAATAAAGCCAAGGGTGTCCTCTTGTGGACATCTCAGGTACTCCAGCCTTTATGGAAGGAAATGAAAGCAAATACTTAGTAAAAGTTTAAATCACAGAGCAACTCGTAATTAAAAAAAAAAAAATTCTTTTTATTTTATTTTATTATTTTTATTTTTTTTTTACATTTTATGTGACTGTGAATGCTTTTAGGTTGACAATATCAAACGATCACGACTGTACTAGATTTATATATGAGAGTTCAGTAGTGGACATTTTACATTTTCACCAACATCAACTGGTATACAAGGTTTGATGTTTACTTTTTAATCGCATAAGCAATTTTCCCGTGGTAATAAAGTATGTCCAGTTCCGATTAATAGATTGAAGCCCCGGTGGAGTGATCAGTGAAGCATATCAATCACTGTGCCACTGACGTTTCAGTGTCACGCCGCCTGTGGATGAATAAATAAGTCACTTTAAATAGCTGACACACAACCACTGAATTCTGTCGACATGATCGGATGCTGAAGTAAGCAAAAATGACCGTTTCAGTTTGTTAAGTAAAATGAAATGGTAGTAAAGACAATCACAAAACATATCTAATATTGAAGATGAAAAAAATATGAACCTAAAGACCAAGGCCCCTTTTAATTCCGGGGAGAAAAAAAAAATCTTTGATCTGTGTTTGCCAGTTTCAGAAAATTTAGTATTTATTTATTTTTATTTATTTTTTTGCTCAATTTATCTACTTGAATTGACAACTTTTTAAATAAAAAATTATTAGATAATATGCTCGATAATTATTGTATCCTCTTTATTATAGATAATGTATTATTATTATTATTATTATTATTATTATTATTATTATTATTATTATTAAAATGTATTTTACACTAAATTTTCTTCATATAACTGGTAGTCTGAATCTTCATTTAAATTAAGTCGAAATTTAGTTTATTCACAGTGACAATGAAACATGTCGGTGTCATGCAGCATTCCAAGTGTCTTAAATTAAATGTCTGTCAAATGCAAATGTGTTGACATACATGCATTCCACAAGGAGAATGCGAGTTAGCAGCTACATGTGTTTGCAGTAACACGGCGTGATGAAGTAATTTAATTAGCATTCCCGCAGTGTGTCGTAAATCTGTGGGGCTGAATTTGAGCTGTGGTGGCAAGTTGTGAAATTGATTTTGTGGATATGATGTCTTCCTGCATGTTGAGGTGTGCGGTGCACGCGTGAAATTTATAAGCCGGCGTGCTCGGAACCTCGGGAAGGACTCAGACATATCTGGCGGCAATGAGTCTTGTAGCTCCAGCCGCTACTAATTTACAAGGCAGACATGGCTTCAAGCTAACCTCACCTAGCATCACGTGTAATTATACTCTACTGCTGTCTTATTTATGTACTCCCAGTCGCAACCTGCTGTTGATAACTCTTCCCTCATATTAGCGATTTGGATTTCCTACTCATTTGTTTGTGTGCAGAACTGAGGTCACAAGTCAGAACAGTTCTGTGTTTAGGTAAGTTAAGTATCAACATGGACCTGAAATTTTATAAGGAGATCTCTATCAAAACATATTTCTCATTTATAAAAGTAATTCAGCCTCTATGTCTTATGTAAGGAGCAGAATTTGGACCCCAAAGCAGACAATACATGGGAATTGGGAAACAAGAGTCTTTATATACAAAAATACAAAGTAACAACAGAAGAGCATGGCTCGATTCAGAGAAACTTCAGCTGAGGTAGCTCGACGTACTGACAAAAGTGTCATTCAGTAACTCTTGTTGGGGCAATGCACAATTCTAGATTTATTGATGTATTTGTTTATGTCTAGAATTACTTGTTTTGTATGAAACACATTATTTACAGTATGGGGCAAAACATGCCTAAAATTGCTAATTTATTTTTCAATTTTTTATTTTTATGTATATGAAAAATTTAAGATCTTGGCCACAAATTATATCTCTTGTTCTTCAATTCTGACAAATTGGCTTCCTCGCTATAGGTAAGGCACTCAGCCACACACAACCTTAAAAAAAAAAAGTGAGAATGGACATTAGCTTACATTGATTTTTAAATCATAGAAGACAATTTGGGCAATGTATTTTTTTTTTTTCAATTTATTTAACTTTTTAAATTAGTAAAATAATCATGCAAAACTGTATTTACTAACTTAAGCCATATTGTTACTCTACGTTTAATGTGACAAAAATGTGTCACTGTCAATAAACAGGAAATAGTCCACACAATGCGGTTGATGTTGGGGAAGAACGATGTATTTCTTCTCATCCGTGATCCGATAAAGTGCATTCCAGGCCGTCTTCTTCCTGTCTTGTGTGCATCGTGTGAGAATGCGGCTTCCTCTGGAAGAAATGCGTGACGGGATGTCCAGATGGCTTACATAAGAGTCAAATCGAGGGGCTTGCTATTTGACAGTCAGGCTGACACTGTAACCCCCCGCGTATCCCTGAGCACATTACACTCTACGCACATATCAGGTTAGCCAGGTCACATTTTTTTTTGGTCTGTTTGTCCAACACTTGAATGTTTACACCGACGGTATGTAAACTGGTCCGGCTGCATAAATATTTGGACGTCTCCCCGTTTCCTTTTTACATCCGCTCGCCAACAAGTTATTACTGCCGCTGTGGAGGTTCTGTTTTTATCGATGGTTGTTTGTTACCTTAAGGAATTTTTGGTGTGGTTTCTGGATTTTTGCAGAATCCGATTTTCTTGTTTGTTTTTTTAAAATAAATTTTTAATTTCTCCATGAAAATGCTGAGATTTGATTGGCATTTGTTTATGAGCTTTTTTGTCTGTGGATCCGGTTGAAAGTGCAGATCGTAGATTTTTGTGACATCAGTTTTGAAATTTCCCTTAAATTTGCTGTGTCCTTGTATACTTTTTTTTTTTTTTTTTTTTATAAGCAGGATTACATCAGGTCTAAGATGTGAAACCTGGATTTTATGCGTGGTGTCACAGTTTTTAACAGTTCCTTAATTTCATAGTTATGCTGAGAGCAGGATTATTATTAAATTTATGTAATTATTTATTTATTCATTTTGTGGATCCAGTTTATAGTGCAAATTTTGTATTTGGGTGGGCAAAATTGTCAACATTTTGCTTCATGACTTGATGAAACTGTTTAGTTTTTATTGGCATTTGGGAGCAGGTTGTAATACAGTAATGTTTATTTTTTGTTTGTTTGGTTTTTTTTGGGTGGGAGACATTTTCCATAATTTTGCAATGGAAATGTGACGTTATTATTGCCGTCTGTGATGCAAAAGACACTTTTAACCTTTTTTTCAGTATGGATCCTGTTTATCATTTGGATGCTGGCTTATGCAAAAAACACCAAAAAATATCTGTGGGTTTACTTCAAAGTGTGACTGTGTATTTTTTTTACATCTCACGTTTTGTTTTACATTTTCTGCAACATGTCGATATCTTGTTGCTGCTTGGTTGTGAGTAGGATTATGCAAATTAAAAAAAAAATGTTTTCATGCAGCTGCCAATTAAGATTTGAGTTCTGGATTTTTGCCAAGATCTGATACTCTTAAAATTTTCCATGTAAATTTATCAGTTTTATTGCCATTTGTGAGCAAAAATGATGCCAAAAGTGCTAAATATTGTTCAAAGTGCAAGTCCTGTTCAATTGGAAGAACCTGGATTTTTTTTGAACTGATTATATTTTTGACATTTGTCCTGCTTTCTTAATAACAATGTGATTTTTTTTAATTGCTTTTATTGTTAATGAGGCAAAATACTGTTACCCATTTTTCGCTGAGTATCCGGTTTATAGTATGGATGCTGAATCTTTGGGACATTTCATTTCTTATTGAAAACAGCATGAATCCTAATGACAAATGTCAAGTCTATGTAGGTGATTGGTTACAATTTGGTACCGTTCCAAATTATGATCCCTCATTCTTGGCGGAGGTCTGCATTCGACTGGATTGCTCTTAAATGAAATCGCCCAGATTAAAAGTGACTAAAGGGAGCACTGAGAAGATTGAAAAAGGGATAATAGGGTCATCGAGAACCTTCGTGCAAGAGTAATAAAGCCCAGTTTCTTACCCCATCTTGGTCTACCAGTAGCAGCAGCGGCAGCAGCCTCGGAAACCCTGCATGTCTGTATTTATAGAGCGCTGTGGATGAGTCATTTGGCCAAGTGCCTGCTCCTGGTCTGCCAGTTTTACAGGTCCCCACTTTGGGGAGGGCTGCTTGATTTACGACGTGACTCCCTCCCCGCAGCCCTCGTTCCCGCCCTCCCCTTCCCTGCACCGGCTTCCAGCCTCCTCACCCCTCTAACTTCCCTCAGAGACGAGCAACGTAGGCCACCTTCGCTCATTCTCTCTGCTCTCTGGACAAAAAAAAAAAAAAAAAAAAGTTTCTGGGAAGGAACGACTTCCTGAGGGGAAGCAGTCTACCCTCGGCCTGACCTCGCGTTTGCCGAACGCTGCAATGAAGTTTTTCCCACCCGTGAGAGTTGTCTGCAAAGCAGGAGCTGTATGAAGACGCCAAGTTGCAAAGAAAGGAAGGAGGACAAGAGTCGTAGTCGGGAAAAGAAGAGTGAGTGTTGTAGTAGTGACAGAAGGCGGCGGGTTTATTTGTGGCGTGGGACAGGAACCGATGAAGAAGTGGAACTGGCGGGCCGGGGGTCAACGACACCAGCGACGGGGCTCGTCTACGTCTGCAGCCCATGGACCTGAACTCCAATCCAGGTTTGTCTCTTTGAGTGATGTCTGCGGACAGGTTTACATTCGGTTGGGACTGTTTTATTGCTCATATAATTAGACTTTGGACTATTTAAAGTTGGAAGTAGACTGATGAGTGGAAGGAGTCCAGTCCACTCATCTAAGAGGCTACTTTTCCGACGATATGGTATTTTGATCGTAAACATATTATTGTATCCTCTGTGTCGAGCCTGGAAATTGTCGAATTCCAGAGCATGCATTCATTGCAGCGCTACAGCTTGTGATGCATCTGTTTTGTATGGTGACGATATCTCCGCAGCAGACATCTGCAAAATGTGTACTGAGAAAATATTTCAGTTGTCAGTGGAATTTCCTTTTCTGTGCGATCCTTTTCTGATGCATTGAATTTATAACAGCAAGTGTCTTCATCTGGCAGTTCTATGCTTTGCTCAAGAGCACCATGGCAACAGTGTAGCAACGACTCCCAATTTCCATATCTTGGGTGATAGCATGTCTTCAGCTTCTTTGATCCTTGCTTTGACGCTCTGTCTCTCAGTCAAGTCATTGTATATTTTAAAGGCCCAGCTGAGCCTTTATTGCCTTGCTCAAGGTTATCCAGTGTTTCAGAGCCTAATTTCCTTATCTGGGTTCACAGAGGGTCTTCAACTTCATTGGTTCTTAGTAAGTCGTGAGAGGGTGATTTTCCAGTTGCCAGACAAGTCATTGTAAACCACACAGGCCCAACTAAGACTTCAAGGCTTTGCGTAAGGGCACTGCATCGGTGTTTCAAATCTAATTTCCATATGTGTGAGGGTTTTCAATCTCTTTGGTCTTAGCGGTTATCAATACTGTGCCCTTTCATTTCACAACTAAGACACTGACTAGTCAATATTCAGGTTAAGGTCAGAATTCCGGTTTCTGAAACAATCGAGGCAGCACGTTCACATGTGTGGCGGACCGTGTTATTCTCGTGTACATGGTCATTCGTGCTCGATTGAAATATCCCGTTCGAACCGTGATGCGTGGACAACGTAATTACGTAAATAACGCTTTTAACTTATTACGTTCAATAAAGACATTCTATTTATTCACCACACTAAGTAAAGTATTCGGCTTCCTCCTCACTCCAGAAGTGTGGTTCTTTGGTGCGAGCGTCATGTTTGTTTACACTGGCTTGAGTATTTCCAGTGGGTGACACGCCAGAAGCACAGACTTATATACTTGTATAATGGGCACAAACGAGTGGGACGGAGCTGCACATACAAGTTGTTACTACAAAGACCAAAATTCCATGCGAATTAAAATAAGCGAAGAAGAAGAAAAGAAGACAAAGAAGACTATAGAGAGCATGCGCACAGCGAAAAACAATGCACCGTTCAATCGAGGTGTTCCGAATGTGTTTATATGTGCAAGAATTCGGGTTTTGAAATGGGTAACCTAGGGGTCTTATTCGGGTTTTTAAAAACCAGAATAAGAGCATATTTGGGTTATTCAGAGTATTTTGGTCCTTTAGAGAGTATTGATGCAGACCCAGGTAAGACACCGTAGACCTTAAAGTCTCAAATGAGTCTTCAGTATCTGATTCAAAGGCACATATCACCCTGTCCCAATTTTATTTTTTTAAGTTTTACAGTCTGATCCCCAAACTAGTGGGCTAATGCTCCCAGTAATGTCTGTGACAATGTTCTGCAGCATCACTCTCTCTCCAAAATTCCAAAGGCTCTCTCTTTCCATGTGACAGGTTCTCTCCAGGTCATGGGCTACACTCTTGTATGCACATCATGAACATCAAGGGGCTTAGCAAACTGCCCTGGGGCTCTCCGGTGTTGAGTGGAGGACTTGTGAGTTGTCTGCACTCTTGTTTGTGAAGTCTTTCATTCAGTTTTGTGTCTTAAAATAACATGAAGGAGTTGCTCATCACAGCAGTTTGCAACTATAAGCTCCTAAAACCACACATGTGGTTTAAATGCCACTCGAGTGTGTTTGTAGTCCAAGTATGCAGCTTTAAGAAGTCTTGCCCAAGGACTAAAAATCCAACATGAGTTAACAAAACAAAAAACAAAAAAAAACATCCAACTGTCTCATGTGTCACTTTGCTCGAGGCAGACTAGTTCATGCTGAAGAGATAAAGAGCTTATTTTAAAACAAATTGAAGGTGCTCATGTTTATGAGTTAATGAATTATGACAATGACATTGATTGAGTTACTTTGTTTTATCAAGCGTACAATGTTAATTGATGCTACTTCCCTCAATTTGACCAGCTGAAGAGATCTTGATCCAGATCTTGAGTCAGTATCTTTGCTTAAGAAATTGGTTGAAGTACATTTTTGGGGATTTGCGGCACCACGAGAAGACCTAAACGCAGGTAGCATAATAGTTAGATTCCAACCTGCCTGACAGACGAGCTAGCGTCTAGCCTAGCGAAGAGCTGCTGGCTTTACTGCCTGCATTCTGATTATCACCCGCCTGTGACCCTTTTTTTTTTCTGCTCTGATCCAGCCAGCGCCGCTTTGGTCGGCTTTGTCAAAGAAAACAACAAGGATGTGACGCGGCGGCGGCACAGACGGGGGTTGTATTTGGCGCGTTAGCCAAAGTTTGACTCTCACGTGTTAAAAATGATGGTGAAAGATGCAGACACAGGCCTCAGTGTCGAATCCACCTGCTGTAATCCCCCATGTCAGTCACTATGTGGCAATATGAAGTGATGAGGTCTACTGAGTAACGAATGTCAGATTTCTCTCTCTTTCCATCAAGATAATGTGCCTTCTTGACAGGCCCTTCAGTAGCTGAAATCAATCCAGCAGATGAAAATGTTGATTTACAGTCCCTGTCACATCGCCAGACTTAAGTCATTACTCAACAAAAGTGTGTGAAATTGATCATGCACTTTACTGCTAATCTTTTAGTTTCTCACGGAGGAGAATTCAGCTGGTGTGCTGATGTGCAACAATTTGTTACAATAAATCAGGAGGTTATGGGGCCTTTTCTTTTACAAAAAAAAAAAAAAAAGCTTCAAAGGGCTTTCAAAAAGAGGCTCAAACTACCAATTTTGGCTTTGGGGAGTGCAGGTGTGCATCTGGCCCAGGGCTGTCATCAGTGCTGAAAGGTGATATTCGCACGTATTAGTAAGCGACTTGTCTGCTCCTCGTCTTCGGGATGCGGGTTCACCTCACACGCTGGGCTGCTGACATATTTGTCGAATTAACACTGATGACAGTTCGCCCTGCAACACATTTTAGGTTGAATTGAATTCTGTATATGAACTACTGAATACATGCACACAAGACACATTTTTGTCCTTGAGTGATGTGTACTTTGAGTACAAATGAGTGTCTGCCATAACATGACACGCCACATACTGCACACAACTGTGGGATGAAAATACTGAGTTGTCCTTTTAAGAGTTCTCTGGTGAGGACAATTGCGGTTTTCCCTGTTGCACTCGTATGCGCCACTCCTTCCAAGAAGCTTCCAATGAAGTGTTTGGATCGCTGATGTTCAAGTTCCAGTGACAGCAGCTGACAACAATCTGCCAAAACCCTTAAGACTTTAAAGTGGATTTATTTAGGTTCTCCGAACATAATCTAACCCAGGTGTCAGTAACCTTTCCTAGAAAAAGTCATTTTAGGTCAAATAAATCACAAAAAATGTGTCTGGAGCCACAAAACATTTGAATATTGTGATAATGGAAACAGTGTGTTAGTGTTAGTCTAATGTACTGAGGGCCCCAGTGCTAATTAGAGGTGCAACACGTTTTTTTCATATATTTTTAGATATTTCTGCTTTTCTGTCAAATCTGACATTTTTGGCAATTTTTTTGGACAAACTATGGCAATCTTCTGCCTCTCTTCTTATTTTTTATTTTATTTTTATTTTTGGGGGACATTTTATGGCTATTTTTTTACATTTTTTCTGCCTTTTTTCCTTGCTATCAATTATCTGACATTTTTGGCAGTTTTGTGAGCATTTTATGGATATTTTCAGGTTTTCTTCTTTTGTTTTTAGACATTTTATGGTTACTTTTTGAGAAATTTCTTTCCTGCCTTCTCAAATCAATTTGCTGACATTTTTTTTTTGGCAATTTTGTGAACATTTTATGGCCATTTTTGGGAATTCTTTTTGTTTTTGAACATTTTAAGTCTACTTTTTGAATGTTGAATGTTGTTTGAATGTTTTTCTTTTCTGCCTTTTTATTCAATTGTCTGTCTTTTTTTTTTTTTTTTTTTTTTGCAATTCCAAAGACATTTTATGGGATTTGTTTCTTTTCCTCTTCCTTTTGGACATTTTATGGTCCCTTTTTGGACATTTTTAGGTAATTTTTAAAACAACTTTTCATCTACCTTTCGTCTCTCATTTTCTGACAACTTCCAAATTTGGAACTTAATGTTTGAATATTTAATAATTCATTTTTTTTTTAAATTTAAATCATTAATTCATTTATATAATATTAGAGAGGGACTAAAGAGCAACATGTGGCCCCAGAACCACAGGTTGCAGACCCCCGATTGACCTACTGTGTTAATGATGCAAAAATCCACAATTTTTCATGGTAACTTAAAATAATGAATGCGTTCACCCCAAATCCCCATTAATTTTGGTGTAATACTGCTAACAAACAAGCAAATTGGCAAAGGTGAGGATGATGCTTTTAATAATATAATAATAATAACACGCACACTTTTGAGTGTCTGTATCTGGTCATCTGATTCCCTCACAAGCTTCCGACCAGACAGTTCCTACTGCTGTGAAGTTGCGCTGAATTGCGCTTACATAATAGTGTATTTACAGCAGCCTTGGCAGAACACACGCACACATACACAGTCTGTTATTTGCTCGGCATGAAAACAGAACGGAGGCTGCCCGGACAGCCTGGTGACCACCCTTGAACGTGATGACCCCCATCACCCCTCCCACTGCTTTGGAGTGTCCTGCAGCTGCAAAAGTAGGAAAACCACAGTGGCAGATTTCAAGCTTGGATTTCATGTTTGACAGAAAAGATCATTATTCCACATGTTTTGGCGCCGTGATCGCATCTTTACCCTTTAGATGGAGTCAGTCAGGCAGACCCCCCGCCCCCTATTTTCCCCTTGTTACTCATTGAGCATCAGATGGTAATGGATAGCCATTGTGGCTCTATGGGGGTCTGTGTTCTCGGGCAGATAGCGTCTTTGGGGACTCAGGTAATGTTACCTTGATAGTGACATCGTCGACCATTGATACCATCCACCTGGGGGGTCGAGTGAAAGGGGAGTCTAGTACTAGATGGGAAGAAATGTCCCACGATGAGAGAAGCGGGACACCCAGAAGTACACATAAGGATGAGGTACAGAGATCCCTAGAAGGTCGTGCATGGTCTGCTCCATTACGCTGGTCTGTGCTGCATCGAAATTTTTGTTTACCTCTGCTTGTGTATTTCTGCTGGGTTGCGCACAAGACGCACGGACTTTAGTGCTGTCAAAGTTAAAGCGTGAACTAATTAATTAAAAAACTTTATCGCATTAATCATGTATTAATGCAGATTAATCACACTATTAATTTTAACCACAAGATCATCCTTTAGCTTGACAGCAGATGGTTTGAAAGGGTTATTGACCGCATGTAAACGTAGCCAATGTAGTGCGTAAACTTGCTGCCTCCCCAAGTTAAAATGCTTTCATTGTCACAACTTTGGATTTGAAAATGTTAAACATTAAAAACTAGTGTTGTTCCGATACCGATACTGGTATCGGCAGAGGTGCCGATACTGCATTAAAACAGTGGTATCGGTATCGGTGACTACTCCCAAGTAACATGCCGATACCATTAATTCCAACGCTAATATAGGATTTTGGATGCAGAATCTTGTGTCTTGCTGGTGCACGACATTCACTGGTATGTGACATGTTCACTGCATGCCGATCTAAGATATCCTATTGGCCCTTGAATGCTCTGAACCAATGGCATGACAGCTTTTTCATGTTGAGGAAAAAAAACCTTAAGTATCGGTATGGTATCGGTATCGGCCGATACTGCAAACCTGGGTATCGGTATCGGGAGCCAAAAAACAGTATCGGAACAACACTATTAAAAACATACAAAAAGAATCTTCTTTTTAGATTAAAAGGGTCTTAAATATACAAAAGCATTTTTTTTAATCAGGGAAAAGGCTAGAAATTGATGGGTCATTGAATGAAACATGGGAAAGCTAATAGATGACATCATGATGTTTTAAGCGCGTGTTTGGAGAAACATCACGGTGTGAATGGGCCTTCCATGTTTGCCGATGGGGTCGCGGCCGAGATCTTCCCATTGTTCCCGTTACTGTGCTAAAGAGAGGGCGTGCGTGCGTGCGTGCTCACCAACCCCCTCTGCAAACCTCGCCTCCTTGCCTTTCTCTTTCACACCCTCTCAGCTGTGCTCATTCCTCAGTGCAGAGCCGCCGTGCTCAAGTTGAGGATTCTCTTGCAAGACTTTCGACTCTTTACTAACCCTCACCGGATTATCCGGTGGAGGTATGGAAGTGGTACATGCGACCGTTCCTAGTTTGCCTTTGTACGGATTGTCTGAGTTACTTTCTTCGCCATCAGGTAATGCTGGGTGCTTCAAATCATGTCACTGCTGACTGATGTGCATTTTCTCTATTGTTCTGTAATGAATGGTATTTATTGTTGTTTTTTTCATCCCCAGACTGGTTACGTAAAATATTTTTCCTTGGATGTAGAGGTGCAGTGAATGTAGTAGAAAAAGTTAATTTCAGTTGATCAATTTAAAAACTTAATCTCATATATTATACAGATGTATTAAACACCTAGGAAAATACTTTCCATAAGGTCAATTCCTACCTAACTTCTGTAGTGGCAGGTGGTGTAATACATTTGCTAGGCACTGTAGGTTCAGACAATTGCAAGTCTTATACGTTCCCCCGGATTGTTTTATTTACATAGTTATAGTTTTGTCTGCTTGGCAAACTCACACGCTGAGTTCAGCCAAATGTTTTAGTTTTGGCCTTGTAGTATAACCATTTATCAGTCACCTCGTTTATTTGGAAGACGGCCGAGTGCCATGAATTATTTCAATTTTGTATTAATGTTAATGTTGTTGTGCTGTGGGAACAATCTTGATTTAGTATGATATTCTATAATAATTTGTTTTGTTCACGGAACATGTTTGTCACAGTTTTATTCATATATATGTAACAATACTTAAGATTCATCCATCCATTTTCTTAACCGCTTGCTCCTCACAAGGGTCTCGAGTGCTGGAGCCTATCCCAGCTGGCTTCGGGCAGTAGGCGGGGTACACCCTGAACTGGTTGCCAGCCAGATTCAACATTAAGATTCAACATGAGCCACAAAAAAAAAAATGCATATTATGTTTTATTCAGTTTTGACAAATTAATTTTCTTCATGTCAAAGAATAAGAAAGTCCACCTAAAACGAATTCATGCTACATTGACAGACTTCGGACTTTGTCGCGATCACAAAAGCTAAGCTAAAAATGTCAATTTTTAAAGCATCTTTTTTTTTTTTAACCTCAATCAAAATTTTCGCATTTTTCTTTAAATATAAAAGGCTATAATATGAAGCATATGAAAATCTAGATGTCAAGTGGGATACATCATGGTTGTCGTGCTCATTTCATTTTGCAAAAAAAAAAAAACGTGCACTTGGGTACATTTTTCAAGCAGGTGAACGTTCCAGATTTTGTGCTAAAATAGACATCTTCAAGTCGCAGCTCCCAACAAATGCTATCTAACTGGAGCAGCTCCATTCACACCATTGTTAGCATGAAAGCTAGCTAGCATCATCCTGAAGGTGCATGTCTGTGCTGGACGGGATCAGTATACGTGTAACAACCACAAAGGTACTTGTGAGCTATTCGGATCATAGCGGGACCCTTTGTTGGGTTGCACCTGTTCTGGGGCGAGGGGGTGGTAGTTAAAGACCACTCAGTGCAGCTGGTTTGGCTTCATATTAGCATGCACATCTGGAATGGGCAGGTGCTGTTTGTGCAAGCTAATGATCACATATAACAAGAGTTATGTTTTTACGATGTGGAAAAAAAAAAATCATTCTTCCCGTCACTGGCATAGATTGAACAAAGTTACATTATCTGTAAATAAATACTGATTTTTTGATAAATTAAGTTAAATTGGACAATTTCTCAATGTCAGACAGACACATGTAAAAAAATTTACTCCAACACCACCATGATAAGATCTGAGACACATTAATGTGAAGAAAAAAAAAAATACTCTGTATTAAATACAAAATAAATGTTTCAAAGATAGCTGGATCTGGAGGGCGCTTCCATTTTTCAAACACCATTGTTTTTGTCAACAGGGGGAGACAGAGAGCGGATGACAACCAACCATGAGACCTACCTCCTTATGGCCAGCACCCAGAATGACATGGAAGATTGGGTGAAGACCATCCGCAGGGTCATATGGGCGCCTTTTGGTGGAGGTCAGTATACAGATGTGCTGTCACTTGCTCTATACAGCCAATGATTGACTGAAAAAAAAACAAAAAAACAAAACAAAACAGTGCGCCAAATCCACAGCAAATATGAATGGGTACTTCCAATTTGTTGAGAAGTAGCAGTGTTATTGTCATTACAAATAATACATTCAGACAATAATAATTCATTTCAATTTTAATTCATTTGTTTTAATTAATGTTATTAATAATTACAATTTTTAGAATGTGGAATATTCCCTTGATAATTTGTCGAAAAAATTTAAACATAGCAGGTGCTCTTTAAATTTGGCAGGCAAAAAATGTTGAAAATCCTTTTTAATTAATTACGCGATTAAGCATAATTAATCAAAATTCTGAGATTTGATTAATCTGATTAAAAATGTAATCGTTTGACAGCTCTGATATTTATCCATATTTTTAATTGATAATTTAGATTTCCGTGACCCTTGTGAGAAATAAGCGGTCAAGAAAATCAATGGATGGATGGATAGTTTAGATTTTACATTATTCAATATTCACAATAAATATTATGTATAAGTATATAGAGAGTATTTTTACATTTGAATTATTTTTTTATTTTATTTAATATTTTATTAATTGTATTTAATTTTTTTACTTTTTTTTAATTTTGGTTTGTTTTTATTTTTCCAATAAAATAAAACAAAATCCAAAAAATATATATAATAGAAAAAAAAAGAAAAAAAAATCTGTGCATATGCAAATCTGCAAATGCCGTATGTGGGGGTCGACTGTATATAAAATTGAGAGCCAACTGAACATCTGAAATTTATTGGGAGTTAATCAGTGGCACTTTAATTGGTGGCCGATGTGTGCAGAGTGTGCTGAATGTAATTGAGTAATTATGAGCACAGCTGCACCAGCATATTTATTTATTTATTTATTTATTTATTTATTACAATTGAGTTCTACAGGTTGTATTTTATATTAATCATGGAAAAGGTTTTACAATTGTTTGCCATGTTCTCATTGTTTATATCACATAAGCCTGACATTTGAGCAGGGGTGTGTAGACTTTTTATATCCATTCAAGTTTTCCTGCCCTTGCATTGGATGGATTCGTGCAAGAGTGACTTTGGAGTTTTATTCTGGCATGTTGATGGAGGGCTTGTTGCGGGGCACACGTGCCGCATGCTTAGGCAGACCTCGTGAACACAGGGGTCCGCGTTGGCCCCTCAATTTGGACTTTGACGTCTATCACAGTTGACTGCTCTTGAAAGGGACGAGCCATTTGTCAAAGATGCCACTCGAAACGTGGCCTTCCTCTGCCAACCCCCTCCCCTACACCGCACACACACATTACACGCACACATTCATCTTTGACATTATGCTTGCAGCAGCAGATTGAGGCCCGATTGGCCACTCGGGGGCCTCGCGGTGCGATCGGGAGCGACTGATAACGGGGCTTGGCCGTCATGTCGTGTCGGATCGTGGGCCAGCTTGCGGTCTGGATTTAGACTTTCTGGGATGTGCTGCCGTGGCCTCTCCTTGTGGATCCTTCCAGATTTACTGCACGGTAATTAGCGGTCGGGTTGTCCTTTGGGAACGTTTGCATGTTAACTTTGAACATTGGGCTTTGCTTGGTGGTGTTTTTGGAAGCGGCCTTCAAATGAAAACACAGCAATGCTTCGTAATGTAACTTTTAAGCTCTATACTGTACTGTAATAGCGGCCCATGCAGGAATTTATTTACTCAACTACAGATGGGGGGAAAGCCTTTATTTATACACAAAGGACAATTATGCAAAAAAAAAAAGGGGGGCAAGAACCGATGCAGACTGGGTGGAACAAATGCGACATTGTGGAGAGGCCACAATTCAAGATTTAATAGGTTCACATAACGTCAGATCATCTTTAATGCTGCACGGGGAACTTGTTTACAACATGTGGTAAGAGGCTGTTTGTTTGTCTTGGTAGGGCCGACTGTTTTGGTTAACAACTGAGTTCAAATGGGATTCGCAGTTGGTGAACTTTTTAAAGAGGTCAAGGTCTTTTGTATCATAAAGTAATTTTTACAGCGAAACAATCAGAATGGAGAGAAGTAATACCTTCCGTAGTTCCCCTGAACATAAGCCTGGATGCGCACAACATTGTGGAACGACCACATTTGAGAATGAAACCCTAATTGTTGTTAAAAATGCTATCTCCGCCTCGCAAGATTAGGTTTATTGGGTTGCAGGAACTGGTTTAAAACATGCAGCAAGACTCCATACTTTATAGAGGCTGTCCTCAAAATGTGCTGCTGATTTGGTTAGCGACTGAGCTCATAAAGGCTCAGTGTCTGTTTTGAACTGATGTAACAGCATCTGGTTTCAACTGGTAACGCTATGTGATGTCAGGAGCTATGTGATGTGAAGAATCTTTCATCTCTTTATCTGGTCAACAGCCAACCAGATAATTCCATGTCAGTACTATTACCCACATGTCTTGCCACAACCAATCATGTGCTGCGTGTTTTATCGGATTATTACCTCTGTTCCTCTGTGCATCTCCACAGCCCAAGGGGGCTTGGCGTCTCGTGATTCTCGATGCGTTCTCGTTGTTTTTCGTTTAGTCAAGTTGTGTGAATAAAGAGTTAAATCTTATTTATGGCTGCGTGTTTGGGATCCAACCCCAGAACGTAACAGGTTTTTGTAGATTCTTATATTTATCATGCTGCATGTATCATAAAAGTAGAAATTGGGTTTTGTCAAAAAAAATACATAAAAAATAATCGTACATTAAATCACAATTGCAATGTTGAGGAACGTTTTTGGGGGTATAATATTAAACAATGTTACGCATGTTTACAAAATACGTCTCCACACATCACTAATTCATCTGAGCAACTGTTTACATGCATTGATAGTTGCTGCTGTTTTGCTTAGCGACTGACTTCAAACAGGCTCAGCATTTGTTGATCTTGAACTTGTGGATCAAAATGTAATTTCAGACATTTAGATTGTATGAATCATACATTTGTGCTGTGTCCACAATCACAACACAGACACGGGCGTCACATGACTTGAGAAAACCTTTCCAGACTCATGACTAGACCGTCTGCAAGGATGACCTCCTTTTTCTTTTCTGCTCAAAACATTCCTCACCAGTCAGTCGGATAGACCTGTATTCCTTGAGATTTCTTTTTTTTTTTTTTAGTAACACTGTTTGACTATTTTAAAAAACATTTTTGTAGGTAAAATGGTGGAATGCTGGCACTTTAATTCAAGCACATTCCGTGTGTTGACTTACCGTAAATTCCTCAACAAGAGCTTCCTACTCAAGTTGATCAAGTGTGTCAACTTCAAGAGGGGTGAGTACAACGAGAAGAGTTAGACAAATTGATCTAATAGGGTTTTTTTGGGAAGGAGGTGGAGGGTCAGTAGGGGAATATAAATACTACTGTACGATGTGCAATCTTTTTTTTTTTTGGTCTTATTTATTTTCCAACGACAATTTTGTAAATACAAATCAAATCTTTCCCGTGTTTCTAGGCAGAATTCATGGACCACATCAAGCTGCTACAGAAATTCAGATATATATGAACAAGAAGTTGATCCAAAAATAACACCATAACGGTTATTATTGGACATGTTTATTTCTACACATTTATTGTAGTATTTTGTAAAAAAAAGGTACATCATTTTCAGTTCTTATTCTTAATATTTATTAATTCTTCCTTGCTTTAAAAATATTTTTAAAATGCCTTAGTATTTCTTTCTCTCTCTCTCTCTCTCTCTCTCTCTCTTTTTTTTTTTTTTTTTTTTTTTTGTGGCAACATTTCCAGCCAATTCTGCTCACCATGTTTATGGCTTTTGCACCTTTTCAGTATTAAGGGCAATAATATGACTCACTGTGATATTATAATTGAATCACTGGATTAGGGTTGGGTTTGTACAGCTACCCTACCATGGATTGAATATGAATGAAATATTACAAAGAAAGGAAACAGCACCATCTGGTGAACATTGAGAGTTCCCTAGTACTACAAATAAATCGTTTTTTTCCCCACTGGAATTTAGTAGTATATGAAAATTAATTTGCTGCAATGCAGTATCTTTTCATTGTTATTCTAATGGTACATTTAAAAATGTTATCGATTCATTTTATGTATCTGCTGGGTATTGTGTTTTTTGGCTGCTGCAGGGATCTTTGGCCAGAAGTTGGAGGAGACAGTGCGGTACGAGCGTCGCTATGGGAACAAGATGGCGCCCATGCTGGTGGAGCAGTGCGCAGACTTCATCCGGCAGCGGGGTCTTCGTGAGGAGGGTCTATTCCGACTCCCCGGGCAGGCCAACCTGGTCAAAGAGCTGCAGGAGGCCTTTGACTGCGGAGAGAAGCCCCTATTTGACTGGTGGGCTTCTTTTGACATGTGACCAACAGTAAACAACACCTCCCTTATCCCTTGATAAGTCACTTGATGACATATATAACATACTTTATGTCAAATATAGTCAATTTATGATTGCACCTCTTCACTTGCGTGTGCTGCTAAAAGCAGCATATACAAGTAAAACTTCATCCATTTTGTCTTTGCAGTAACACAGACGTGCACACGGTCGCGTCGCTGCTCAAGCTCTATCTACGAGAACTCCCCGAGCCCGTCGTGCCCTTCCACAAGTACGACGACTTCCTGGCCTGTGCCAAGCTACTCGGCGTGGAGGACGACACGGTGAGACAGATGCTCTTGAGGTAATGCTTTTCAGCCACATATTATAGCGACATGAGAAAGGTTTTTTTTTTTTTTTTTTTATGATCCGCAGGGTATGAAGGAGCTGAGAAAGCTTGTGGAAGGTTTGCCTCCGGTCAACTACAACCTTCTCAAGTATATCTGCAGGTACCCACTTTGATATAGATATATGATGAGAATAGTCTTTTTTTTTTTTTTTTTTCTCCTAAAAAATTAGGAATATGATGTGAGTGTTGAAATACTAAAAATATAAAGAAAGAAATCACAATAATACAGGAATAAAAAATACTATAAAATACAAAACTACTTTTGTAGTAAATCATACTACGAGGGGATTTTTTTTTTTTTTTTACACATGACAAATATATGTGGGAAAATGTAATATACAAGATTAAAGTTTTAGTTAGTTTTGAAAAAGATTACAAAAATAGACAAAAATGGCTAATGACTACTAAAAATATAATACTATTATGAGGAAAATATCTTGCGATTAAGAAGAGAAAGAAGAGAAAAATCATAATATGAGAAACAAATCACA
Source organism: Festucalex cinctus (assembly GCF_051991245.1). Lineage (NCBI taxonomy): Eukaryota > Metazoa > Chordata > Actinopteri > Syngnathiformes > Syngnathidae > Festucalex > Festucalex cinctus. The sequence goes on from NC_135425.1 coordinate 21,012,948, forward strand.
ATATTAGAAATAGAAAATAAATTTAAAAAAAAAGAGAAAAAAATAGGTATTAATAAAAAAGTCATCACCAATTATACGGGGGGGTCTTAAACTTTCAAAAGTAAAAAAAATAAATAAAAAGTTGTTTTGGTTTAGACTTTAGAGAATATTCGGACAGGAAAAAAAATGAAATATTAAATTTGATTAAAATTAGGTAGGTATATCCTAAGTTGTTTAAAAAAAAACCACAATGCTAGAACAAAGTAGTAATTGTTTTAGAAAAATCTGCCTATTATGAGCAAAATGTACTTTTTAAGAATAAAGGTGAAACTAGAATGATAAGAAAAAAGTTTTTTTTTTTTCTTGAGCAAAAAAAGTAAAAAAAAAAAATGGAAATGCCCTATGAAAAAACTCCTAGAAATTCAAGTCAAGGCATTTTCCATTCACAATGAACTTTATGGAATTAAAAGTAAAAAATTTAACAGCATTTAACTGCCATCGAGGCGAAACCTCATAAGTCGCAATTTGCCAAATTTCTGTCTATAAGTTTGCATTTACTTGGCAGATTTCTTGATGAAGTCCAGTCATATTCCGGAGTGAATAAAATGAGCGTGCAGAACTTGGCTACGGTGTTTGGGCCAAACATCCTCTGGCCAAAATTTAAGGATCCGGTTGCCATCATGGAAGGTTCGTATTGAAAGTTCTCCAGAAGTTTCCGTGCCAAACAGTTGATTGTTCTCGTGTCGGCAGGAACCGTGCTTGTCCAACAGCTGATGGCGGTTTTGATCGGCCGGCACGACACGCTCTTCCCTCGTGACGAGGACAGTCCCGCCGGCCCGCCGGAGCTCGCCAACAACAACAACGTGGACTTGCCGAGGCGACCTGCGCCCCAGACGACGGTGGCTCAGAACGTCGAGAACAACAACGTGCAGGCGGTGCGCCACTGCGTTTGGGAGGCGGTGGACTCTCCTTGCCGGCACGAGGACGACCGAGGCTCCCCGCGCTCCACCAGCCCTCGGAACATTCCGGGATGCTTCGACAATACCCGGAGCCCGCCGCTCACGGTTAAAAAGAACCCTGCGTTCGGTAAAGGAAACGGGATCGTGACAAATGGATCTTTCAGCTCCTCGCCGCCCTCCTCGGACCTAAACCTGGACAAGTGTCAGGTTTTGATGAGCGGCGGGAGCTTACCGGGGCGCAGGAACGGGACGCTGAAGGCCTCGGGTACCAAAATGGGCACCGGCGGCGTTACGGGAGGCGGGAACGCCAACGGGGTTCTCCGCATGGGAGTCTCCGGTCCTGGTCTTTGGTTACCGAACGGCTGCGTCACGTTACGGGAGGTAAACAAAGGCTCGCGCGACTGCCCCAACGGGGATCAAACGTGCAACCCGAACCGCCTGTCCACATACGACAATGTGCACCTGAACCATCAGAACCTGCAGCAGCACAACCACGTGGCCCACGTGGCGTGTCTCAGCAGCAGCTGCGAGGACAAGCAGAGCGTGGACAGCGCCACCTGGTCCACGTCCTCCTGCGAGATCTCCCTGCCGGACAATTCCACCTCCTGCCGTTCCTCTACCACCACATGCCCCGAGCAGGACTTCTACGGCTGCCATTACCAGGAGATGGACGGCCCCAACCAGGATGGCGGCGGCGGCGGGGAGTCGGGCGGGGACGAGGGCAGGGACAGCGGCAGGGAGGCGACGGGAGGGGACGGGGCGGCGAGGAACGGAGGCGAGCACAGGAGCAAGTACAGCGGAGGAGGAGCGGGAGGACACAGCGCGTTGCACAGCCTGGTGGCCAGTCTCAAGCAGGAGATGCTCAAGCAGAAGTCTGACTATGAGGCCAGGATAAAGAGGTTTTTGCTTTTCCTCCCACTTTAATGTTTATCATTAAAAAAATCATTCACTGCCATTGACGGCTATACACGTCTAAAAAATCCACGATCTAGCGAGGTACAACCCAAGACAACCCGGACCTCGAGGACCAGATTGGTGAACCCTTATATAAGATATAAGGGGAACATTTCGACAGCTTTCTCTGCCGTATTCAATCCGTGTTTTTACATAATATGCCCTTCCTGATATATCCCACTAATTTTTATAACACAGTGACTTGGAACTAGGGTCTAGGATACCCATTAGGATATTAGCGTTGGTGACTGGGATTTGAACTGTGGTCAAAGGTGACAATCTACTGCATTGCCTAACTGCAAGGTAATGTGCTTTTAATCAATCATAGCTTTAACCAAAATGTAAAACCCACAAGTATAACAGCTAACGGCGCTAACTTGTAACTATAGATAACTTGTATTTATCGATATTAGAGTGCAAAAAGTTGGCCCCCTGAACCGAGTCTTGGTAACTATGAAGTTGTACATTTTTGGAAGTCTATTGACCTCTGTCGCATATTCAGCAACCTCTGCCCTTTTTGCAGCCTGGAGCAGCGCAACCTGGACCTGGAGTCGGAGATGGTGAGCCTGCACGAAGAACTGGACCAGGAGCGTAAAAAGTACACCATGGCTGAGATCAAGCTGCGCAACGCCGAGCGCGCCAAGGATGACGCCGAGCGCCGCAATCACATGCTGCAGAAGGAGATGGAGCAGTTCTTCTCAACCTTCAGCGACCTCACCGCCACCGGCGGCAACTCCGCCTCCACCGCCACCGTGGACCCCCGCCGGCCCGATCGCAGCAACCCTATCTGGATACAGTGAAGGTGGGCGGGGCCAACACCATAGACTAGATAGTATTGTGATGGCTCTGAGTGGAATTTGGCTGCCGGTTGTGGCGAGAAAATTTGAGGGGTCTTTACTTCCACTAGCATATTGCTAAAAAAAATGGAATTGGATGAGAGGTTGGAAGATGCTAATGGGGCAGGACATGTGCTAGCTAAGATGACAATCATAAAACTAGCAATACGTTCTTAATTCTTGTTCTTTGTTTTTAGCATTAGCATTGCGACTTAGCTACTGACCTCTACGGGACTTAAAGTGGATCACTAATTTAATAGGCTAATTACACCAACTCACCGGAGTTAGCGGCTAGAAGCTAGCTGCTAGCTGGGAGTGCGACAGCCGGCAAACAACTTTTCAAAGGCAATTTAATGGGCACAAATGAATCTGCACATTTGGCTTTGACAGCCGTTACTACCGATTCGATCTGATACCGATCTATTCTGTCTCTGTTAGCAACTCTTCTTCCTCCTTTTAGCATCTCTTCTGCCTTCATTAGCAGCCTGTCCCTCTGTTAGCATCTCCTCTGCCTCCGTTAGCAACTCTTCTCTACGTAATCGCTAGTGGAAGTTCGGACGTGACGGTGAAATGTTTTCATTTAGGACATAATATAAATGCCGACGTCGCCTGGGGTGGCGTCTGGGTGAGACATAGTGTAAATAGAACATTATTTAAATGTGACACGCTACGTACGAAACATTGATCCTCGCTCCTTGTTCTCCGTTACGCTCGTGTACATAAAGCAAAATGGAATGCACGTCTTGTGTTTAAAAGAGAAATGAATGCCTACATGTGCTATTTAAATGTATACGTAAACGTTCACACTGTATAGCTATGTGCTTGCACTTACGGTACTTGTCCATGCGCATCGGGTTCATGACCAAAAAACAAAAGCAAGTGTGTAGCAAAGTGTACGTGAGCGCTAATGCTCTAATAATGTGTTAAACCAAATCAACTGTAAGGTACGTTTTTAAACCTGCTGCTGGTCATTGCAGGTATAAAGATGTGTCCCGATGCTAGGTTAGCATCACTATATACAGTCCATACAATATTAAGACATATTTGCCTCACTCAAGTAGCCCTTGGTAACCAAAACAGCAGCACCTACCGAGGCATGTAAAACTTCATGTTGTGCGTGTCCTGCTCACCAGAGGATTTTTTTTTTTTTTTTTTTAATGACGAGAGGCAATGGTCTGGGACTTTTGTGGAATAATCCACACATGTGATACTTGATACTTAAAGAAGTGATTATATATGAATAAAAATGCATTCAACAAATGGAAATTGCCAATGTGTGAGAATTTTTCTTTCAAACAAAAACAAATTAAATGCAATTATTTTAAATACAAATAATAATGAAGACAGTATTACGTAAAAAATAATCCATTAAAAGATTAACAAATGGACAAGGTTGTGAAATAGACAAAAATTACTCTTCAAATAAATATGTTTAATACAAATTGAAATATATATAAATATAAATATATCAATAAAACACAGAAGACCAACACATTTGTCCAAGATCAAAGCTTTTGTTTATTTTCAATCACATACATTACGTACTATTGTTTTGTTTTTACATACACAGTTCCTTTAAAATGTGTTTGGAGTTACAGCTCTCATTTTTTATCGTTCCTTTTTTTATTTTTTATTTTGCAATAGTTTCACACTTTAATTTGCCCGAAGCTTTTGAGATCATCAGCAGGAAACGTTTTTTTTTGTTCCATTTACTGTCAACCCAACAGAATGCTTGATGAAAACGTTACAAAGTAAAAGAAGGAAAATGTGAGGCCATCACCTGATTCAGATGATCTATACATCACGTCGTCAACTTTGTTCAACTTTTCGTTTCCGTCCCTGCGTCTGGGTTTATTGCATTCTTGGATTGTTGTTATTTACAATATGACAACAAAAGCGTGTGTCCAGAAAATGTTTTCAGGTAACAAATAAATAAATGAAACTATTTGTGAGAAAAATGAGGCTTTGTCGCTGCATTAAATCAGGGCTGGGGAACCGTGTTGATTTTTATTTTTTTACATTTGCGGGTCAAAAATGACACCCAGGTCGTAGGTTCCCCACCTCTGATCCATTTGCTTTCATTCTACATTTCAGTGTGACAACACGTCAACACATATGCGACATCTCGTTGTCATTCTCCAAAGAAAGAAAATCAACACAGGATTTTCAAAAAAAAAAAAAAATTCATTTCCGATTGTGTTGAATTGCTGGTTTATTTCAATCACACACTCACACATACATACATCCTAATCATACAGTGATGAGTCATGACAAATGATTTGCTTCTATTTTTACATTCAGTGCCGACATGCCAGCAAGGACCCAAAATGTCTTGTCTTGTATGGTGATGTGTTTTTGTTGTTGTTGCCCAAAAAGATTTATATAAAGTAACTGAAATAAATAATTCAAATATCATGAGGTTCACATTTTGCATGTGAATACTTTCTGAATGAATGTTTTTTGTTTTATATTGTTTGAATCATTTCTTTTGTAATTGTTTTCTTATGTTACATGTATTTTATTACATATTTTTAAATTTAAAACTGATTTACTTCACCACCGAAAAGCACCGTGACGTTTAAATGTCAAATTGACATGTTAATTATCAAATCAGATGAGAGAAAGAGGGAGGCGGGATTAATTAATCTGATTGGTAACTCTGGGGATAGCCAAACCTTTTTGTTACGGCTGAAATTATTTCAATTACTTTGTATTTATTTCCTTTTGGCAAAAAAAAAAAAAAAAAAAAAATCTCCCGTAATTATAACAACAATGTGAGAAATGTGAGAAGTTTACATTCAGGAAATTAAAAGAAACACATAAAAGTGATCCAGAAAATATCAAGGTACAGTGTGTAATGGTTTAAAAATATCATGTAATGTGCAACAACAAAGTACATAACAAACAGCCTCAGAGAGAGGGAGGAAAAAAAACAAAAAACGTTGTAATAGTGTAAAGTTGCACCCTGTTTGGAGAGAGATGTTGCCCCGACCGACCGGACCCTGAACACAACACCGAGCCGTAATGTAGCTTATTCTGGAGACAGCACTCTCTGGCAGGCCTTTCAAGGTACTGCAGGTGTACGTCAAGACGGACATTTTTGTTTTAAAGGGGGAACTGGTAAATGAATGATCATGTTTCTTAATTTAAACAGCGGTTATCGAACATTTTAAATAATAATAATAATAATAATAATAATTAAAAGAAAGAACTGTAGTTGCTGAGCCATGCCATGAGGTGAGCAATGAATAACTTTTTTTTTCTTTTTTTTTTCTTTTTTTATTAATAGCGGTTAACCCAAACTTTCTTCCTCGGGTGTCTAACGAATTATTTATTAGTTTTAAGGCACAAAACAAGTCATGTTGTGTGCTGCCGTGCAATTTGAAACACGTACTATTTGTCACCACCCAAAAGGCACTCGCCATTGCCAGCTACCAAAAAAAAAGTGACTGTCGTCAGAGATCCAATGTTGTGTAATAGTCCTGGGCCGCCACCAAATTTGTTGTTTTACTGACCATTATTAATTACTAGAATGCGGAGCAGACCGCCGCCAAAGCCAGAAAAAGTGCTCTAATTATATTTTTATGTTTGTTAGCTAGCTAGCAGACTTCCCGACCTTTCCCACACTCCATGGTAGCTTCAGCTAGCAATGGCTACACTCATTATTGCACCTAAACCAGGAGGGAATATTAATCTTGATATAGTAAAAAATAAAAAATAAAAAAAACAAAAAAAACGGAAGTGTGGTACTGCCAACGTGGAGTAGGCTAAACATTTTTTGACTGGGCTGTGTCATTCGAATGAACGTCGTCATACTGATAAAGTGAACGTATTTGCAAAATATAGCTAAAAGCAACATTTTCTCCTATAATGCCAATGCTCAATGTTTTTAACATTTAGCCTATTTTTACCAATATGTTGAACGACTTGGCAGTACGTTTAAACAGCATACCCCTAGTCAGAAATTGGAGTATCTCACATCATAATCACTGAGAGGTGGGACAAAATAATGCTATTGCAGTATACCTGTCACGATTCAATATTGATCACTCTTTTGTCGTAATGTTATTTATCTACATCCTCACCAGAATAAATTTTTACTTTTACATATCATGGGCGCTTTGAAAAGGCCATTGAATACAGTAAAGCTACTGGCATTCCAAGAATTTTTGCACAGTAAACGTACATGAAACGTGAGAATCAAAGCATTGCCAAAGTGGTTATCACTGCTCACCTTTTGCGCCCAATAAATGAGAATGATAATGAGAATGGAATTGCATCATCGAACAGGCCAAAAAGAAAGGAACATGACAGCAAAAAAACACTTTTGAAGAGCAATTATAAGCCCGATTTGTTTGAACCAGACATCCAATTACATCTCTTATTGTGTTAGTGGATGTGAGACATGTGCAGACGCCTTAAGCATACACTGACTTTATTTTTATTTATTTTTTTGCCAATGTGAACTGATATCATGCACAAGTGCAACAACTGCCAGGAGCATTTCAGGTTTGCAAGGTGCATCAGTCGTCTAAAATAATGAATAAAAAATAGCATACATTAAAAAAAAAATGTCACTTTATTTTAATTAAATTTAATTTAATTAGATTAAATTTAATTAAATTAAATTTTTATTGGACTTTATTTTAATACTTTATTTTTGTGTCAACCTGTTACAATTCCCACAAAATATTTTTTTCTGTATTTGGTTTAGAAAATATAAATCAGAAATCAATAGACAAATTGTTAATCAAACAAAAGGCAATTGTGTGACACAGGTTGGCATAAAAAAAAAGTTTTATAGGGTAGTAAAATAAAGTAAAATAAAATAAAAATGAGCAAAATAAAGAATAAGAAGCTTCCAGCATACTGGCCGTTCGTCCCACTCCATGTACCCTTCGGCTGTACACACTTACATTATTTACATGCTGTGGTGTGTTTATAAACACGCACACACATTTTTAAGAGTTGTTTTGGATGAATTACAGCAGAGAGGTCACCAAAGACAGGAGCGTATAATTGCCTTTTGGGGCCATTTGAGGGGGGGGCAGCAGCCAGCAAGAGTGTGATGCTAGATGCAAGTCAAAGCTGCTTTTTGTATGCAATATATTGTACGTGGGCTAATATAAGCAAAGCAACTAGAGTATAACTTTAAATACCGCTGCTGTTTTTTTTTTTAATTTTATTTAGCATGACAACGCGCAGGCTTGGTCGTCTCCTATTGATTGTTTCACATTTTTCTCTATTTTAGTTTGTTTTTCCGATCGCGCCGACCTCTCGCCTTTCTTCTTCTCCTTCTCCCTCAGCGGCGGAAGAAGGCGGGGTTGCGCAGGCAGGCGGCTAGTCACCTGCAGCACCCCAGCGGTCCCGCCGAGGTCTCCAGGCTGCTGTCGGTGTCTGAGGCCAGGGTCTGGTCGGTGGACATGGACGAGATGTCGTTGATGGACGAGGACGGAGGGAGGCTCTCGCTGCTGTTCACGGCTGCACCTGCGCTGAGGGAAGCAACGGCGGCGCCGCGGTTATAACGTAACCAGAGGCGCCCTCGCCGGCGCTGGAACCAATCGTGCCACACAGGTAAAGGGGGGGAAAAAAGCACGGGACCCAATACGAGGTGATTGGACGAGAACACATCACAGCACGGCGATGGGGACTTGGGTTCGCTGGGTTACACGGAGAATCCAAATAGCAAAAAAGTACCATGACGTAGAGAAATAATTACGTGGGAAATAAAGGTCACATTTGTAGACGCTTGTTGCTAGGCAAAGTTCATATAGGGCTGAATCATAATAACTTCCCCCTATATTAACAAAAAACTAAAAAATAAAGGTCACATTTGTAGACTCTTGTTGCTAGGCAGAGTTCATATAGGGCTCAATCATAATAACTTCCCCATATATTAAAGAAAAAAAGAATAATAATAAAGGTCACATTTGTAGACTCTTGTTGCTAGGCAGAGTTCATATAGGGCTCAATCATAATAACTTCCCCATATATTAACGGAAAAAAATAAATAAATAAAGGTCACATTTGTAGACTCTTGTTGCTAGGCAGAGTTCATATAGGGCTCAATCGTAATAACTTCCCCATATATTAACAAAAAAATAAAAAAATAAAGGTCACATTTGTAGACTCTTGTTGCTAGGCAGAGTTCATATAGGGCTCAATCATAATAACCTCGCCCATATATTAACAAAAAAATAAATAAAGGTCACATTTGTAGACTTTTGTTGCTAGGCAGAGTTCATAGGGCTCAATCATAAAAACCTCCCCATATATTAACGAAAAAATTAAAATAAAGGTCACATTTGTAGACTCTTGTTGCTAGGCAGAGTTCATATAGGGCTCAATCATAATAATCTCCCCATATATTAACAAAAAAATAAAAAATAAAGCTCACATTTGTAGACTCGTGTTGCTAGGCAGAGTTCATAGCGCTCAATCATAATAACCTCCCCATAGATGAATGAAAAATTTGGCATGTACACTGTTTCCCAAGAACCCAAGCCACCATACCATACTACAGTACTGTATATATACTATGTCATACATAATAAACATATTTTCATCATACATTATCCCTTAGCATTTCATTTAGCATTAATGAAGAATAAAGAGGAGACAGACAGACGGACAAGACAATGGCGTGTGTGAATATCAGAGGGTCCAGTAAGGTTGTAAATAAAATTGACTTACAGAGCGATTAGGCTTATGCACTGAGAGTACCTGAAGGTGAAGGCTGTCCCTTCACTACGCCATTCTTCGTTCTTTCCTCAAAATTCATTACTTCTTTGTAGATCAACTCTGCGGAACACAGCAAGTAATACGTTTAAAAAAAAAAAAAAAAAAAAAAAAAAAGACCAATGTTTTCAATACTGACAACAGAGCAAAGTAAAATGGTTACCGGTAGTAGTAATAATAATAATAATAATAATAATACATGTTGCAGAGCATCTTTCTAGGTACCCAAAGGCACATCAGTGGAAACTTGGTTCACAAATGCCAATTGGGTTTACAATATGGTTATGTGCCGACAGTGTGCGTGAAATTGACTTTGTTTTGGCCTTGAATGTATTACTTGTATTATTCATTGAAGTTTATAAATACAATAAAAAAAAAAGTGTACAAAATATAGACATAAAACAAAGTTTTCATTTTTGTATTTTTTTCAGAATGAATACAGTACATAAAAATATATTAAATTATATTTAATAAGATGGAAAAAAAAATCAGGGGACCTAGAAATGAGTCCTGTGGGATTCCGCCATTGATTATTTACAATTGGTGATATTGTGTTGAACAAAAAAAAAAAAAAAAAAAAACCCCATAAAGTACCAGTATTAATGTTATAAAATGCATTTTAAAATGATATACATTTTTACATAAATAAAACATAAAATATAAGAAGTTTATTTCCCATAGATAAATAATAAAGACAATTAGTTTATTATAGTAAAAATATATCTTAAAAAAATATAATTTTTATTATAATCATATTTAATGATAAGATGAAAAGATAAACAAAAAAATCAGAGGACCTAGAAATGAGTCCTGTGGGATTCCAACAGTAATTATTTACAATTGGTGATATTGTGTTGAACAAAAAAAAAAAAAAAAAATGCATAAAGTAAATGTTATAAAACGCATTTTAAAATAAATAAAATAGATAAATAAAGACTATTAGTTTATTAGAGTAAAAATATATTAAAAATATGTCTATTATTATTTTTATTATAATCATATTTAATGATAAGATGAAAAGATAAACAAAAAATCAGAGGACCTAGAAACAAGTCTTGTGGGATTCCACCAGTAATTATTTACAATTGGTGATATTGTGTTTTTGAGGGGGAAAAAAACACATACTGTACCAGTATTAATGTTATAAAATGCATTTTAAAATGATATACATTTGTACATAAATAAAATGTAAAATATATGTAGTTTATTTGGTGTCAATAAATAATAAAGACCATAAAGTATAACTTAAGGTATTGATAAAATAATGTATAAGATAATAACAATATCAATAATAACAATACTAATATTAATAATAATTTATCAATGAATGAATGAAAGATATGATGTGTGGTTGAAAGTGTCTCACCTTTCCACTCATCAATGGAGTGTTCTCTCTCATCAAGCTGCTTGTCATAGATTTGAGGAGGAGGCTGTAAAGTTGGGGGAAAAAAAAAAAAGAAGTGCAGCATCTTTAGTCATTGTGTGTTGTAGCAGCTCTATCGCAATTCTTATATAATGCCGTTTCTTTTGTACTTAAAGGCTAGAACTCAGTTTCTATGTAAGATTTGAGATTGCCTACAAAAACACAAGAAATGTTCAGGAAAAAATAAAATAAAATGTATTCATATTTTGGGCGTCAAAATTCAAATTTTTTTTCCTTGATTTTCCTTTAATGTGTTTTTGAAAACAAGCTCTAAATGATGCTGCAATATTTGCATACTTTATTTAAAAAAAATGGAGACAAAACAATCAATAAAACCTTTTATAATAAAAATAAATATAATAAAAACGTTTTTTTTTTTTTCTTTTTTTGTTTTTTTTTTTAACGTGTAGAAGATGCACATGAAAACATGCTGGCTTAGGAAGTAATTACACATACACCTTTATTGATTTACACAACTAAGAAGACAAATACATCAACACTTGATTTTGGAGCATCTCCTTCCATTGCACTAATAGAATTTCCCACTCTTTTTTTTTTTTCTTTTTTCCCCCCACCACAAAATGGTCACGTCCGAGGTTCACTTTTGACATCCGATCAGCATATTTTGTCACGAGAAGGGAGGGAGAGTTTTGCAGAAGCGTTGGTGGTCATTTACCATGGATATTTGGATGAGATCCCTGGCCTTCATCAGCATGAGGTGACATTAGAGAAGGGGGAAAACAGCAGAACATGTGTTGAAGAAGACCACTCAAATACAGTCAGTTTACATCAGAGGCAAGTGCATATATTTCAGTCATATATTTTAAAAGGAAAAAAAAAAAAAATCCCAATATATTTTTTTAGGCTTTTTCCCAATCTCGCTGTCACCTCACACGAATGAGGCACTGATGAAGAACATCACAAACAGCAAAACATTTTTTTTTTTTTTCCCGAATCAGAAATTCTGTTTTAGTAATAGCAAATCGAGAGTGTCTTCAAGGGACCCTACAACATACGTCAGAATGTAGAAAATGGTTGAGGTCAAAACAATTTCCATTCTAGTGCTTGACAAGTCACAAATTTGGACCAATTTTTGTAAAATATGTTTTGATCTTGGACTATTATCCAATGCTTGATGTTGTGCTGGTTTAAGGTCAAATTTGTGTTGTGCAAGTGTATGGATGTTTTTTTAATTTATTTTTTTAACCGAACAAATTTCTTCATAGATTCTTGTTCTGTGCCAGAGCAAGAAAAGTCAGCCAATGTTCTGATATGAAGTATTTAAGGCAGCTATTTTTAAAGTTTGGTGTCTACACAATTATCATTCAGTTATTTTGAAACTGTTAGTCATTGTTGGTCAAGACTTTGACAGTTATAAGATCCAAGATGCTTAAAATGACTTGGGTTAAATCCCTTTACAAATTACTGAAATCACATTCTTAATATTTAAAAACTACATTGACCAAAGTTGCAAAACACAATAAAAAAAGAAATCATCCAGATTTAAGCAAACTAGAAGTGCTTCTAATCTGTATGGACCCAATTAGTTATCACTGTGCTGTTTTAATATACTTTGTATACTTACACTTATAATATACTTGACTTAGCCCCCCCAAAAAATATACCAAAAATCAATAAACTGTCAAGCTTTTTGGATGGGTGATGAAAGGGTCAACTCAAGGTCTATACTCACCGCCTCCACCTCAGCCGGATCGTACCACACATTGATGTAAGGGTGTTGCAAGGCTTCGTCCACTGATATCCGCTTGGCAGGGTCGATGATCAGCATCTTGGACAGCAAGTCTCTGGCTTGGCTTGCTGGCATTTGGAGAAGAAAAAAAATAAAAAATAAAAAATTAGAGATGAACAGACCCTTTGACGGTGAGTGTACCGTGACCTTTGGACATGGCCACAATCATCTGGCTAGTTAGCAATATCACGCAATGATGAAAAGTGAAGATTTGGGCAATGTGTGATTGCTTCTTTTCAAATGAAGTCTCTCGGAAAACTTTGTCTTTGGAGTTCACCAGGCAATTACATTAAATGGTTGCCTTAACTCATTGACTCCCAGCCATTTTCATTAAAGAAACACCCTTTTGACAAATTTTGCAAGGCCCACAGAACATTGTGTTCTATTACTATAAAAACATGGAATCTATCAAAAGAAAGATTAGAGTCTCTTCTTTCATCAGAAACAAAGTATATTTGTATCTGTTTCCATTTTGCAGCCATTAGCATTAGAATATAGCTAAGTTTCATCAATATTCACATTCCTGGTGAAAACACTGACAAACAGAGCTTGTTGCAACATGGCCCTGGCTGATCTCTTATACTCTGCTGCCACCTGCTGGCCATGTTTTTAATAACTACCATTGCTTTAAGAGACCTCTTCATGTCAGAAGCTGCATCAAAGCCTTCTGTATGTGCTTGCATAAAAAATAAAAAATAAAATAAAATAAAAAATTATAAACACGTTTTTGGGACTGAATGACAAAAGTATTAACGTTTTACACGTTTTTGGGCTTGAATGAGTTAATAAGAAATAAACAACAGACAAAACAGAGGAAAGCATTGAAAAGAAGCACACAATAAACAGACCAAGTTGTGTCAATGAAAAGTTGAACAAAATGGCAGACTTGCTGTCTTCATCAAACTATGAGCTACCCACACGCAAAGATAACAATTTAAAAGATTTGCAATTTATCATCACGTCTGTCTACCATACGTGATTGGAATTTGGCAACAATCTGACAAAATGGTCAAAATGGCTGCTTCATATCAAAATGGCTGACTTCCTGTGCCTTTTATGGTGAGTCATCAAACTTGGCCGCCATGCTCCGCCTACTCACGACAAAAACGCAAGACTCCATCTGTCTAGTATACAAGGTTGAAATTCTGTCGCAATCACAAAAAAAAAAAAAAAAAAGTTTGAGGGCCAAAATGTCCGCTTCAGATCAAAATGTCTGACTTCCTGTGTTTTTCATGTTTTATGAGTCATCAAACTTACCCAGCTGTCTTGTATACATGGTTCAAATTCGGTAGCCATTACACCAAATCTAGGACAAGCTGACTGACACTTGGCCATGGCCAAAATGACTTTAAAATGCCACTTCAGGTCAAAATGGTTTCAACTTTCAGTTACAGTGGACAGACCACCCTTTATCTAGCTAGCACACCCTCTGTTCTTCTACTATAAATAACTACACTAGCACAGGGGACAAACTGCAAGCGTAGGAGCTTCCTCCCACTGCTGCCTCTGCATGGAACTGACGGTAAATCTGTAAAATGATGCCCTCTCATTGCTCTCTATTTCATTTCTCCATCCATCCATCCATGCATCCTGATTCAGTCAAGGGGAAACACTCCCCGTCTCCCTCTCTCTCTCTTACTCGCCCTTAATTCCTGTCTGTAACACTCTGATCTCCCCCTTCTGGATTGATGAATATTTTAGAAGGTAGCAGCTTCAATGTCACAGCAGAAAACAAGCCAGGGAAAAAAAATCAGAGGAACACCCTAAAGGTTGAACAACTAACTGTGAGTTCAAGGCATCAAGTTTGATGTCAGCGAGTGTGACCACGGAATGGATTAACTCCACAGAAGGAGACTAGGGAGACTAGTCACAACCACGGAACAAGAAATGTAACGTAATATGATGTAGGAAAAAAAAACTCTTTTCAGGAAACTAACAATCGATGACTATTCGACTGAAGATACAAGTTGTCCCTCAACAGATTTTTTTTTTTTTTCTTTTTCGATCGGAATTAGCAAAGTTGCCAGTTAAGAGAGCGATCCTGTGGTGTGTGCATCAAACACAAGGTCCTTTGCAAGATGGAGCGCAATGTGGAGCAATTGATGGCTCGCCTTGACGTAAATTCAAGTCAGCCTTAAAAGCATCTGTTATATAACTGTTGCTCTCCTGGAGACTGTTGGCCAGTCCTTCTCCCACCCATCTCACAACCCATCAACCACCCTAAATCCCTTTCCCTTCCTTTTCCCTGTGCGTCGTTTCATCAGGATTCACGAGGTGTTCTCCACGGCAATGCGACGATTTGTATTGGTGAGCGGGTCGTCAACCGAGGGCTTCATCCGCGGCAAAAAAGTGGAAGGTCTTAGACTGGCCAAGTCAATCACTGGATCTTAACCCAATAGAGTGTGCATTTTACTTCCTGAAGAACAGACCCCCCCCCCCCCGAAACAAACAAGAACTGAAATAATAAAATGAAATCTTTTATCGACATTATTTCTCACATTTTTTCTTCTCACCTTTCAGTTTGTTGTGCTCGGAATCAGCGGGGAAGAGGCAGTCTGGGAAAAGTTTGGGAAAGGTGAGGCCGGCGTACTTGGGCCGGTTCTCCACATAGTTCCTCACGGTGGGCTGCAGCTTCTTCATGAACTCTGGTGCCGGTGTACCGAGCTGCTCGATCACCTTGTTCCACTGGTCGATGTCTGGTGCAACATTAAGGCAAATACAAGTATGTGGGGATATACAAGAACATCACTAGGATGTTCAAATAATTGTATTGGGAAATGATCATTTTTAAGACTGTACTTCAAGAGATAATTGTCTAGACACTTTTTTTGTGCAAATCTCATGATAAAAACAAACATCTAATTTTGTGTTCCAAAACTACACAACAATTTGGATCCATCAGCAATCCAGTAATTACTGTCCATCATCATGCTGAGTGAGAACGTCAACGTCGTCCGCAAGTGGTTGGGTCAACATGTTGAGTTGGCATAAGTGTGGGCAGGCAGTGTTGGATGTCAGAAGGATACGGTCCGTGCCAGGGAAGAGCACTGTGCCTCTAATCACCTCTCCAAAGATGCAGCCCACTGACCACATGTCCACTGGGTTCACGCAAACACACACACATACACAAACTCAAATTACTGCTAAATAACCTCTTGAAGAGCTAGCGTCGCTGCCACACGGTACTGAGGTTTGAGGTTCAAATATAATCGCAGACCTTCCCGTTTGAAGTTTGCGTGCTCTCCTTGTGCTTGCGTGTGTTTTCACTGGACTTGCTCCGACATTCCAAATTTAGCTTCAGTGAAGAATATAAACTTTACATCGTAAATGTGAACAGTTGCTTGTTTGTGCCCTGTGATTGGTAAATTTTTGAAGCGCTGAAAACTAAAGGGTACACTGACAACAAACAGCTTGCGTTGAATTTAAATTTCTACGTCAGTCAAAATGCAACATATTCACGAGCTAATGAAGTATTAAAGTCAGAAATTTAGTAAATATTTGTATGAAAAACAATTCTAGGCCATTGCCAGGGTTACCTGTTTGACATCTATTAAATACGACACAAAAAGGAGAGAAGACACTCAGTTCAGGGCTCGCGAGGAGAGAGGAGAGGAACTGACTGATTCAATTCACTCCTGCACTCTCTGAAGATTCCTCTCCGCACCCTCTCTATTTATTTGGTTTTCCACGCCCTTTCCACGCTCCTAGTTACATGGGTGTTCCAACCCTAAATATGCAAATGCAAGGCATATTTGGAACACAGTGTTTGTCTATGTGTTGTGCATGTGAGTAGAAGATTACTGAGTACATGTGTGGTCAAGTTTGCAATCATTTCTTAACAGAAAACAGGCGACCTCAGCAGACTGGCTCGAACTATTCTGCTGCGTTAGATGTTGTGGTTCTTCAGCTTTTGGGTCATATTCAAATAACCAGGCTATGTGAATGTGAGTGGGGACAGAGCAAAGCATTCTTCTTTGCAAGCAGAAGCAGTTCTTCATTGCAGCAAATGTATGATAACTTATTATTTACAATTATTCCTGCAGCCATAAATACTCAAAAGATTCTGGGTATTTTTTTTTTTTACAATTTCTTCCCCCAAAAAGTAAAATTAATCAACTGGCAGTGGAACCAATGGGTGAAGAGGATACAGTACATCGAATGGATGTCGTCAGTAGCTGTACTCGTAAGACTGCCTTTTTGAGCCGTAGCCACTTCCGAACAAACGGAACCTCCATCATCAGGTTTGTGGAAGACATATCTCACTAGTATGTATAAAATGTCTGGTTGGGTTGTCTTCGAGTAATTTCGCAAAACACGGCTAGCCTACTTGCTAGCTAACGTGAGCTCTAGAGCACATTATCAATTTAAACGTCAACTCAGCACCATTATTCTGCGCAACTGACACATGCCAAGATATGATCATTAAGGACTAGCTAACTATATCTGAATTTCCACCATGTCTATTTTTAATTTACTTATCAGTTGATATGTAAATTACGGTTGCCGTTTGTTTCACCACATATACAAACTACAGCGGTAGAGAGCAAAGCTAAAATCATCATTATACCCATTTTGTAAATTGCTTTACCTTGCTCAAATGTTTGTTTACTAATGGTATTGCAAGTCGTGAAAAATGCCCATTTTGTCAATTAATTGTTATTAATTGCATCATCAAGCAGTCAAGGCAAAACGGAGTGGACTACTTTCCACTCCAAGTCCGTCGTAAGTTTACAAACCCCCAGTTTTCTGAAATGCCTCATAAACTACCATGTGTTATTATTTATTCAAGTGTTTGTGACTCACAGGCTTCACATGCTCACTCACACACGTGCAGTTCAATCTCCAGCAGCCTTTTGCCATCTTGAGGATGCAATTAAAGCTTCCCCACAGGAGATGCATCACTCCAGGTAAGCGCTCACGACAACACGCACTTGTTGAAATATTCATATCGAAGACAAAATACTCTGCGACTAACTGATTATTTTTTGTCTATGCTGCAGGGTTCAACAGAGAGGGAACAAAGCATTGTTTGAGTGTGATTGTGTAAGTTTTCTTCCTCAGAAACATAGAGAACATAAGGTGAGTGTTTGAAAATATAAGTGCATGGTACTGAAAATACATAAATATATGTATATATATATATATATATATTTTGATTCAGATTTGTTCCTGTTCTTACACAAGTATCGCTACCATTAAAGCAAAAGCACACTTTGAACAAGGATACAGTCCCGCCCGGGGAAAAGGATTTTGTGGCGCACCATTTCTCCCATAATGCACCCCACCGACCATATGTCCACTGCACGCAACGAGGCGAGGGGAAAAGAGAAGGGGAAAAGCAAAAGGTTAGTGTTAAACCTCGAAGACATCTAGGAGAGAAAGCAGTCATTAGAAAGCAGCGGCTAATTAGAGTGCTAGCTCTCATACTGTAGTGCTAGTGCATATGACAGAGAGGAAAAAAAGCAGAAATACTCGTATTAAAGTGAAGCTTCAGCGGGATTAAAATGTCAGTAAATGGCAACCTGGTTGCAGGACTGCATCAATATGAGTCCAAGCGTTGTTTACCCAACAAGTTAATGCTCAGTAAGACTTCACATCGACTACAAGGACAATTATAAACATGCTCCAGTCACAAGGGCTTTGTTTTGTCTCCCACTGTTTTAATGAATATATTAAAGGTGTGTTGCAAACATACCGCTGCGTTAAATGAAGCCATTCGCTGATTAAATCACCTTTGTGATATGATTTGATACAAGATTTATTACCCGTCTACAGACACGAGTTTGGTGCAGTTGTTTGATACATTTCTTTAGCGCTATTTGCTAATAAGCGACATCGCTATGTAATTGGTAACAATTTTGACCTAAGGAAATGTATTTAGTTCATATAGACTGACAATTGCTAACACAAACAGCTGAGCCTTTTTGAAATTTTGAAAGCAGTAGGAGAGTAATTAACAGGTGTTGTAAATGGGTTCCCTGTGCAGTGTTTCAGTAGACTTCGACACGTTTCGCACAATATTGTGTGCGTACAAGTTTATTTTCTTGATGTTTTTTTGCATTTCATGTAGTAATTACCTTTTGGTACAAAATTGGGGTCCCTTACCGTTCTCCTTGTAACCCATGCCCAAGATAACCTCGGGTGCTCTGTAGTATCTCGTCACCACATAAGGGGTCATCATGAAGCTAGTGCCAGCAGTCCGAGCCAGTCCGAAATCCAGGATCTTGAGAGTGCAGTCTGACTTCACCACTATATTGCTTGGTTTCAGGTCCTGCATGATAGGATTAAAAAAAACATTTTTTTTTCAGAGGCCGATGAATCCCAAACTAAGCAAAACAATGTTGAAATTGGTTAGGACATAATTAAATGAACCTACCCTGTGAATAATGCCCGCTGAATGAAGGTGCTTTATGCCGCACAGCATCTGGTAGAGCAAGTAGGACATTCTCTCGTGGTCCAGTTCCATTTGGATCACTTGGCACAGATTGGCGTCCATCAGCTCCATCACTAGGTACCTGGGCAAAATTTGGATTCAGCAGCGAAACCGAACGTGATCTATTTTCATAGACAGTGCAACAGCACTGTTGCACAAATGCTGGCGGACATCAAACTCTGTATTAGATTTATTTTTATTTTTTAATTCATCTGACCGAGTGTTAGGTCTACATCGATATGGTCTTGTTAATGCCCTGAAACATGTTGCTTTTGGGGATGAAAGGATTCTAGTTTTATATATATATATATATATATATATATATATATATATATATATATATATATATATATATATATATATATATATATATATATATATAATGTACATATATATATACATTTTACAGTAGACTGTAGTTATACTGTATGTTCGTTTATATATAGATATGATTACAGATAGGGAGGAAACATCCATCTCTCTGTAGGCTAAAATGATACATGCATCTGTACCGTCTCCGATTACATTACATTACTTTACACACACTTTCACTGATGGCACTGTGGGGGATTTCTTCTCACCACGGCAAGTGCAAAGCAGTAATGAGAACATGGTGCATACAACGCCATCGGTCATGACATGCCGAGTAAAGGAAAAAGCTCTTGTGATTCTTCTGTGAAATTTGAGTTTTCATGTGTGTGTTAACAAACATGCACGCTGTACTTACACATCTTGGAACTCCTCTAATGATTTTTGCGGCGTGAAGACATTTAATAAACTGATAATCTGGAAGAGGAAAGAGTAGGTATGAAAAAAAAAAAAGATGGCAATTTTCAGCACATACAAATGTATTTTAATCATAGACAGTACAGTTTACAGTTTATCCTGCAAGTACGTTCGAATGTACTTGTTTGAAGTTTGCAAACACGAGTCAAACACTTTTACAGTAGGCCTACTCCGAATTGGCAGTTCCACAATTACATACACAATGCAATGTGCCTGGACAAAATTTTACTTTCTCAAGGTAAAAAGCATTTAACAAAGTTGTGCTCACTTGTGTCCACTTTTCTTGTTAGGAAGGTATTTAAGGAAAACCAAAAGAAAAGGAATAAAATGTCAGGTTGTCGCTTACATTTTTGTGATTGACACATTTCATAAGCACCAACTCGCGGTATGCCCTCTTGGCGTGTGTCTGGTTCTGGAAAGGTCTGCTAAGCTTCTTGATGGCCACGTTTCTGTCGAGGACAGCATCATAACCCGCACTATTGACAAAACAAAAAAAACATGTTAGCGTTTAATGTGCCAATATCAAAGGAATGCTTAAAAAAAAAAAAAGAAACACCATAACTAACGAAAAACTTGATATGCTAATGTGCTAAAACACAGGCAGTCATTAACTGCTGTGGAAAGTGTCGTTAAAACAAAAACCTGAGTTTGGTGCTATATTATTGATCATGAGTCATGTTTGTTGTGATAAATTCATGTGTGGGTTTGAGGATGACAGATGAGGGATTTGGCTGCGTGTATATTTTTATTTCTGTCAGTCTCTGTGGAGACTGCAGATGATTTGTGACCATGGTAACAGTGGAGCCTACATGTATTTAAAAAAACAAAAAAAACAACAACAAAAAACCATACACACACATTGATCCAGAAGGGATTTGAGTGAGGCAGCCATCACTTGCAAGGCTGAGAGGAAGATGATGTCATGAGCAGCTTGAGTGCTTTAAGCCTTCATCCTTCCTCATCCTCACGGAGTCGTAAGGGTCGAGAGATTTGCATTGGTTGTGTTATGATCTATGTCTATCCACATTATTTAATACGTTAAAAAATCATAATATTAGAACAGAGCTGTGTTTTATGAAACAATCACTGTTAAGAAGTATTAGAGCAAAAAAAAAAAAAAAAAGGGCAACGTTGAGAAAGGGAAATTGTAATATAATGGATGGGAATAAAGTTGTAAATGACACAATTTTACGTGAGTAGGTAACCACAATATGTGATGATAAAAAAGTTTGGAGTTTAAATAAAAAAAATATTACAACAACAACAAAAAAATATGCAGACAAATACTATGTAGGATTATTAGGGCCACGCTGCAAAAAATATATATATTTCAAAGGAAATTAACATGAAGTTGCAATATAATAAGTCCTAATATTATAAAATGCCGTAATGTTACGAGAATAAAGTCAAAATATTCCAAAAATAAATTGGTAGTGTTATAATAACAAACTCACAACATAAGGGAGAAACTTTAATTTACAATAATAAGTATTATTTATTCAAGAAAAAATATTGTGAGAGTAAAGTTGTAATTTTAAATATTTTTTTTTAAAGGATCATTGGAGGAGTATTAGTGCCATGCAAAAAAATGTGAATTTCAGTTAAAAGTGTCAAAAAGTACCACGACAAATTTGTTTAAAAAAAAATGGTGTCGTTATGATAATAAAGAAATCATTTTACAAGAATAAAGACACATCAGTTGCAAGTATATAATCAAAAAATTATCAGGAAAAACTGGTAATGTTATAATAGTAGTGAAGTGGTAATATCAGAACACAAAATTGAGTGTTACATTTAAAAAAAAAGAAAAAGTATTTTTTGGAGAGAGTAGTCATAATATGAGGAGAATAATGACATATTTTTAGTGAGAAACAACTACCACGCAAGAGTATTATGGCCAAACATTAACTTCTTTGAAAAATATAATAACGTTTTGGAACAAGACATCATCAAGGAAAATATAAAAGTTAATATAACAACAACATAACACGGAATAGTTAAAACATACTGTATTTAAATTTGAGTATCGGAAATGATTGCAGCATTATAAAGAATAAAGTACTATTTAATTAAAAAAATAATGCTATATGAAAAGAAGAAAATAGTAATTTAAAAACAACAACAATGCACTGCAATTGTGCGTATGTAGTGGTGAAGACTCTCCATAACTTCCACTAAGAACCCAGACTCAACCTGCGTTGATGATGAATTTGTAAATAGTGAACCGCTAATATGCGGGGGATTACAGCACTAGCATGATGAAGCTCAATCGTGTTAATGAGACAAAATGAGATTAAATTCCATAATGTATCCCATTTGCTCGCAATAGAAAGCCAGATATGAAAGCAGTTTTCATGGATGGTGGGGGGAGGAGTTGAGTTGGCTCGGATAAGATAATACCGTCGCCATATGACACCGCATGACTTGATGACAGCTGCTGACCTGACTGCCTGACACGCGTCACTCTCAAACGGGCACAAGAACAGTCCTAGATTATTATTTAGCGAGCGGCCCGTGATCCTGTGCGGTCGTTTGGCGATGCAGGTTTCATGCTTTTGCTGAAAGCCGAGGCTCAGCAATTGCACGTTGAATTACAACGAACGAGCCCCGCTCCGCCGCCTTGCCGTTCGATCCCTCTTGGCTGGCGTATTATTCTAACACAGCAAGGTTTTAGTGCCATGAATTTAAATGCCCCCATGCCTCAACAGTTTATTCCAACTTAAGTACTGTGCTAAAAGCCACCAGAGTTTTTGTTTTAACGACACTTTGCATAGCAGTTAATTTGATGGCGTACAACAGTGCATAGTAGGATAGATACAACAACCAATATATGTTCGTAAAGACGATGTAATGCTACCAGGATAATGTCATAGGGTAACAGTTCATAATATTACGCAAAAGTCATGATATTACAAGAATTGTTAAAAAAAAAAAAAAAAAAAAGAAAAAAAAGAAGAAGAAGCAAAAAAGTTTTACATTTTACGTAATTTTTACGAAAAAAAGTGAGACATTTTTACTACTCTTTATCTATTTAACAGGTATTTAAGTCATAACATTGCGGAAGAATTAGGTAATGTTACCAAAATAAAGTTACAAATACAATTGTATTTTCATTTTATGTTACATGTTTACTATTGCAAGGAAAAAGTATTAATGCTACAATGATTAAAAATAAATAAATAAAAAATTGCAACATAGTTGGACACCTGCATATTCGTGGTTCGGCACCTGTGAATTCACCTAATTGCATGTTATTTGGCGATATTTAAATTGTTTTTTTTTTTGTTCTTTTTTTAATATTTATTTGGTTGATTTTTTTCCCTGTAATTGAAGGTTTATGTCTATTGTTTCATATTTTTTGGTGGGGCTAGTATTAATATTGAATTCAGTGCATTTATAATGGGTGTCAATTATACAGTTTTTTGCTATATGCAGCCAGGAAGAATGTAATGTTCAAAGAATAAAGTCATAACAACTACAAGAACAAACACTTTTAAAAGTAAGTTGAACATATTTCTTGCAAAAAGTCAAACTATTAATAAAATATACTGAAGTTGTAAACACTATGTAAATGCTGGAATATTGGGCCACTCTTAAAATAAATAAATAAATAAAAACAATGGGTTAAATAAAATGAGATAGATGAAAATGTAATTTTTTGAGAAGCTTTTTGTATTTATTATTTTTACTTTTTTTTTCCGCCAGAATAAATCATTGAAGTAACATTTAAAGAGAAAAGTAGCAATATTACAAGTAAAGTCACATTACGAAAAGATAATTGTCAAATTTGGGTAACCTTGGCGGTGGCGGAATTGTGGTGCGGAATTGTCTTCTGATTATTAATATTCAGAATTTAAACTGACTGTTTCAGCATTAGATTGAAAGTTGCTGAGGCCATAGTTGGCCCAAATCCAAAATGAATGTAAAAAAATAAAATAAAATCATTTTTTGGGACTTATGAGCCAAGTATACCCAGGTGGCATTCACCATTTACACCCTAAAAGTGTAATTTTGCAAACACTTAACGTTCAATTAACTGGAAATTTAGCTCACATTTGCAGCTCAATAGTCATGTCCAACATTTTTTTTTTTTTTTTTTTTTTAGCCATTTAGCTCCAGCTAACTATTTTGAACTGGTTGTGAACCCGTGTTGTTATTACCTTAGATGACTATGTTATTCATTTGTATAATAAACTACACCGCCATCCCAAAAAGAACAATTAACGGCTAAACGAGACCTCCCAAAACAAAATCCCATCGTAATAAAAGTGTAAATGAAGCTCGTAAAAAGCGTAACGAAAATGACCTACCAGACAATCCCCTGAGCTCCGGAGCCGATGGGCTTTAAATTCTGGTAGCGCTTTAAAACGGTGAAGGTGGAGTCTCCCACTTCCACGCTGTAGAACTGGTTGTCCACTTTGCTTTTGCTCATGTTGTAATGCTTGGCGATATATGACACATCCACTTGTTTTCCAAAACCCTGCACGAGGTAAGGAACACATACAACAAAATTGATTTTGGTGTTAGTGGTGTTGGTCAGGAGTCATGTCTAAATGCCAGGGCAGTTTTTTTGGGCCAGTCTTTTTTTTTTTTTTTTTTTTTTTTTTTTTTTTTTTTTATGTGAAAAACAAAGTAATTGTGGGAATGCTGAAGCATTCCTACATGTTATTGTGAGTTTTATTTTCCATACTTTTTTTGCCATGTAACTACTCGCACATAATACTTCCAATTTACACTGTTCAAATTTCAACTTGCTTCAAAAATTCACGCCACCCGGGGTATATATCGTCTGGTTCTACATTACTTAGAGTATTCGCCCAATTTAATGTTAAATCCAACTTTTCCCCATTCATTTTCAATGGGAAAGAAATTGAACAAGTTTTACATTCCACGCCCATTTCCATACATATATTATCAGTACCAGGTGTCTGATACTGCTCAGTGACACAGTTGGTAAAGTGCATTGTCCAGTGATCAAGAAGTTATCATTTCATAATTTATCCCTCAATTTACTTCATAAGCATTCCACATGCATTCAAATCTTAGCATTCAGCGTTCAGCATTCCCATGCAATTTCTCCAGAAATTGCACTTAGTCTAGTTTCATTTGTGTTTCAAACTTTGCATTTGCAATGTCACTCACAAAATAAACAACGCGTGTTGTGTATAACAAAGTACAAGTTGCACACACTCCTTACTAGCGTCATGGACCGAAAGATTATGTAATGTATTGAGACATTTCCATGAGTGACCCATGATGTAATTATTTCAATAGACTGGATTGTGCCCTTTATTGTACCAATGATGGCAATTAAACAGGAAGCTTGAGGCAGACATCACATCATTTGAGCACGTGTAGTCACGACATCGCATGCTAACAGTCGCATATCGTTCACAAGTAGTCAACCGTTTGGTTCAAATGTAATCGGCGCCAGGCCGATTATAGATTTATCCCTATTAAAAACATGCTGTATTTAATATCTCAAATAAATAAAGCCCCCCTCCGAATAGATGCCTTTGGCCCAATTCAAATACGGTACAACAGAAAACTTGCAAAGCCCCCAAAGAAATCATGATCAGTACTGCATTTGGTGTGAAAACATTATTTATCGTGTGGAACAGAATGAGTAGTACTGTACCTTTTTAATTTTTTACCTGTAAGGGACACACACCTGACAAAAGGCTAGCTTCACATCCAGGATCGGTTGGCTGCAGTTATATAAGAAATGTCTACTCATAAATACCTGCAAGACAAAACAGAGGGAGGAAGAAATTAAAAAAATTAAAAACTGTGATTTTTAAATGTCCAAAACAACAAGAAGCCTAATCAATAAAACTTACTTTTAGTTTCATGTTGGTTGCTTGAGTCCTGAACCTTTACAGTGTTCAATTTGGGCCAAGGAAATACCGGTATTTCAGGAAGATGTGTCATTTAAGTTCACTGACTCTCTAATTATGGCACAATTAATGCTTCGCCAAATCCAAAGGGAGCAGGGCAGTCTTAAAAATGACATATGGCACATTTAGATTTTATATTTGTACAGTGGCCTGTTTAGACTGACCTTATTCCCTTTGTTTGCTAGTGGACAAAGGCACTACATTCTTTCAGGCAAACCCTACAAAATTGCTGCATCTGTGCCTCTGGTGTTTTCCCCCCTTGGACTTTTACATATCCCGCCATACTGCAGCTTCCCGCATTTAGGTATTTAGATGACATCATTCTGATGAATAAAATATTTCTACAGTATGAAACCAAATATAACAACAGGGCAGGAGAAGTGAGCGCTGGGTGTTCAACGCCACTAACAAACACGTCTGATTTTTTTGGTTGGTGACCGCCACAAAGAATAGCGACACAGAAAAAGCAGCTTTAACAGTCTGTGTGATGGCGGCAACAGAGACCCCGCAAAATTCATTTATAAGCTTTTGCAAGCTGCTTTCAACATAACAGTCATGTAAGTGTTGTGTGGTAAACTTTACAACCCAGTTGAGGCATTGTGGAACACCCTTACACACAATGAACTCCTCCTTCTTCTTCTTCTTCTTCTCCTTATTCTTCTTCTCCTTATTCTTCTTATTATTATTGCTTTGATTCAGCAAATCCATCGTTATTGTGTTGTACCAGCTAGCTAGCTAGCGCTAAGCTAGCTGTGTTAACTTGCAGGGAGAGAGCAATGAGTTTGGTGTATAAATTGACAAGCTGGTCCCAGCATTACAGAATACCCTTAAAACTAGGCAGCATCCCACCAGCAAATGGCAAAAAGCTGGACCAGCTTTTACGTCATCTATTAATCCGTATCTGTGCTTCGTTAATCTTTAGCCATCTGTGTGTATATTTCAGTTATTAAACCTCTCCCAAGGCTCAGAGTGTTTGCCTTCTAGCAAACTGATGTAGAGTGTGGGCTTGCTAGTTGAACTCTCTGTCCAGATTAGGTCTCAAGTGCTGCTCAGGTTTTATCAAAGACGACACTCCGCGCTGTACCATCAAGCGGCAATACATCACCCTGAGTGCAGTATGACTCGCTGCCAGCGGCTTGAGAGCTTTAATAAGCAGGAAAAAGAGTAGCTTGGCTTTCCGTTTTTCTACTTCAGTCGAGGCGGGGTGCAGACGAGGACCGGATATTGACTTGAAAATCAAAACAGGGCTGTGGTTGTTAAATCAGACGAAATCATCCTGAATAGGCTGCAACTACGACTCCGTATGCCGAGAGAGTCAGTTGAAGGGTGCATCCATTGATCTTTAAGTGACATTTAATTCTGTGTGTCTGTAGTGCAGCTTGTTGCTTGGGTTTGCATCATCTGTTTCTGTGGAGGATTCTGGCTGTTTAAGAGTCTTTGCAGTAGTATAGTGTTACTTTGGTAGGCTTTGTAAAAAAGTATGGGGGATACTCTGTTTAATGTGGTACCGACAGTGATGTTTCGAGGTTATAAATGGCACACAACGGGCTAGTTTGCGTAAGAATATGTCACACTCACTTTTTCATTGGATAGGTTTCTATTTATGGTCCAGAAGTATTTCTCATCCAAATATTTACTGTAATAATGACCACTACGAGGTTAGTGATAGACTGCAGCACATTCAAACTTGGGTCCAAATTTGTTGTTGATGTAAGAAAGTAAACGATTTAAACCGAGAATTGTGCAGTACTTTTACTGTCTGAGGTGCTTTTCCAGTAAATGTCAGAAGACACAAATCATTTGAAAAAGACAGAAATAAATACAATTGTTGCAGTACACAATCTATCTATCATACACAAGGCAAGGCAGCTTTATTTATATAGCACATTGCATACACAAGGGATCCAAGAACTGACCCTTGAGGGACCCACGCATGCCAAAATAACTCCAAGTAGGACCTGAACCATTTTAAGACTGTTCCATTTAATCCCAGCAATCTCTCTTGAGCTGGACTGCTTGGATTATTCCTTCTGGCCACGTTATGTAGTGGGACATCTTTCTGACCATTCTGAGATTTGGGTTTCTCTGCTCTCGTTCGCCCATATTCACTTGGGTTTTTTCTTGGCCTCCTCCCACAAATATGTATGAAAGGTTTATTGAAAACTCTAAATTGTCTATAATGTGCTCATAAATGGTTGTTAATTGATGAGACCCGAGATTGACTAGTGATCAGTCCAGGTAGTATTTGAAAGTCAGAAAAAGGACACAGTTTAATTATTTCTGATCTTAGTTCAAATTGATCCACCATTTTACCTAAAATGTGCAGGAAAATACAAGACTTTTGAAACTAGTCAAATTAGAGCATTTTTCCATTCTTAGAAAAGCCCGCAAAGGCGCAATTATCGGATGTCAGATTATCCTGTGCTGTGCTGCGTGTTCGGAGTGATTCTTCCTCCTCTAGCTTCTCTGGGTCGACAACTGTTAATGTTAAACCTGGTCGATAATTACGGTGTTGTTGTTAGTGTGCTGTGTTGTTCATCTGGAGTCCACTACAGACAGACAAACGTGTAAAGTCTCGGTTCAAATGTGAAAAAACAGTATGTGCGAACTGTTCCCTGCTTTAGTACGATTTTCCCGCCTGTGTTACTCTGTGAGAAATTTAATTTGTCCCAATTTAATTTACCGGCACTATTTATCTTAAAAGACCATTTTCAGGCCAACCAACCCAATAATTCAATCTTCTCCGACACCGCCAACGTGCTGAGTGTCATCCAAACAGGCTGGCGTCAATAATGACTGCACCATGCGTCTCCTAAAAAGGACGTCAATAAAAGCGTGGACTAATGGAGACGTGCTCTGCTTTGGACACGCACACTGTTTCTGACTCAGCACAGTGCAACGAAGCGGCATATACGATGACTGCTCGTTTACGGTTGGAGTCAATTTGGGGATGATGAGCCCGCGTTGGTGTTATTGTTCTCCCTGTCACATCCTTTTGTACTTTGAGTCGTCACAAATGTCTCCCCTCATCCTCAACCATCCCTTTTGTCCCTCCCCTCGCTCCCAGGCTCCCGGCTTGGATGCAAACGCCTACATTACCCTCCCCCCAAACTCCCTCAACCTACCCTTCAAAGCTCCATTGTGAGTTCTGGCTTCAGCAGTCTCTCCCGCAGTAACGCAGAAAGCGCAGTAAGGGGAGGGGGGAGGCACCCACAGAATGTAAGTCTGGGAAACAAAACCGCACTGACCCATGCACGGGAGTCTCGAACGCTCCCTGACAACGTATTCATTTCATCAGAGATGAAATACATTTTCTTATCTCGTCTGGCCAATGTGTTTTTTGTTTGTTTGTTTGTTTTTGCGTTTGTCGAAAGCGTGCTGACACTGCAGTTTGGGGATTGAACCCTGCGGCATTGGCATGTAAACGAGGTTTGTGCAGTCTGCTGTGAGGAGATGTGATTTATTGTGTCCCTTTTAAAGTAGCATGTTCGTGAGCAGGATTTGCTGAATCTTGTCAAATCATCTTTTTGCATAGAATCTGGAAAGAGCTCACTCGGGTCCTGAAGCTATGGTGACAGTAAATAGCATTGCCAACCTAAAACATCAATAACCTCAAAAGTTACCTCAGGTTAGTAGTTGATAACGAATAACAGCGATAATTACAGACTGATAAATACTGTACAGATATGATAGCTATTAACTACAGATATTGATAACGTTTTGGTTTTGTTTGAGTCTCACTCTGCCCTGCTGCCGTATGGTGTTCCACAGGGTTCCATTTTGGGGGCCCTGCTGTTTTCATTGTATATGTGCTCTTGGGTTGCATCCTAGGAAAACATGCTATTTCTTCTTTAAGCCTTTTACATTTCATTGGGATCATTCGCCCAGAATCAAACCGGTTCCTGGGGACTTCACATCATCCTCTACAAACCAGGAAACTGTCTGATCAGATAGTCAAAACAAACAAATATAGTGTATCTTAATTCTCCTGCATTCTCCTGGCTTAGAATAAAAAAAAAGATGATCCCATCAACTTGTCATCCTCTGTGAACCAGGAAGTAGCCTGAAACCGGATAAACCCCCCATATTTTTTTTCCTTCCCTAATTGAAAAAAAAACAAAAAAAAAAACATATTCAGCCATCTCTTTTTTTTTTTGGTCTAATTAAACTAATCATGGTTTCTCGGCCTCAAGTTTTGTCTGCACAGCAAAAAAACTAATTAGCACAAGCGTGGTTAGGAAAGGAAAATGCTAAACGTTTTACTGTGTGAATGCTGAAAGGCAAAAGCATATGTTATTCTGATTCTTTATCATTATTATTTGTCCTCTTTAAACGTCCACATAATACATCTGATTTATACCATTCTAATTTCAACATGCTCCAAAAATGCATGCCTATAATTTTTCTCAACCCACATACAGTTTTTCCACAAATTAATATTAAAAAAAAAAATAATAAAAATAAATCCCCATTCATTTTCACTGGGACAGACATTCAACTTTCAATAGTGCAGTTGGTAACGTGCGTTACCCAGTGACCAAGAGGTTGGGGGTTCCAATCCCAACTTTCTCTGTACATTGCAAATGCATCCATGGGAAGATGCTAATAAACCCATTAAATCTACCTTCAATGACAGCTTTCGGTATTATACCACATTATTCGATGCAATTACATACTGTATAATGTCTGGGAATGTTTACAAAACAACTACAGTAACAGATCGTAGTTCAATTTCATATACTAATCCATTGCACAATTATTTAAGAGCCATTATATTCAATGCCATTTTGCATTATTAGTTTTTTTTCAATATAATTCCATATTCTCTATGACAACATTCACAGCATTCCAAATACATTCAAACATTAGCATTCTGCTCTCAGCATTCACACCTCTCATTTCTCCAGAAACTGCACAAGTCCAGTCTAGAATTAATGTGATGCGTTTAGACCCTGGACTCAACCATACAGATGTGTCGCAGCTTTAAATCTCGCACTTAAAGCTGCTATGCACAAGCAAAATAAAGCCGCATGTTCACAAGAATCAATCCACTTATGTAACCACGTTCTCGTGCAGCCATGTTTATCTGATTGTTTGCAGTAACACCACAGTAAGAATTAAATGTCGTTGCACTGTCGATTAGAAGTGGCCCTACTCAGGAATAGTAAACTTTAATGAAGATTATAGTGAA
Organism: Festucalex cinctus; assembly: GCF_051991245.1. Classification (NCBI taxonomy): domain Eukaryota; kingdom Metazoa; phylum Chordata; class Actinopteri; order Syngnathiformes; family Syngnathidae; genus Festucalex; species Festucalex cinctus. The sequence goes on from NC_135425.1 coordinate 21,043,894, forward strand.
GCCGCACCATATAGAAATACCACCAAATCAATTTAATGAAAAACTCATTTAGGATTTTTATGTAAAAGTCAGAGGTGTAGGGTCTTATCTCCAAATAGGAATAAAATCTCCTCCATCCTGAAAGTCTATTAGAGAGAGGTACAAACGAGGTCTTTAACAATGCCGCTGTGTTTGCCTGCCTAAATGGAAACATTTAAAATGGAGTTAATTGTGTACTGCTCATATAGTGAGATGGAGTATTTTGAAATAATGTATTGAGTCAAAGTGAATCTTTAGTTCATCTTAATGTCCGATTTAAGGGATACAAACATTTATATAATAGTGACGATAATGTGGATAGTATCAATACTGCGCTATAAATACCATAGAAGACAATGGAAACTGAAATAATGTCATTTGGGTCAAACTATAGCTATCATAAAACCTTTATGTGTACAGCCAATGCGTTTAATGACACGTGTGGAAAATTGACTTTAGTTTAATGTCTTGCACACATCCAGTGTGAAATTAAACAACCAAGCAAACATTTAGGGATCTGCCTAGTTCTGAAAATGTCAGCCTAATTGACATAAACACCATTTCTCCATTCTCAGCCAATGACTTGGCAGCTAGGCCAAAGCAAAATAACCTCTTTCAAGCAACTGCCGAAGCACTATCATGTCAAAGACAAAAGTTAAGCAGAGCTGCAGTGTTGACACAGATTAGTGTTAGCTAACAGTGTGTAACCAGCATTAGCTTCTGATAACAATGTTAGAGTAATGCTCCGCTAATTTGTCGACATGTTTTGCGTTTGGCCATGTAATGCGTCACACTGCCATGTTAATTTGACAAAAATGATTTTGGTGGCTTGGTGATGGAATGCTGTCTTCACAAGTGATAACATAATTGCGTGTGCATGCAAAGTATGAAATGCGGCATTTACTTGATTGCTTCATGAAGATGTGAGCTCTTTTATCACTAATTATCGAGCAGACAGTTTTATGGTCATTGTCAGGGTTACCTGTTTGACATCTATTAAACACGACACAAAAAAGTGAGAAGACACTCACTTCAGGGCTCACGAGGAGAGAGGCGAGGAACTGACTGACACAATTCACTCCTGCACTCTCTGAAGATTCCTCTCCTCACCCTCTCTATTTATTTGGTTTTCCACACCCTTTCCAGGGTTTTCCACACCTTTTCCCCTAGTTACATGGGTGTTTCACCCCTAAAAATTCCTACAGTCATCATCAATTTCCTGTGTGGTTTACAATAGAAAAGCCAAAGCAAAAGAAAAACAGCAGTTAGAAGTAAATAATCACGTTTTGCGCGATTGCTACATGTGCGTGGTCAGTGAATTTTTTTTCACGTAATGACAAAAACCTAATTTTGCGGTGTACATTCTGCTCCGATTTGAGACATTCTGCATTGAGATGCACGCAAATATGCAAAGTCGCATGTTTACGTTTACTGTTATATGACCATCGTCACAGTGACATTACCATCAGCCTTCTGCAGTGCTATTACAAACGAAGTCAAAGAAAAAAGCTAACAGCACTGAAACCTCTCATGTTTTTTAAGCCCATATTTCTAAAAAAAAAATAAAAAATTGTATTCATCTAAATTGAAGTTGCACTTATGACGGTATCGACATACCGACTGCAACTGTATTACTTTTTCCATTGCCAAATCTCTCTTGGCAAGCATGTGTACCAATCAATATGATTATGTGTAAACATTTCAGAAATAAAATTGTCATTTCTTCATTCATTTTAGCTACACACCGACAGACAATAGACATATATGTCCCTCATGAATCATTGTCGTATAAACACTTCCATAGACTTGTCATAAACTTGGTTTAATGGTGAAGCGTGTTCCCTGCAGCACTTTCACATGAAGCATGAAAGCACGCTCCTGAATTATTCAACAACGCAAGGTCAAAGCCACTGAATCCTCTCTAGCGCTTTCTTTGGCTCTTTATCTGTGTTTTTCAACACGGAGGATTTGTTGTGACACCCCAAAAATGTCATCCTGCAACACAATGATAATCGCCCCAAATGGCATCCCCACAATGATAATGCACATGGAGGCACTGTATTGTACTGTACTTAAGAATAATGAAAGGTGGGCAAACAGTAATGGTGGTAATCACGATATGATGATACGTTTTATTTTTGGACCTCAGATAAGTGATGATGACGATGTACGAGAATGCAATATGTTGATACGTGGTATCTTTTGTTATCATGATACAGAAATAATAGCGCTAATTGATATATTGATCATTCATGTCATCTTAATAATAAAGTTTGTATAGAAATTAATCTTAAACAGCAAGCATACAAAACAGAATATATACAGTACACTGGTGCCTTAAGATGCAATTTTAATTTGTTAATTGGTTTAATTTTGTTTAATATTAGAATTCACTATTAGTTCTACGCAAATGATAAAGAATATATATGATGGTGAGTACAGTACTGCTATATTGTCGCTGTATATGAATTGCACTTTGTGTTCAATCCATTGCCTAAAGGGTTACGGTAAATCACTACAAAATCAATGAATGTTATTTAGCATTAGCATTAATCTAGTGGACTGAAAAGCTAAGCTATGTTGTTTTAAATCAGGGGTGTCCAAACTTTTGTCTTGGAGAGCTGCAAACAGAGAAATTGAAGGATGCAATAGCCATTTTGATATTATCTGACTTTATTTAACACACTAAAACCAATCGATCAACCAATTAAGTATCGCAGTTATTTAGCTTTTTTTCTGTTTTGTATTTAGTTTTACTTACTTTTTAATTGAGATTCATGTTATATTTGAACGTATAAATTATTATGGTTGGGTGAGTATTGATACCAGGTATCAGTTTTAGGCCCATATTCCGCCATATTTTCGGATATAAGTACTCGCGATTGGCCGCCCTCTTGTGGCCATTTTATGATCAGGTATTGGCTCATTAATATTGATACAGATTGACGCGATATGATATTATTTATTTTCTTTTGTTCTATGTTGACAGTGCAGGATAATTTGATGGTATATTGGTAAGCCAAAACTGTCATGATGTGTGGATACTGAGCCGATAATGTCTAGTTTTTGAGCTGACAACGTATATTGTGATATTACTATTTAGTCCATGTTGACAGGACATGGATGGGAAATTACTGAGATTCACATCATTTTTTAAGGTCATATGGGCCAATCAGCGATATTTATTGCTTGCATATTGATACCGTGCCATTAGAATTTCAACGCGGGTTGCATATGGCTTTTCCACAACCCCTGAACTAAAAGAACACCCGAATCTGTGCAGAAATTAACATGAATACACGATATAAATGCAATATTGCCGAGTTTATGTGCACGCACTTCTATTGCGATCTGGGACATCCCCCTCCTGCCCTGCTGAAGTTCACTGATATTCTGCATAATGCACAAGGTATGCAGCTGATTTGTGTGTGTGTGAGAGAGAGAGAGAGAGAGTGAGGGGGCGGGTGGAGTGGGGGAACAAACTGCATGCGGGCCTACACAGAATGGAGCTCCCTGTTTTGAAGAGCATCATCCATCCATCCATCCATCCATCCATCTATCTATCTAGCGGCCATTTGCATGGCTGCATCAAATATGCAAGACAATTAGCCCTTGAGGAGAAAATATGGAGTTCCATATTGATTTCTTTGGTGACGTGATGGGATTTAATAGCTTGATGCCATGCAGTAACACATTCTGACGGCCTTGTTTTGCCACAGGATGGACTGGCAATATTTAAGCACTGAAATACCTTGAAATAAAAATAAAACATATCTGTGATTTGAATAAAGACTGATAGAATGTGTTGACTTGTTTTTTTTGTTTTTTTTTTCTGTGTGACCTTCTCTTGCAGTTGATATTGGATTTGGTGTATGCATGCAACGCTCCTACCTACCATTCCGTGCCAGCTGATGACGAACCCAGTCCAGTTCAAAACATCCCGACGGGAAGCGTTGCGGTTATCATGGCTGCGGGATCCCGAGAATGGGAGGCGGAAACAACTTAAAAGGTAAAAAAAAATGTAAAAAATGAAAACAATGATTTAAAAAAACAAACAAAAATCAAGAAGCGAAGATTAGCTGATGCTGATTCACTCTTCCCCAGCTCAGCGACACCTTGCAACCATTGTGCTGCAAGATGCTCGCTGTACCATTGTGCAGCGGGAGGGTAGGGAAGGAGGGAGAGGGGGGGGGAGGGAGGGAGGTAGAGGGGAATGGTTGCCATGGCAACCGGAGAGGAGCTCACGTGACGTCAAAGCCGAGCCGAGAAGGAGGGAGGGAGCTGCACAACTAGACTGTACCATTCACTTGCAATGGTCTGTCTGCTCTATATCCATCCATCATCGTTTTTTTTTTTTTTCTCCATTGGTTTGTCTCATTTCTTGAAACAGAAATGTCATCCAGTCTTACAGTTCTTCGCAGTAATACAGCTCACTAGCAAAAGCTCCTATATCTCTCAAAACTGTTCACCCATGTATCAAAACAAAATTAAATTCTCATATAAATAGTCAGTACCCCTAAAATGCATCGTCCCTTTCGTCAGCGGCTGGGACGAAGGAAGTCTGGGCTTCCCTGGTAAAGCTTCAATCCCTGCGACCGGACCCACATAAACAGAAGATAATGGTCCAACTGATAACATAATTAGCTTTCTACACCACTTGCCCATTTCACACACCCACTTAAAAGTTTCCCGGACAAACTGTTTGATTGGCTGATGAGTGTGACATCCAGACCGGAGTCCGCTTATTGAGTACCTCTGAACGAGATGATATTGCTACATGAATCCGGTCCGATCAGGTTTATAAGAATGTGCTGTATTAGCAACTGCGCTGTCTGGATCCAGACTTCTCTGCAGTGAGATAAGCTGCTTATAAAAAGTAGTAAAAGCAATGCTCGCCTCATGTTTGGGTGGGCGACTGAGCGTTATGAAAAATGCTGCCTGTTTCGTCGTCCAGGTTATACCAATGCAGTTAGAGTCTCACAAGGTGTTCACAGAGGCAAAAAAAAATTTCATCTAAAATTGTACTGACATTTTATTACCAGGTGACATATTTCAAAGGCAGCAAAAATGATCTCCAGGGGAGTTTTAAATGCTCAGCTGAACCGCAAACGACTGAGCCGTCTTTAACCTGTCAGGTGCCCCTCATTTCCGTCATGCACAGATGCACATTCAAGTGCAAATTGGCAAAGTTTTCCGAAATCCAGAGTCTATGTTCAGGGACAAATACATAACTCAGACCACAGGACCACGAGTTCATTGAATTGCGAACAGGGTACCATTGAACTTGGGTGGTTGATGGGTGGACAAGTGATCCCGGGACCCACCCATCTGTTTGTTTACAAGGACCGAAGAAATTATTATTGTGTCCATTGTTATTATGGCAAGAGGAAATATCGGAAATAAATATTGACTGACTCAAAAGTCTTATCTGATTGGTGCAATCCCATGGAATGATTATAATAAGTGTAATAAATTTGATTAACTGAGATGGGTGCAAGGACACCCATGACCTCAGTGGGAAAATTAATAAATGAATGAAAGCGGTTGTTTTTGTTTTTTTTGTTTTTTGTACTTAAAATGTCACGTTTTGTTTTGTTTTGTTTTTTTAACTTTTTTTTAAAGTTCTTTTTCTTTTTTCTTTTTATTGTTTGACAACCTTTTGTTTTAAAACTGACTGGATGTAATTAGGTCTACCGGTCTCTAGATGGCGACAAGCCACAACATTCCGCGTGCGGTGTCAATGTGTCACAAGCGAGGAAGGAAGTATTCGGTATTCAATTGTTTCCTGATTGCCTCGCTGAGCTCCTTTGAAAAAATGAATAATTAAAAAAAACGGCATTTGTTGTTTAGTATAAAAATAAATACAATAAAAATGACAGCATAATTGTAAAAATGGGATTTGTGACTTGGTGGCGTTTAACGTGTCAGTTCCTTATTTCCATGGTGTATGTGTGTCGCCATGGAAACGTTTCAACGAACCGGGAGGGCCAATGGAGGATCGCGACAGAGGTGTCTGGTTACTCCTGGTCAGCCCACGCGAGCTGGGCGAAGGGAGGGGTTAGTTTAGTCCGCTCGCTTACCGCAGCAGTTATGGTATGGCCGGCTGCAAGCGAGTGACGCGCGGTGCTTCCACACTGAAACGCACGACTTGTTGAAACTTTGTTTCCGAGAAGGTGAAATTGAGGGACCGGGAGCTCAACTTTGAGCGGGATATACCTATCTAGCTAACCGCGGAAAGCAACCTGTCGCCCGCCTGCTCTTCTCCCTCCCCAAGATGTTGCTTCGTGGATGGGATGGCGTCTCGTTCGTCTGCGCACTTGTAGCCCCACAGGAGAAGCAATTTTAGTCACCCGTGTGTCTGCTTTGTAACGCTTCTGTTCTTCGGTAAGTTTAATTTTCAACTACTTTTCCCGGAACGCGACCTCGGAACTTTTTTTTTTTTTTTTCTCTCGTCTGAAGTGTCTTGCTAGCTGCTCTCGTGCTAATGGGAGAATAAGTGCCTCTACTACAAAGGGCTATTTTGAATTTAAATATAAGACAGCAAGGTGTTTTTGGTCAGTTAATCAGTAAATTATTTTCTACAAGGAGTGGGGCACGGAAAAAGAAAAATTAATAAGCTCGCGTGTCGCTTCGCAACTTGGCTCAATGCCGGGGGGGGGGGGGGGGGGGGGGGTGATAGTTTAAGAATTCAAAGAAAAAATCCAAATAATGACGGGAGTGACAGACTGTGGCTTTTTAAGGAAAAACATGGCTTCCATATTCCCTTCCCCCTTCATTTAGCATTCAACAATTCATTGCCATTCAATTGGCACAATTGCCTAGGTCAGAGTTCACGAGTGTTTGGAAAAGTTGTCCTCCAGGCGGAGGGATGCAATTGATGGACGTTCCTGTCTTGAGTGCTCACTGCTCAGATGGTGAAAGTTGGATTTGTGTGGGGGTGGGGGTAGAAAGGGGTGCACATCATGCCAACCCTGTGATTAGTGAAAATGAAGTGCTTGAGGTCAGGTCTGAAAATAGAAGGGAAGATCCGGATGTGTAGGACTAGGAAAAAAAAGAAATCCTGACTTCCCTAGCTTAGATGTTTTGATCTCGAACTCGAATAAGGCCACATTAGTGAAGTAATAGCGATGGCTACATTACAATGTCACCACCAGTGTGTGATAACTGTATCAAATCCATCACTTGTCCTCATTAAGGTTGCAGGTGAGCTGGAGCTCGCTGACCTTGGGTTGTCAGCCGATCGTAGAGCACATTTGAATCGAACAACCATTCAATTTGCTCACTTCTAGGGACAGTTTGGAGTTTTAACATGAATGTTTATTGGAGTGTGGGAGGAAGAATACCCAAGCAACCACAGGGAGTAAATCCAAACTCCACGCAGGATATTATATTTGTTAAAACTGTCAGCATAAATTTGACAGTTATATATATTAGAAAAAAAAATGAAAACAAAAATCAGCACTCTGTGGCCCCATCTTGTAATTCTAATTAGATTTTAGGGAAACCAGAGGATAAACAACCAATCCGCAACAAGAGTGCCATGCACTGGCAAGGACACACGCACAGTCTTACCCTAACTTTTTACTTTTGGTTTCAAGAACTTTGCTGAAAATATCAAAGGATATTGACCTCTTTCTGTGACAGCTAAGGCTGTTTTAAAGCGATATATGAATGAAGATGACTTTTAGTAACACAATTTGAAAAGGCGGGAGTTGTGCAGATTTTGAGGCACAACAAGGGTGTACAATCATAGAAGCTGCTTTTCAGAGGTGGAAGGGCAACAGCCTGAAAGGATTCAATACCAATGCAAAATTAACAATATTTCTGATCACCATTTAAGTCTATCAAGATCACCTTAACAGAGTATATCCAATCTGTGTCATTACGCTGCATTTGCGTTGGCAGATAATTGATACTTATCAGATTTGTATTCACATTTGAAAGAGACCTGATGTGGATCTGAACTTAGCCTCATCCACATTTTTTCTTTACATTGCCATTAAGCATATCTAAATTGTGCTACTTGAGAGCGGAGAAGTTCTAATTGTGTCACTTGAACCATACTGTGTCAATCCAGCCTGATGAAACGGCATGTACAAGCAGGTAGGCTGTAATGAATGTGAACCAGCTTGTGGGCTTTCCTTTTTTTTTTTTTCCTCTTGAGTCACCACTTCTTTCTTTTTCTTTTTTTCTTCAATTCCCGCTACTGTTTTCTCCACAAGAGCCCTGACCTCACAAGTTACAGCTGTGAATACTCTTAGCAACAGTAAGTGGAGTCTAGAAAGAGCTGTTTATTCACAAGGGCGGCCGTTCTTGAATTCCCCTCATATGTTGTGTTATGAAAACCTTGCATCATCTTTTGGAACCCTATGTCGTGAGTGCGTGTTCTGCATCCGAGGTTCCGCCACGCTTCGTTCCAACGTCGCTCTCGGAAAAGCGGTTCACTTGGAGTTTGCTCTTGTTTTCCTGGCGCGGACCACCTTCAGGAAGAGTTTCACCTCAGCAAATGTCTTTGCCAGCCGAGACCACACTTCTGACATTTAGAGGATATGAACACATTTCCTCTCCAGTCTGATGTATTAAGAATTGTGTTTTGGGACATTTGTGAGGAATTTGGGGTTTCTTTCTGGCAAAGTTAGAAGAATGAACAACAGAAAAATGAACTTTTTTTTTTGGTGTAAGTTACAAAGAGCAAAACAGATTGCTTTCAGATCCATCTGTGTGTTGAAGCTGTCGCAGGCAGGAAGGTGGGAGGAAAGGAAAAGCTTCATGCTAAGTATGGGGTAAAAGGTGCTATCACGTTTCCAGGATTAGTTTCTTTTAAGTCCTTGTGACTGTGGCCAAGCATCTGTAAACAGCAGACTAATGGGTGTATTTACCTTGAGACTGTATTTAATAAACAATCTGATCATAATAATGTGAATTTTGGTGGCTGAAAAATCACCAATTTTTGAGAAGTGCGTTCCAGTCTTAACTGCTACTGTGGCCTCTCTTGTTTGAAATAGTTGTTCTTGGATCTACTAGGTTCCAATCCAATAACGCTGCAGACCTCACCCCAAAGGTTCCCAGACCTCTCAAAAGTACTACCCGACAGGTCCTCTTTCGGCCCTGCTTAATTACTCCAGTTCTAAATTGAGACGTCGTTCTTGCTGTCTGAAAACTTAATGGTCCACCAAATGTTCTTAGTTCCAGCGGAACTCAACGTTTGGGCTTATAGCTGTGACTGAGCATCGATTAATTGAGCTTTAAGAAGTTGATCTATGGTGCCAACTCGATTATAGATTAGTGCAGTGGTGGCCAAGTTCAGTCCTCGACAGCCGCTATCCAGCCGGTTTTCCATGTCTCTCTCCTTCAGTGCAGCTGAATCTAATGATCAGCTCATCAGCAAGCTTTTCAGAAGCCTGATAACTATCTTGATCATGAATCAGTTGTGTTAGTGGAGAGAAACATGGAAAATGGGCTGGATAGCAGCTCTCGAGGACCAAACTTGGATTAGTGCAATGGAGTGCATCATTTCCTCTTTTTTTTTTTTTTTATACAGGATTTAAGTTTCTTTCCTTCAGACAATTGTTTTTCCAGTAAAGAGAAATATCTCTTCTCTCGCTCACAATTTAGGCTTTCACTCCAGCCTTCGTCAACTTTAAAAATGTCAGCAAACTAAGAGATTTGTGTCTTTATTTGATAAAACAATTGTCTGACGAAACCCGATTGTGGATTGTCTTCAGTTGCGACAAAAGGGAGTGCACTATACAGTGTTAATTTCCAGGCGCTTGCTAAGCTAACTTATTTGAATAAATATACTATTTCAGAAGAATGTATCCAACTGGTAGCCCATTGCAATAATCAGTACACAAGAAGTAGCTTCCAGTCTAAAAAAGATTGGTGACCTCTGGTCTATCATTTACCTTGCCTGCCGCTGTTTTTTTTTTTTTTTTTTTTTTTTTTTTTTTGTTTTGTTTTTTTTTTAAATGAAAAACACTTCTTGGCCATAAATGACCATCTTACAGCACTATTTAAACTAGTTTGTTGTGGGTAGTTACCTAAAAGGTTATTTGTTGGGACCATTGTAACCAAGGACCCCCTTGTCATGATTGTCTAACAGGGTACAACTTGACATCAGCTATATTAATTTGAGCTCAATTCATGCTTCACCACCACCACTCCTCCGGGTTGTATTATTCTGCTCATTATGACAAATAACATGGGAACAAGAAGCGCTTAGCTCGCCTGCTTCAGAATATAAGAAGCAAAAAAAAAAAATGTTCTCTGTTGCATTTAAGTGTTCATCCCTGTGTACAAGCAGAAAAAAAATTGGCTGCACAAAAAGTTGAGTGCATCATGGGAAGATTTTGAGCATAGCAGGATTCCCTAAAGTGGGTCAGCAAACTGATTAGAGGTGGGGATATCTGTGAAACAGCCTCCTTTCTCTGAATCCCGTTTTGGAGAAAAGAGTTAATGAGTACGCCTGTAATAGGCCTGCCATGTTTATGCAGGAATGCAGGTTATCCATTCTCTTGCACAAGCGAGAAGAGCGAGAGGCAAGCGGGTTGCTCGCCATCTCACTCATTAGCCGTGAGAATGGCAAGCGCTGCTGTGAAGACTGATTGTTTCGCGGCCCTTGTTGTTTCAACACAGTGGAATGTTTTTATCCGCACTCGGGCCGCAGTCCACTCTCAATGGACCACGGCCCCGCTCATGATTGAAGGAGGCTTTGGAAACAGCCGTCCTAAATAGCGTTGGGCCGGCATTACCGCCATGTTAATGCTACGCTTTCATTACCCTCACAAAAGTTAGAACTAAACAAGTCTTATGGTAGGTAAGGTAGTAATCCGAGTAAAAAGGTTTTACACACGGGGGGGCCGGTTGTTCCATTCTTTATTTTAGCTAGTGTTGTACCGATACTGGTATTGGCAGAGGCGCTGATACAGCATTAAAACAGTGGTATCGGTATCGGTGAATACTCACAAGTAACATGCCGATACCATTAATTCCAACGCTAATATAGGATTTTGGATGCAGCATCTTGTGTCTTGCTCATGCACGACATTCACTGACATGTGACATGTTCACTGCATGCCGATCTAAGATATCCTACAGGCCCTTAAATGCTCCGAACCAATGGCAGGACAGCTTTTTCATGTTGAGGAAAAAACAAACAACTACTTCCCGATGATACAAGTTATCCTTATCAAGTATTTTGTTCTGAGCAGCATGGCAGGAAATGTTCTCTCCCCACATCTCAACGTCAACGAGCTGCATTTGCTGTTTTAATGTTGTCATTGCATTTTTCATCTTAACCATCAGCAGGTTTTGTGCAAGTCCGCTGCGATTTGTTGAAGGTTTGCAAGATTTGCTTGTGAGTTATGTTTAGAGTTGCTGAAGTTTCCTGAGATTTTATGAAGATTTGCATAACTGTTTTTAAGTTTTGTGAGATTTCTGCACATTTCCTGAACTTTTGTAAGATTTGCTGAAGTCACTAGAGATGTTTTCTTTTTGTGTCTAGTTAGATTTGCCGAGGCCTTGCAAGATTTTCTGGAGTCTCATGAGATTTACTGAGGCCTCACAAGGCTTGCTGATGTCTTATGAGATTGTCTGGAGTGTCCTATGATTTCTAAGTTTTGCCGTATTTACTGTTTCTGGTATGACGTTATGTGCGATTGTGGTTCAAACTGTAACTTACGAGGTGTCTGTTTAAAAAAATAAAATAAATAAAATCTTCGTTTAATGATCTAACATCTGCTTGTGGTCATTCTATTTCCAGCGCTTTTATTATGACTGCCACTGGCACAATAACGATTCCTTCCTTCCTTCCATATTATACCACAAAGCTGAAGAAAAAGAATGTAGCTCTTTGGTCATGGAATCACCATCCTCTCCATTTTTACTCATACAGGGAAGATGCACGTCTCGCTGGCAGAAGCATTGGAGGTCCGAGGAGGTCCGCTCCAGGAAGAGGAGGTCTGGGCGGTGCTGAGCCAGAGCGCTGAAAGCCTTCAGGAGCTCTTTCACAAAGGTATGAAGATGGAAATTCAAGATGTTTTTATTGCGTATCTCAATCACTGCGCCCACATTTGCATTGAGTCAGCGCCACCATTCTAACCTCACTATTTGTTGAGTTCTCTGTGGTCCATAAAACTGCCGAGTGCGCAGTTTTTGGCTTCATTTTCTTATCTCGCTTGAGTCATATTTTCCAGTTTTCGCAGTTCTCTACCTGCTTCGTTTGCG